>NC_139008.1:60397644-60799961 GCF_964374135.1 Grampus griseus
ATATGCCCAGTAGTGGGATTGCTGGGTCATATGGTAGTTCTATTTGTAGTTTTTTAAGGAACCTCCATACTGTTCTCCATAGTGGCTGTATCAATTTACATGCCCACCAACAGTGCAAGAGGGTTCCCTTTTCTCCACACCCTCTCCAGTATTTATTGTTTGTAGATTTTTTGGTGATGGCCATTCTGACTGGTGTGAGGTGATACCTCATTGTAGTTTTGATTTGCATTTCTCTAATGATTAGTGATGTTGAGCATCCTTTCATGTGTTTGTTGATAATCTGTATATCTTCTTTGGAGAAATGTCTATTAAAGTCTTCTGCCCATTTTTGGATTGGGTTGTTTGTTTTTCTTGATATTGAGCTGCATGAGCTGGTTGTAAATTTTGGAGATTAATCCTTTGTCAGTTGCTTCATTTGCAAATGTTTTCTCCCATTCTGAGGGTTGTCTTTTCGTCTTGTTTATGTTTTCCTTTGCTGTGGAAAAGCTTTTAAGTTTCATTAGGTCCCATTTGTTTATCTTTGTTTTTATTTCCATTTCCCTTGGAGGTGGATCAAAAAGGATCTTGCTGTGATTTATGTCATAGAGTGTTCTGCCTATGTTTTCCTTTAAGAGTTTTATAGTGTCTGGCCTTACATTTAGGTCTTTAAGCCATTTTGAGTTTATTTTTGTGCGTGGTGTTGGTGTTAGGGAGTGTTCTAATTTCATTCTTTTACATATAGCTGTCCAGTTTTCCCAGCACCATTTATTGAAGAGGATGTCTTTTCTTCATTATATATTCTTGCCTCCTTTATCAAAAATAAGGTGACCATATGTGCATGGGTTTATCTCTGGGCTTTCTATCCTTATCAGTAATTTTTTTTTTTTTTTTTTGCAGTACGCCGGGCCTCTCACTGTTGTGGCCTCTCCTGCTGCAGAGCACAGGCTCCGGATGTGCAGGCTCAGCGGCCATGGATCACGGACCCAGCTGCTCCGCGGCATGTGGGATCTTCCCGGACCGGGGCACGAACCCGTGTCCCCCTGCATCGGCAGGCAGACTCTCAACCACTGTGCCACCAGGGAAGCCCCAATCCTTATCAGTAATTTTTAATGGATCATGCTTTTGGTGTCATATAAATGAACTCTTTGCTTAACTGAAGATGATGAACATTTCTCTTATGTTTTCTTTTCTTTTTATTTTTAATAAATTTATTTATTTTTGGCTGTGTTGGGTCTTTGTTGTTGTGCGCGGGCTTTCTCTAGTTGTGGCGATCAAGGGTTACTCTTCATTGCAGTGCACGGGCTTCTCATCACAGTGGCTTCTCCTGTTGCAGAGCATGCGCTCTAGGCATGCAGGCTTCAGTAGTTGTGGCACGTGGGCTCAGAGGTTGTGGCTCATAGGCTCTAGAGCGCAGGCTCCGTAGTTGTGGTGCATGGGCCTAGTTGTTCCGCGGCATGTGAGATCTTCCTGGACCAGGGCTCAAACCTGTGTCTCCTGCATTGACAGGCTGACGCTTAACCACTGTGCCACCAGGGAAGCCCCTCTTATGTTTTCTTTTAAATGTTTTTATGTTTTACATTCTTCTGTGATCATTTTGAGTTAATTTTTGTATAAGATGTGCAGTACCAGTTGAGGATTATTTTTATTTATTTATTTATTTATTATTATTTATTTTTGGCTGCGTTGGGTTTTCATTGCTGTGTGCAGGCTTTCTCTAGTTGCATATTTATTTATTTTTGCATGTGAATGTCCAATTGTTCCAACACTGTTTGTTGAAAAGACTATCTGTTCTCCATTGAATTGCTTTTGTAACGTTGTTGAAAAGCAATTGACCATATTTATGTGGCTCCCTCTTCTATACTCTCTATTCTGTTCTATTGATCTATGTGTCTGTGCTTTTGTTAATACCACTATATCTTTATTACTGTAGTTTTATAATAAATGTTAAAATTGGGTGAAGTGAGCCCTCCAACATTGTTTTCTTCATCAAAATTGTTTTTACTATTCTAGTTCTTTTGCATACTCATATCAATTTTAGAATCATCTTGTCTTTAGCTACAGAAAAATTCCTGCTGCAGTTAGTTTGGGGATAATTGACAACTATGTTGTCTTTTAATCAGTGAACATGGTATATCTTTCCATTTATTTCGGTCTTCAGCATGGAATTTTCAGCATACAGATCCCATACATGTTTTGTTAGGTTTATGCCTAAATATTTTACTTTTTAAGGATTTATTGTAAATAGTACTATTTTTAAAACTTCAGTTTCTAGTTGTTTATTGGTAGTATATAGAAATATGATTAATAATAATCTACATATTGACCTTATATTTTGTGACCTTGCCAAACTCACCCATTAGTTCTAGAAGCTTTTTCTTTCTGTATATTCTTTGGAATTTCCTATATAGATAATCCTATTGTCTGTGGATAGTGATAGTTTTATCCCTTCCTTTCCAATTTATATGCCTTTTGTTTCTTTTGCTTGCCTTTTTTCAAAGGCTAGGACTTACAGTACAATGTTGAATAGGAATAGTGAGAATGGACCTTCTTGCCTTGTTCCCAGTCTCAGGGAAAGCATTTAATCTTTCACCATTATGACATTTGCTGTAGTTTTTTGTAGATACCCTTTATCAAGTTAAGGAAGCTCCCTTCTAATCTTAGTTTGCTGAGAGTCTTAAAAAAGTCACAAGAGGATTTTGGGTGTGGCTTAAGTACTTTTTCTGCATTAGTTAATATGATCATGTGGTTTTTTCTTTACTATATTAGTATTGTGGATTACATTGATTTTCAAATGTTGAATGAGCATTGTACTCCCAAGATAAACCTCACTTGGTGAAGATCTACTGTGTGGTTGTGTGCCTGTGTGTGTGTACACATATATTATATATAGATGTATATATGTGATTTGCTAATAGTTTTTGAAACCATATGAGCCTGGAGTCATATTGTTCAGAATGTTTTTAACTACTTATTTCATTTCTTAGACATAAGAGTATTAAGGTCATCTATTTCTTCTTGGGTGAGTTTTGGTAGTTTGTGGCTTTCAAGAAATTGGTCCATTTCAACTAAGTTGTTGAATTTAAGTGTATAGAGTTGTTCATAGTATTTTCTTATTATCCATTTATGCCTGTGGGGTCGGTAGTGCTATTCTCCGCTTCACTCTGGATATTGTTAATTGTCTCCTCCCTTTTATTCTTTGTTAGTCTGGCTAGAGATTTATCAATTTTATTGATATTTTTACAGAAGCATCTTTTGGTTTGATCAATTTTCTCTATTTTTCTTATTTTCAATTTCATTGATTTCTAGCCTTAATTATTATATTATTATATCCATCTTTATTTTTTATTATTCTTTATTTTTATTTCTACCTTTATTATTTCCTTCCCTCTGATTGCTTTGGGTTTATTTTGCTCCTCTTTTTTTTTCTAGTTTCTTAAGGTGGAATCTTAGATTGTTGGCTTGACACCTTTTTTTTTCACATATATGCATTTAATAATGTACAGTTTCCCCCTTAACACTGTTTTAGTTGTATCCCATAAATTTTGAGATGTAGTTTCATTTTCCTTCATTTCAAAATTTTCTAATTTCCCTTGAGACTTCCTCTTTGACCAATGGATTATTTAGCAGTTATTTTTGTTTGTGTTTTGTTTTCTTTTGATCGTGCCACGCGGCTTGTGATTGAACCTGGGTGGTGAGAGCACAGAGTCCTAACCACTGTGAAACAGCAGGGAAGGGGGCAGGTCACAACCTTTGAAAGAATGACATAGCCCGAGGACATGACATAAACTGATTAGAACCAAATGGGTCCAAGATGGCGGCAATTCGACTTCCACCAGATCTTGAGCCTCAGTATACACCCCCCTCACTTTATCAGCAAGCTTTCCAAGGCCAACCATAAGGATCAAAAAGTGGATGGTGCGGGGCTTCCCTGGTGGCGCAGTGTTTGAGAGTCCGCCTGCCGATGCAGGGGACACTGGTTCGTGCCCCGGTCCGTGAAGATCCCACATGTCGCGGAGCGGCTGGGCCCGTGAACCATGGACGCTGAACCTGCGCGTCCGGAGCCTGTGCTCCACAACGGGAGAGGCCGCAACAGTGAGAGGCCCGCGTACAGAAAAAAAAAAAAAAAAAAAAGTGGGTGGTGGCCCAATTCCTGGAAATCCCCACCCCTTCCTGAAATAGCTGGAATACTCCTCCCACTCATTAGTCTATGAAATTACCCAACCCTATAAAAACTGACAACCCCACACGCTGGTGCCTTTCTCACCTCCTGAGATGGCGCACAGTCTGTCTGTGTAGTGTGTTTCTCTCTATATAAATCCACTTCTTACCTATCACTTTGTCTCTCACTGAATTCTTTCTGTGATGAGACATCAAGAAACTGAGCTTCATTAAGTCCTGAAACCAGGTGTGTGCTCTTTTGAATACTTTTTAGTGTTCCATTTAAATTTTTCCATTTTTATTTTACTATGTCTCTTTGTATAGGGTTTTTAGTAGTTGTTCTAGGGATTACAATATACCTACATACTTTTAACAGTTTGCTAGGATCAAGACGATGTGGTGATTGATTCAATGTGGGGGTGGGGAAAGGAAGGAGTTAAGTATGACACTGAAGTTTCTGGATTAGGTAACTTGGTATAAGGTGATGTCATTCACTACTAGGGTGAATTTAAATGGAGGAGAAGATCTAGGGGAACTGAGTATTGTTTGGAACATGTAGAGTTTGGGATACTTGTGAAACATTCAAGTGGAGATGTCAGAAGGCAATTTGTCACATGGGTCTAAAGTTAAGAGAAGGGTCTTGGGCTTAAGGATAGATTTGGAAGTCTTCAGTTGTATTTGGCATCTGTTGTTTTTGCCACTCAACATTTGTTTACTTCTGGCAACCCATCCCCAGCTCTGGACCTCATGAGAGGCACTAACCCACTTTCAACTCTACAAGTGGGCCCTGGGTAAACTCAACTAATTATCGTTCCATTCCTCCTGGCCACAGGGATTCAATGTTCAGGGTTAGATTTGTAACTGAATTTAGCCAATGAGAATGAGGTCCATCCAATACTTCTGTCCCATCATCTTGGGGAGACACACTTTCTTTCTAGTTGGAGTTAATCTAATAGGAAGTAAGATCTGAAGATGCTGCTGCCATCTTCCTTCCCTGAAGAAATAGCTACCTGAAAATATGTCAGCAAGGGAGGAAGCAGAGCTGAGGGATGTTGGGAATGAGTGGGTCCAGGGGAAATTAAGCCCCTGGGCAATCTGTTCTCAGTCTCTGGACTTTTCAATCGTGTGAACCAATACTTCCCATAGTTCCTAGATTATGTTTGATCAGGCTTTCTACATCTTTCAAATGAGAGTTCTGACTGATGCATAAGCATCTAGTGGGTATAGAAGCTGTGGTGGTGAATGAGAGCGTGTCAAGAGAGAGAAGAAAAGAGGGAGCCCATTTAAGGAAAAGGGGCCCATGAAGGAGCATGAGAGGAGTGCTCAGAGAGACAGAGGAGAGTCCTTTGTCTTGGAAGGTCCAGAAAGTGAGTGATTGAAGAAATAGAGAGTAATTAGCAGTGTAAAATACTTATGGGGTATCAGTCAAGATAAGGACTGAAAAGGGCCCTTTGGATCTATCAACAAGGAGGCTGTTGACAAAACAGTTGTAGTTACCAAGCAGGAAGGATCCTCTGAAATCATTACTTTATACCCTCTTCTGAAGATGAGGAAATTGAGGCAATACCATACTTAGATTTTTTTTTTAACAGCTACAAGATTACAAGTAGCGATCAGGGCTTTAAGGGTTCTTAAAGATCACATTATCCAATACCTAAATCTCTTGCACAACATCTCTCTGAAGCCTGTGCTTAAATATAACTATTGAGAAAGAACTCATTACTTCACAGGTCTAATGAGAAACCTTAAATCTGTTCTCTTTATACCACAGAGCAGACACATGACAGGAGAATGTATGCATCCTGAGTTGATCCCTGGAAAAGCTGGTTGTATTTGGGGAACTCAAAAGATTAAGCCAGACTTTTGAGTTTTTAGGAGGCCTCTACCCCATCGAATAATCCAGTCACTGTTCCAGATGAGCCCAGCCTTTGAGTCACCTCAGCCCAGAACTATGTGAGTGAATAATAACTTCCAGGTCATACCAACCTCCAGCCATTTAGGTTTTCCCATTTGAGACCCCAGATTTCATGCAGCAGGAACAGGTCATATGTGCTATGTCCTGTATGAATTCCAGACCTCCTAAGAATCTGTGAGTATAATAAAATGGTTGATTTATTATGCCACAAAGTGTTCACGTGTTTTTTTTCTTTATACAGGAGCAGATAGCTGGAAAAGTAAGTATTGTTATTATTATCCCATTTTACAGATGAGGTAACTGAGTTTCAGAAAGATTAAACAACTTGATCCAGGTCCCATAGGCAGCCAATGGCAGAGCCAGTATCTGAACCCAGGTCTGGCTAATTGCATAGCTTGTTGTCTTCCAATTATCCTAGATACCTCCTACTGAGTTAGACCCCTTGACAAAACCTCCCAAGCCTCCCATTACTGTTCTTCAATCTGGAGACCATCCTTGACAAATCTAGAGTTCAGTGACTAAGATGTGGTTAGAAAAACAGCCTTTATGAAACATCTGATTCACATTCTTTTCAAATAATTGAAAAATATTCACTCTGCAATCAGTTCTTTCCTTATTTTATTTTCTCCTCCACACCCCCAGGCAGGAGCCAGATACATCTGCCAAGCCTGACAGATCTGCTCCTCCTCTCCCCACACCACCCAGTGCACAAATACCCACTGGCCCCCATTAAATCCCAATCAGGCTTGGAGAGAGCTGATTCATCCCCCTCCCCTGCCTCCTGGAAAGAGTTAGGGATGAGCAAATCACTTGTTGGAGTAATTCTGGGAGCTGAGGCAGAGCCGTGGCTGGAAGCCACCCACTAGCTAGAAACCCAGGACATCAATCAACCAAACTGATTTTTCCGCTGCTGCAGCCATTTAAACAGTTATCTTTGCTTGGGGCTTTGTCCAAAGTTACTCAGCTAGTGGGTTCCTGGGTGATAAGTCACCACAGCCTCATTCCACTGTCTCTGTGTCCTGGGGCTGCCTCTTTACTCACTTCTCAAGAGGGGTTGAAGTTCATTTGTTGCACTCTAAAAAGAATAGAGCCTGCACGGCTTGCGCACAAGTTCTGGTTATAGCAGGAAGATGAAAAAGGAGCCAGAAGTCTGTTGGGATATTAATATAGTACTTCTCGTTTGACGCCCTGCTGAGGCACGGGGAGGACGTTTCAAATTCATTTCATAACGCCCCCTGCTGGTATCCTTTCTCAACTACTGCAGATGCCTGATCCCGTTTGGGGGTGGGGGGGTGCAGGGAGAGGGGAGCCCTTAGTCCACACCAACCTCCTTCCCTCATTTTACATATGGGGAAACTAATGCCAGAAAGAAAAACGGGATTTACTCAAGGTTGGGATTTACTCAAAGTCTATGTTAAGGTAAGAACTAGTCTCTCTGTGGCTAGAACTTTTTTGTAGGACCCAAGAATGCCCAGCACATAGTAAGTGCCTCTGATTGGCAGTTTAGCGTGAAATCTGGAAGCCCTGGTTTCTAATCCAAGCTCTGCCACTTAATAGCTGTCACGAGAAGGTAGTTTTCCCAGCCTCAGATTTCTCATCTGTAAAATAAGGGTAAAAAGACAAAGAGTAAAATGGGATTTTATAAGAATTCCTTCACACATCCATTCAAAAACTACTGAGTATCTGCCATATACCTTGCTGGGCACTTGGAATGTAACAGTGCATAGGACATTGCAGTAACTGTTCTCTTTGAGGGTGGTAGTCTAGTGAGAAAATTAGATGACATATGTGAACACACATATGTGAAATTCAATTGTTGGAAAAGAAAACATTTTCCCTTTGATTCTTCCCACTTTTCAAGTATCAGAAGGCTTGGGGCCTTGCCCCAGCTGTATCAGTCTAGGAATGTTGATGACCTGAAGAGATTAAGTTATCTGAAGGTCAAGACCACATAAATCTTTGTATTCTCCAGTGTGCCTGGCCCCAGGATGTGCTCAGTCAATATTTGTTTGGCTCCATGTATGCCCCAAATTCTGGCTCACTCTGCCTCCCGGCTGCCAGCAGATTGCTGTCCGTGGTACTGAAAAGCAAATTCCTGCTTCTCAATATGAGGCAGCGCAGGTGCTGAGGCAGAAAATGGAGCCCAGGGGAAGTGAGTAGAGAGGGGAAGAATGAGCCAACTTTTCACTGGCTAATAGTGACATCTTCATTTTGCCATATCTTGGAATTCAAAGCTGATGTTTCTTTTTCCAGCTGTCCCCACTTGCATTTCTTGCTAGCTGGAAACACTGCAGGTATAGGTTAATAACCACACAGGGTGATAATCTCTACAATGCTGGGAGGTACTGGGAGCCCATAGCCCTATAAAGTCCTATTTTAAAGTGTTGATGAAAACTGGTGGGCCCCTTTTCCAGCTTATTCCTGGGCTAGGAAAAAGCATCAGTCATAGATGCCTCCCCCAGCTGATTTCATCCATGTCTGTCACCCAAGAATGTGGGCAGATCTGAGTCAGAACTGGCTATGGGGAAACCAGAGACATAGGGCCTGAGATTCACAGTCTGTAGTTGGGTGAGTTCCAAGAGTTCATTTTGACCAGTATTTCAAGTGATAATATGTTTGTTCATTCATTCATTCTATAAATATTTATTGAGTGCCTACCATGGTCTGGCACTGTTATAGGCACTCCAGATACAGTCAAGTACAAGAAAGACAAGGTAACTGACTTCCCAGAACTTACATTCCAGTGGGGGAGACATACAATAAACAAATGTACAAATGAGTGCGTAGTATAATTCCAGGCAAAGGATAGATAATAATAGGAAATGCTCTCTTAGATAAGATGATTATGAGAGACCTCTTTAAGGAGTGACATTTGAACATAAATGTGAACTAACTGAAATAATGAGACATATAAATATTGGGGAAAGGCAGTGTTCCAGGCAGAGGGCACAAGAAGACCAAAAAGATGTGGGAAGAAGATAGCATGTCCAAGGAACAGCAAAGAGGCCAATGCAGATGGAGCAGATTTATCAAAGAGGACATTAGAAAAGGATGGGTAAATGCACAGAGACCACATCTGTGTCTTGAGGAGGACAAAACAAGATGCTCAGAATAGAAGAAACACTTACAAAATGACAGTGACTGCTGCACCTGCCATGGATAAACCACAATAGTCTGGATGCCACCAGGGACACAAGGATAATTAGAGCTCCTGATTTATAGATCTCACCATGTCTAAAGATCTAATTAATGGAAGCTAGTGGGAGTTAGTGATGTACTATTTATTCAGCCAACATTTTCTGGGTACGTACTATGTACCCAAAGATCATTGTTTTTTGTTTTGTTTTGTTTTGTTTTTTTTCCCAGAACGTCCAGACTGAGTTTATCACAGAGTTAGTTATGTAAGAAAAAAATTTTGATAAGGAAAAACATGACATTTTGTTCTTCTTAAAATAACAAGGACTTCTAATATCACAGCTTTGGTTTTGCTTTAATAATGCGATTCCTTGTATTTTATCGTTACAGCTTGGGAATTTCTTTTTAACATCTTTATTGGAGTATCATTGCTTTACAGTGGTGTGTTAGTTTCTGCTTTATAACGAAGTGAATCAGTTAGACATATACATATGTCCCCATATCTCTTCCCTCTTGCGTCTCCCTCCCTCCCACCCTCCCTATCCCACCTCTCTAGGTGATCACAAAGCACAGAGCTGATCTCCCCAAAGATCATTGTTTAATACTAGTCTTTGCTCTAGGAGCTGAGGAGAAGAGGGAAGGAGTCAACTGATGGAACCAGAATGTTTAAAGGCAAGTAAGAAGCTCCAGATAGCAGAAGCTCAGGCAAAGCCACTTCCTCTGATTTCTATCTGCTCTCCAATAGGGCCTCTTGAGAGACAGGAACAGCACTGGTCTAGAGTGGGCTGCACCTTAGCAATAGGTACTTTAGGAAAGCACGCCCACCACTGAGGTTCAGTAACAGGAGTGAAGCAGTGTGGGCTACTTTCTGCCAGACGGCACAGGGAAAGGAATGCACATTCCAGGCATCTTTGCTAAGAATATGAAGTAGTTGGAATTTCCTTATCATCCCCATAAGAAGACTACCAAGTCCCCAGCAAAATCCTACCAGACGAGAAGAGTCCCTCCCTCACTGGTCCTAGGTTGCAAGGAATTTTATACCCCTGGCCTTGTTGCTGCACAATCATCAGCATCTTTGAGATTTTGGCAGAATAATGTTTATTCATCTGACAAATAAGAAACTAAAGCTTGGAAAGTTTAAGCAACTTACACAGGGTCACAGAGTGCTTAAGGGATAAAATAGGACTCAGTCTCAAATCTGTCTGACCCCAAAGCCACTTGCAGTACAATTTTTTCTTGGATCTCAAACATAAAGTTCATGTTTGGCTTTTTAAAAAATGACCAGTCCCCCACAGAGCTAACTTTGATAATGGTAGCGCCTGATATCTCTGCTTCTTCCACGGCACAGTCTTATTTTTAATCTCTCTTAATCCTCCCAACAATGTTGGAAGGTAGCAGTGATAAGAATACTAGCAAGCACTTATTGAACACTGAGTCTGTAATAGGCACTGTCCTAAGCATTTTACATGTATTAATTTATACTTGCAAAAACCCTGTGAGGTAAGTGTCATTATTATTCCTATTTCAAAGGTAAGAAAATTAAAGCCCGGAGAGATTAAGTAATTTGCTAAAGATCACACAGCTAGTCAGGGACTGAGCGAGGCAGTCTGACTCTGGAACCCTTGCTCTTAATCTTTGTTGACAAAGTAGCTGTTACTCAGAGAGGTACGCTACATAGTCCAGAAATGGTGATCAGACTCGAGCCCAGGATCAAACCCCAGCATGTTTCCACTACTCCACACTGTTTTTCTCAATGGTAAAGCAGAAGAAAGGAGAGAAGCTGTTTTGAGACACCTCCATAGAGGCACAGAGTGATTTAACACTGCCAAGGAGCCCTGCGGGGATTTTACTTAAATGATGATCTGCACTGCACTGCTGTCTGATATTCCCTCCCACTTACTTTTCTCAAATGTGGAAACTGCATTTCTCCATGCACCCTCCCTGGCACGTAAGTGCTTCACCAAGGGAGCTGAACTTTTCTGTACGGATTTGGGGTGTTCAGAAAACTCTTCTTTTTTTAATATATAAATTTATTTACTTATTTATTTATTTTTGGCCGCACTGGGTCTTCGTTGCTGCGCGCGGGCTTTCTCCAGTTGCGGAGAGCGAGGGCTATTCTTCCTCGCGGTGCGAGAGCTTCTCACTGCGGTGGCTTCTCTTGTTGCAGAGCACGGGCTCTAGGCGTGCAGGCTTCAGTAGTTGTGGCGCAAGGGCTTAGTTGCTCCGTGACATGTGGGATCTTCCCACACCAGGGCTCAAACCTGTGTCCCCTGCACTGGCAGGTGGATTCTTAACCACTGTGCCATCAGGGAAGCCCGAAAGCTCCATTCTTAAATGCCATTATTCCAGGGGCTTGTAAGGATGACTCAGAGAGAGAGAGGCTATAATGGAAAATTAATTATTTTATCTGAGCTGGATCCCAGGCTGAAGACTAGGAATTAGACTGATAAAGGCCCTTCTACAAGGGCTGTGGGGAGCCCTGAGCTGTCGCTGACCAGTTATTCAAAGGGAAGTCAGAAACAGGGCCTCCCAGCTGCCCTTCCTGCAACTTTCAATATTCCTGGATGTGCCACAGAACTGGGGGCGTGAGGTGTGCCTCAGAGGGTTTATTTGCTTGTGTGCTGCTGTGGTGACTGTGTGTGTGTCTGTGTGTGTATGAGAGAGAGAGAGAGAGAGAGAGAGAGAGTGTCTGGAAGTGCTGGCTGGTGAAAACAATCTGTGTACGTGATTATGTTAGTTTGTGTGTCTAACTATCTGTCCATTCCTCTCTGTGTGTGTGTACATCAGTGTGTGTTTGGTGTGACTCTATGCGTGCGGGCCTGAGGATCCTTGTGGGTCTCTGGGTGTATATTTCTGAGGACCTTTATGAGGGGAGGAATCTCGATGTGTAGCTGGAAAATGATAAGTGTCGGTGGGCTAGGATGATGCAAGCAGTTACAGGGCAGGTGTTTTGATGCTGCTGTGATGTAGGAGAAGAAAAAGAAATGAAGGTTAAACCACTTAAAACCTTTACAATTTTTTCCTCTTGAACTGGGGAAGATTATCTACTATTAATAATAATAATAGCAGTTTATAAATGAACAAGAGTATTGTAGAACTAGTCATACTAGCTCCATTAGAGAGTACTTACTCTATGTCCTCTTACATATATTAGCTGGGTTCTCATCACAGCTCTGTGCTACCACTATGCCCCGGCTCATAGAAGAGGCAGCTGGGCTCAAGTAACTTGCCTGGGGCCATGCAGCTGGGAGGAGCAGAGCCAGGAAGACAGCTCCGGTCTGACTCCAGAGGCTGAGCTTTTCCCACCTGCCTCAGCTCCAGCCAAGCCCCAGCCCTGGCAGGGCGAGCCCCAGAATGTGAAGCGGAGTGATGTGGTGGCAACAGCTGAGTTCTAGGCCCGGCTGGCCCTTCCGTGGTTGAGCAGCCTTACGACAGTAGCTCCTCCTCTCTGGACCTCAGTATCCCCATCACTAAAATCACAGTTTGGATTCATTAGTCTGGTGGGTTCTACCCGCTCTGACAGCGTGGGCCACGGGGCAGCAGTTTTGTGGGCGGCTCCCACGCCACCTGGGGAGTGTTGACCTGCAAAAAGGCTCAAGGCAGGGGGTGTGGGGCGGGGGAAGTGGGGGCAGGGGCGGAAGAGATATGTGTCCGTCCGGCCTATGGCACTTTTCTTCTTTCCTTCCTCTATGCGGCGGACGTGCCTGCTCGTCCAATCCCACCTCCTTCTGCTTCTTTATTGTGTACCTTCCTGGACTGCAGAAGTGAAAACTATTTTCCCTAGACTCCTGTGCAGCTAGGGTTCTGGGTGCAAATTAACGTTCTGCCAATAGCTAGACTTGTGTGCGACCAACGTGATGGAATGAAATGGAGGCCGTCTTGCCGCTGCTTTGGCCGCTTCGTCCAGCCAGAGTAGTCGTGGGGGTGTGGGGGTCCTGCAGCAGCATCTCAGGGCCCAGTGCCTACCCCCGGGAGTGCTGAGAGGCTGGCCCCAGCTTCCAGACCCCTGGGTCATAAGGTGGTGGTGGGTTCGTGAACGCACGACAGGCAGGGGTTGCGTCCTGTTGGCCTGCTTTCTGGCTGTGTGGCTGGAGGCCCTGCAGTGCTCTGGAAGCGCTCCCGGAGGCCCAGTCTACTCCTCCAGCAGTTCCATACCCACCTCTCCCCCAGCCAACACCTGTTAAAGTTTCCCAGTTCCCTATGTTGAATCTCTTTTTGCTTATAAAAGCCAGGGATGTCTCCTGCTTCTGCAGTGCACCTGACCCATCACCACGGCATACTCCTACCCAGTCTCCCAAACCCAGCCTCGGTCTCCAGCTCCAGGATGATTTCCCTGATCCACCAGGCTGACTTGGGAACCTGTCCTCTGTGATTCCACAGTCACCCTTATCTCAGACTTTCCTACGTGCTGCTGAAATTACCTGTTTACTTTCTGTCGTCCCCTCCAGACTGCGGCCCCCGGAGGCAGGGACTGGGTCTTCTCAGCCATGCATCTCAGTGTTGAGCAGAGAACCTGGCCTCTGGCAGCTACTCTCTGGGAGCGTTTTTTGTGGAATGAATGCAGAAAAGGTAGCAACCTGTCAGTTCAAGAGGATTTAGGAGAAACTGTGAGATTCATAGATTAAGAAGAAAAGCAATTTAACCTTGCCTTTTGGCAAAAAGAAACTCCCTTCTTAAGAGCTGATATTAGGAACCATGTGTCTGGTGGAGCTTGTGGGCGATGAGGGGCAGCTCTCAGATCAAGGGTCTCATTTCAGGTCTAATATCTGGGATCCCCTGGTGGACCTCTCCTCCTGCTGGTGCCCAGGCTTCTCTGGAGGGATTTCAGAACTGATGGTTTTGCAGAGGCAGCTTGATGAGGGAAAACAGCTCTGGCTTTTGAGGCAGACGCTCCTGGCTCTACCACTTACTGGCTGTGCGACCTCAGGCAAGTGACTGCACTGCCCTGAGCTCAGTTCCCCATTTGCAAAGTGGAGTTAATGACACCTATGTCATAGGGCTGTTGTGAGGGATAAATGAGGTGTTTTAGGGAAAGTACAATACCTAGCACCCAGCAGGCACCTGATACACGGTGGCTGTGATAAGGTTTCAGTGATTTGAGATTTAAGGCTTTTCCCTTTTTCGTTTGGGCAGAAACATTTCCCATCACTGACCTCTTGTTGCACTGTGGCTGAGGTCAAGAGGGGGCCCCGTGTGTGGTCGTGAATGTGAGGCCTGTAGTTCAGGATTCAGAACACAGTAAACAGGTGTCCATTCTTGCCAAATGCTGGTTGGATTCTGGTTCAGGACCTGTTCCCAGGTGGCTGGAAGTGACAGAGGAGCATCATGGGAGATGTGACACAGCAGAGAGGGGCTCACACTTTGGAGTGAGACAGACCTCGGTGCAAGTACTGGCTTCACCCCTAATGTGCTGTGCTACGTGGGAGCTCACTTTACCTCACTGGGCCTCAGTTTCTTTACCTGCAAAGTGCTTCCCTCAGAGGGCTGCTGAGAGCTTATTAAAGACCATTTCTTCCTGGCATCGTGCCTGGCACAGTGAATAATGGCATTTATGCATGTGTTGCTCTTGGGCATCAGTGAGGTAGGAGTTCACAGCGTGGGCTTTGGCATCAGATTAACTTGAGCTTGGGTTCTTTTCCATTTGAGGGCTGTGTGCCCTTAGCTGAGTCACTGCATCTCTGAGTGTAGTGTCTTCCTCTGACGGAAGAAGGCAATAACACACCCACCATGGGGGTTTGCTATAAGGATGAGATGACGTAACACATGGAGGTGACTCAGTAGGGTGAGGGCCGTCAAGCAGATGTGCGAAAGCTATTAGCCACAGTGATGAAGTCCTGCTGCCAGCCGAGGCGAAACAGGAGAGGACGGGAGGTTTGGCCCATTGGGAAAGGGAAGTTCTCTCCAATTGCAGTTCATCAGCTCAGCTGTTGGTATCTGTCTGCACTCTTGGCTGAGAAAAGGAAACACAGCTTTTCCTCTGCCTTCTCGTTGCTACTGGAGAGCTTTCCTCCACCAGGAAAACAGGCACCTGCTTCCCCAAGGCCTTTCTTGCCCCCTCCATCTTCACCATTTTTAAGTGTAAAATTTAGTATCGTTAAGTACATTCATAATGCTGTGCAGCCATCATCGGTCTCCATTTCCAGAACTTTCTCATCATCCCAAACAAAAACTCTGTGCCTTTTAAGCAATAACTCACTACTTCTACTTCCTCCCAGCCCGTAGTAACTTATTTTCTACTTTCTGTCACTATGAATTTGACATAATGTTTCGAGGTTCATCCGTGTTGTAGCAAGTGTCAGAACTTTATTCCTTTTTATGGCTGAATAATAGTCCATTGTACGTAGAGTACATTTTGTTTATCCATTTTTCTGTTGACAGACGCTGGTTTGTTTTACTCTTTTGGCTATTGTGAATAATGCTGCTAAGAACGTTGTTGGACAAATATCTGCTTGAGTCCCTATTTTCAATTCTTTTGGGTATACACCTAGGTGCAGAATTGTTGGGCCATATGGTGGTGCTATATTTAACATTTTGAGGAACCACCCAACATTTTTTCCACAGCAGCTGTACCGTTCTACGTCCCCCATCACAATGTGCCTGCCCTCACAGTTTACACTCCACCAGGGCGTACAGGTGATAATCAGACAAACTGATGTATCATATCAGCCAGGGACAAATGCTGTGAAGATAAATAGAGCTGGGCAAGGGATCAGGACTGCTGGGGCAAAGGGTGGGCAGGGGGTCTGCTTGAGGAAGTGACATCGAAGCCAAAACCTAAATGAAGTGATGGACTGAACAGGAAGGCAAGGGGTGTTCCAGATGGAAGGCACAGCACGTGCAAAGTCTCTGCAGTAGGAACGTGTTCGGTGCGTCTGAGGAGCAGCAGGGAGCCAGGGTGGCTGCAGAGCAGTTAGTGGGCAGGAAGCAGAGGTGGGCAGAGAACGGGACCTGCAGGTGAGGGCTGTGGATCTTATTCCAAGTGGGATGAAAACCACTGGAGTGTTTTAAACAGGGGTGTAGTATAATCTGAGTTAACATTTTTGAAAGAACCTCTCTGGCTGCTGAGGACACAGGGCTGGGGTAGTCATCCAGGAGAGAAGTGATGGGGGCCAGCCCCGGGCGACGGAGCCACAAACAGTGAAGACGTGTGCTGACTTGGATGTGGGGCCAGAGAAAGAGGGCGGTCAACGATGACTTCTCCTCAACTCTCCTTGCTGCCAGGCCTTTGCCTGAGCTGTTCCCTCTGCCCAGAGTGCCCTTCCCTCCTTTTGCCTGGACAATTGCTACTCCTGCATCAGTTCACCTGGCTCTCACCTCCCTGACTCTGCTCCTCCCCAGGCCCCCACTGGGCTGAGTTGGGAGCCCTTCTTCTGTGTTCCCACAGTGATCCCAGTCTCCTTCCAGTCCTGTACTCGTCATAACTCTAGGAATGGCCTGTTACTACATCTGCCCCCCAACCTGGACTGAGTATGAGAGAGAGAGAGAGGGAGAGAGAGGGAGAGAGAGAGAGAGAGAGAGAGAGACTGAGCATTGCTACATCTTAAGCACAGCTTCTGACTTCCTCTGTCCCGTGGGGGCCACACACAGACGCGGCTCCCATAGCCAGCAGCTGGTGCAGGTCCTCTGAGAGCCGCACTGGGCACACTGTGGCGTGAAGACTGGAAGCTGAGCAGAGGGTGGGGACTAAATTCCTAACTTCCACTGGAATCCTCCCGAGTGAACCACATCAGCTGTCCCCACCTTCCAGTGCAACAGGTGGATAAAGGAAATACACAGATCTTTGTGAATGAGACGGAACCAGGGTGGGGAGAAGCTGGGAAGCAATACAGCTCAGGTTGGGGCACAGCCTGGAGTCCACGGGCTCTGCCGTTTTCTAGCTGCACCACTTCGTACCTTCACGCAGCCTCTGTCCCTTATCTGTAAAGCGGGGTGGGAACCGCATCTAATTGCAGGGTTGTTGGGAAAATCAAGTGTGTTAATAACCGTGAATGGTTGACAACAGGGCCTGGCATGTAGGGCGGCCTTAAGAAAAGCTGGCTTTAGTTTTTCACTTGTCTATCTTCTGCCAAGTTCTTCCTTATTCCTCCCCAACAGAACGGTTTGAGGGCTGGTGGTTTCAAATACCTCCTTCTCTTCAGCCTTTGCTTTTGGTTCACATCAAGATCTCAATCAGAGACGTGTGCCCTGAGGACACGGCAGAGCTCAGGTGAGTCCTGACCCTGCATTAGGCGGGTGCTGTCCCCCTGTCTCCAGATGACTCGGGGGCTCAGGGAGGCCAGGAATCCACCAGTCACTACCAGGTAGTCGGCGGGGGCATTGGGATTCGAGCCCAAGTGAGCTTGTTCCAGTTCTGTGGTTTCCTATCCCACGTGCTGCTGCCGTGGGGCCTGCGACGTGACAGAGCATCGCCAAGCCTGGAGGGGGTGAGCTTCAGGATGAACTCCTCTAGGACTAGGGGAGAAGGCTGTTCCTGGCCTTGTCCTGCGTGTGTGTAAAGGACGTTGCAGAAGGAAAGGAAAAGCAAGTGAATGAGCCATTTGCTCTTGCGGCTGACAATAGACTCGGGGGTGAAGGATATGAAACATTAATGACTTAAAGCAGGATTTTCTGCAGCATCTCTACACTTGCTGTTTTTACTTCTCTTTATGATGAATAATAGTCAAGAGAGGCCCTACGCCTCTATTCTTCCAGTGCCTGCTGGCTTCCGGGAATGGGTACCCCATATCTTAGGGCCTTTCTCTATTCGAGGTTATTACCAAGAGCTTATAGAGGTAGAGGGGAAGAGGAGGTGAACAGTAAGGAGGACAGAGAGCCGCTGGGGTGAGGATTTGGCTTTGGGGGTTAAGAAGCTACCCCAGTTCCCAGATCCCCAGGTGGCAGTGAACATTCTCTAGCCAAGCCCTCTGGGTCGCCAGGAAGGGAGGTGGCCTGAGGTACGGCCAGGCACTCCCTGAACTGGGGCCACAGCCACGGCCACGGCCACAGCCATGGCCTGGTACTTGGGGTCTTTGCCTCTGCCTGTCAGACCCTACATGCTGCCTGGGAAATGGGACAAGGAAGGAAAGGGGGACAAGATCAGATTCCAAAGAGTCCTCTCTGGAAGGGAGGAGGGAGACCTCATCTCAAAGCTGGAGGGGGATGTGTGGGAGTCGAGCTTTGGGGCCCGAAGGGCTGGGTTCAACTCCTTCTCCCTCTCTGTGTGTCTGGGGCCTCCTTGAACTTCAGCTGCCTAATCGGTTTGAGGATGCATTGCGGTATGCAGACCACCTGTTGCTTGTTGTGAGTGTACAGTGAACCGTGCAGAAGTGTCTGAAACGTAGTAGGTGCCCAGTGAACGGCCCCTCGCATCTTCCAGCTTGTAATGAACCAGGTGTAGAGAGAGGACGATGCCCTGGAGAAGTGTGGTGCATCAGAGTGGGAATGACATCACTGATCATCAAGACCAATGGTCATGGGACATTCATCATGTGCTGTGTCGCACGTCCCCTTGTTTCAGCCTCACAAGATCTAGATACTGTTATCTCCATTTTACAGATAAGCAAACTGGAGCTGAGGCTGGAAACTTGTCTATGGTCTCTCCCCTGGTGAGCGAGAGCTGGGAATCAAATCCACATCCTAAATAGTGTAGCCTCTGCTATACTGGGCAGGTGGAGGAACATTCCCAGAGAAGGAAGGGTGAGGGAGTGAGCAGGGTCAGATGAACCTGGGTTTGGATCCTCGCTTGGTGACTTACTTGCTGTGTGTCTTTAAGCAAGTTTCTCAGCCCTCTAGCCTCTTTTTCCTCGTCCGCAAAATGTGAATAATATTCACTACCTGGCCAGGTCATGGAGATTAAACCCAGCAAGGTTGGCTAACTGCCCGATGCAGCATAGGCACCCACGAAATGGGCAGCCCCTGCCTGACTTGTGAAACAGCCGTGCCACCCACCATAAACTGCTTATCTGCTGTTGATTGACGGGAGAAGCATGTTCTCTTCCAAACTCAGAGACCCCCCTATGTTCTGGAAGGTATTTGTAGCCATGAAGAGTGCAGCCTTCAAGCTGCTGCTGGCATGGGGCCAAGGTACACACGAGGGGGGTTTGCCTCCCCGCCTGGAGTGCGTGCAAACGCACATCGTGGCCCAGATTTTGAGGAGGATTTCATGATATTCATTCTGTGTTGCCGCCAGAGAAAAGTAAACCGCAGCTCCTGGCTGCTGGGGAAGGGCTGTGCTTTTGCCAGGGCTGGTTGTGCCTGGCACCAGCTCAGGCATGTACCGGAGTCAACTGTCGGTTGCAGGCAAATGTACACACAAAAACATTCCAGCACACGCATGCACCAGCCATGCACGCGGCTGCCACAGCACACAACACAGGGCCACGCACGCCCCTGCTGGCTTCCTCTGCCTCTTGTCTTTCTTCTCACAGGACTCTTGCAGCCTCTGTCTCTGCATCTGTTTGTCGTGTGGCTTCTGAGTTTGTCTTGTGTCCTGGCTTCCTTATCCCTCTTCCTCTGTCTCTGTTTCTACCTGTCTCTTTGGGCTTCCTTATCTCTGGGAGCTGACTCTCTCCTTGTGTCTCTGTGTTTTTCTGACTCGTTCTCCCCTGCTTTGTCTGTATCCCTCCCTGTCATCTGACACAGTCTCTCTGTTACTGATTCTCTCTGAACCTTTCTGTTTTGCTCTCTGTTTCTTTGACTCTCTCTCCCTCTGTCTGTGTCCATCCGTCTCTCTGTCTGTCTGTCTGTCTCTGACTCTCTCATCTCGTTCTGTCTCCACCTGTCTCTATGTCTAGTTGTCTGTCTGTTTATCTCTATCTCTGTCTCTATATCTCTATCTCTGTCTCTATATATGTCTGTCTGTCTCTCTCTCTGAGTCTCTCTCTGTGTCTCTAACTCTTCCTCACTCTGTCCTTCCCCACGTCTCTCTCTCTTTTTCTGTGACACTCTCCTGGAAATGCATCAAAGACTGAAGTGGCCGGATTTCAAGTGACAAACAGCACTACACCCAGAAACCACCCCCTCCCAGCGCGGCTGCCTGCCTCCTCCACACGCTCGGTCACGAAGAGAAGCCTATTGTGCTGGGCCCAGGGAGTTCGAGTTGAAGGGCCCAGGGGTCTGCGTCTCTGACTGCTCTGAGCTACTTTCCCATTGGCTCTGAGCAGCCTGTGCTGAGCAAGGACTGAGCGACAGGGGGAGGTTCTAGTCCATAAAAGCGGGGCTGAGGCACCAGAACTGCCATTCTAAGGGGCTTTGGCTGTGCTCACAGCCACCCCTTTGGCACCTCCTTCTGGACCAGAGTCAGGACCATCCTTGGGTCTTCCGGCCACCTGCAGCCACCACCCTCCCACCTGCTCGGCCAGAAGCTGCCCAGGGACAAAGGGGAGCACAGGTAATAACCAGAGGGTGTTGGAACCCTCTCTCTTGGTTTTATTTATTTTTCCTGATTCTCTGAACCTGGAGAGGGTGGGAGCTTGGGCTGCGGAATTTCCGGTTTGGGTCTGATTATCTGGCAGAGGTAATAAGAGTTATGAGGCTAGTTTACAAAAGCCGTATCAGTTTGAGATGGACTGCTCTTTGGAATTCCCCTCTCTGTACAGCCCTGTCTTAAACAGACGGGTCGCTCCCTCCCAAGAGGACCACTCCCCGGTTTCGGCCGGAGGTGGGGGTCTTCGTTCCCTGAGAGGCTGCCTCCCCATGGTGGTGCCCATGCGAGAACGGGATGCCCTGGGTGGAAGAAGGGAGAGGTTTAGCTAATCAGAGTAATTTTAAAGGTCAGTGATTCTCGCTGGACTTAAGAACAAGAGCTTGGGGACATTAATGAGACGTCAGGGCTCTGGCATTTACCATGTATCCTGTACATCAAGGTACAGCCAGGTTCAGCCTTTTCATTATTTTTGGATCGTGTTTAATCGCTGACAGGGTGCTGCCTTGAGTGGCTTCCTATGATGTAATTTTACACAGAAATGAAGTTTGGGGTTGTTTTGCTGGGAGGGGAATGGGGAGAGAAAGTGGCAACATGCCAGGAGACCCAGGCTTAGCAGGATTTTTCTTGTCAATTTTACTTTGAGAGGACTTGTTGCTTTCATGTAAATTACAGCCAGAGGAGTCAAGGTTAAGCAGGGAGGAAACTCAGATGGGAAAGGCATTTTCTCACCGGTAAAGGTATCCGCATTCAAAGAAAGTATTATAGAATCTCAAAGTTTGATTTGCAAGAAAGGCTGGTGAGCTTCAGGAAAAAAAAGCCTGCTGTGACTCCAAGATTGAATAGTAAATTCTGTGACCTCGTACTTTTTCCTGGGTATCTTTTACCTAGAATCTCTCCAAACTTTACAAACATTCCTTATTAAGCCTCCAAGCTTCCCAAGGAAACGACCTCTTCAGGTTATTGGATCTGATTTCAGTTCCCCTCCCACAGACCGAAAGTCTTCGTTAACGTCTTTCTTCCAAGGGTTGGGAAAATATACCAAGGCTTGTCTTTCTAATTTGACAGGCTTTCCAGTTACGATCCGTTGCAAAAACGTTTCAGAATGTCAATCTGCTTCTCTTTATTTTTTTCCCCTGCTCCCCCTCCCATCGCTGCACCTTCTATCTCTTTTCCCCTCACCTTCTCCCCTCCCTCCCCCCCCACCCCGTCCCACTCCACCTTGCCTTTTGTTCTATTTTTGCAGGTCATTTATCTCCAGGCTTTGAGATCTGCGTGGGGGAGCTGCTGCAGCAGCCCAAGCAGGGCGAGCTGTGCTGCTGGGGGAGGTTGCTGAAGGGATCTCAAGCCCACGGCTTTGCCCCAGATGAGCTAGAGGGTGGCAGGCGAATCCCATGTTTCCGCTACAGCTGGAAGAGGGATACTTCAGAGTCTTCTTAGCAGTACCCAGCACGTTCTAGCAGAGTGGGCAAAGGGACCAGCTCTGGAACTGTTCGAGAAATTTGCCATCCCCTAGACACGCGGGGAGGGTTTAGGCTCTTGAGGAGCGGGGAATTTTCATATAACCTCTGTGTGTCTCATAACACCCGAGACAGTGCTGGGTTCAGGTCCCCGGTCCTACCACTCATTTGCTGTGTGACTGGGGACAGTAGCGCTCCCTGAGCAGTAAGGACAATAACATTCACCTCCTGAGGTTACTGGAGGTTCCCATGGGATACAGTAATAGGCCTGGCATTTAGTAGGTACTCAGGAAATGCTAGTGTGACCGCTCTAGTTTTCACTGTCCAAAGCGGCAGAACTGGAGCCCTCCCCTTCCCCCAACCTATGATAGCATCCTTGATCATCCCACTCCATCATGCTGTGTGCTACGTCCAGGAAATATGATCTAAGGTCTAACATTTCTGTTTGGGGGGCTGGCCCTCCTCTCCCAACCCCACCCCCTTCTCTCCACACCAACAGAAGATTTTATGTCTTCAGCTGCCACCGCAGGATCTCGAAGTCTCTTCTTGATCGATCCTTCCTAACTTCCCCGCCCATGGCCCACCTCTTGGGTCATTCTTGCACAATTATTGTATTTATTAGATGTCTTCCATCTTCTGAGTGGGATCAATAGTTGGTGGCTTGATTCCAACGCATGTCTGAGAAAGTGCAGTCAGCTAGCTGATTATCTCTCACCGTTGTCCCTCATCCCAGCCCATAAATGTTGGTTAATCTCACTGGGTCCGAAAAAGGGCTAAAACGATTTCAGCGAGACAGAGCTGGCCATCATTGTGGCAGGCAGTAAACGTTGCTGGAGACACCCAGGTAAGCCCAGGATCAGGCCCTGGAGATGGAGAGGTGTCCCTGGGTCCTATGAAGTTAGACGTCATTAATCACTCCAGCCGGAGCTCAGATGGAAGCTCCTGGCAGCAGGGTAAAGGCCCAAGGCCACGAGGTACATCTCCTGGCTCTGGAGTCCTCTCCCTGAATCCTTCCAGACATTCTCTTGGCTAGAGTGGTCACTGCAGGCCGCAGGCGTGTTCACCAGGGGGCAATGTGCCCATAGGCATTTGGCCCCTTGGCCTATTACTGGACAGTTTGATTTAACCTGACAAGAGGTTACAAAGCAGTTATTATGTGGTTGGGCCACTGGTCCACCGGCCACTAGAAACACAGGGCAGATCAGAGGGTCGTGGGAGGAGGGAATTGGTGTTTGTGAGTCACATAGTAGGTCAACCTCCTGATCAAGATCCACTTCCTCTCTGCCTTCTCTCCATCCCTCTTCTTTTCCCCTCTCCTCCCCCTTCCCCTTCCTTATACCTTCTCCCTCTCATTCCCATTCGCCCCCTCCCCATCTCTGCTTCTCATGTGTATTTTCTTTTCCCACATGGGCTGTCATCTCACTCTCTGCTTTTCTAGGCGTCTTTATCTCTTTCTCTCCATATGCAACTCTCTGCCATTCTCTTTCCCATTCATCCTCTCTCTCTCTCTCTCTCTCTGTCTTTTCACCTCCATCTCTCTGTCCACTGCTTTTCTCCCCATCTCTTAATCGCATCCCATAACAAAGGGTGGGAGTTCCATAGGAATCTTGCTCTCAAATAACATTCTTTCAAAAATACACTTAATGAACACCGTGACCGTGAATTGCAGGGTGGTCCCCCCCGTCCCCCCAGATTGATCATCCATTCTTTGTTAATGACTCTAAAGGCCTAACAAAAACACTTTTTTCCAGTTTGGGGGGACTCTGTTGGCCAGCCCACTGGAAACCCACAAAGGTGAACTTTATGTATTTTCCAGGGGGGTTTAAGTCCCAGAACAGCCTTGTCTTCAGGACCGTGAACTGGAGTGGGGGGAGCCCAGTGCCTAGAGCTCAGGCTGGTTTGTGGACTAGTCTCAGGCAGACCCTAAGCCTGCTCCCTGTGGCCCGGCCTCTTGGCCCAGTCATCTTGCTTTTCCAAGTCTCTGTTTCCCCATCGAGTAAATGGCTTAGTGCTCAGCCTACCGGATCCTCCTGAGGGGAGGAGGAAGTAGTCATTGAGATACAGGCCCGTCACTGTGCCCTAAACTGGGGCTGTGGCGGACTCAGAATCCCATCTCTGCCACACAGGTGCTCAGGGCCTGGGGCGCTTTGTCACGTGGTCCCCGCTCTTCCACCTGGAAGCTGCCCTGGAGGGTCCACGGGAGGCCCTGGGCCTGGCACAGATCAGCAGCACAGCGCTTGCTGGGGTCACGGCCAGGGTGTGGGAGGTCCCAGTTCTGTCTCCATTTCCCTCCTGACTCATGATGTGACCTTAAACCAGTGACTTCATTTCTACCTTTTCCCATTTCCTCTTCTATCAAATAGGGATAATCATATGCGATAAAGTGCTCAGAGAGGTAATTGCGATGTTAAATCAAGCCATTATTATTCCATGCTGGGTTTTTAAATAAAGATGCTGGCCGCTCCTCGGAGCCCTCCGACTACAATGTAGAAATATCAGGAGGAGGTAAGAGGGCCAGCAGGCCTTTCCCTTTCAAGGAACTCTGGGCCCCTGGTGAAGAAAGGGTCTACAGTGTGTTGGCCTTTAAATGGTGCCGTCCAGGGGTGTCTTAAGGAACCGCGGCCGGGAGGTGATACAAACCCACTGACAGGTGAGAAGACTGAGGCTAGGAGAGGGGGGTGATCCCGCTCTGATTTCCCCAAGAAAATCGGCTTCCACACTGTTAGAGTAATTAGAATGATAAAATGGTTATAAACGTAACAAAAGGGGTCAGCAAACTTTTTCTGTAAAGGACCAGATAGTAAATATTTGGAGTGTTCCGGGCCCTGTGGTCCCCGTTTCAACACTCAGCTGTGCTCTTGTCGCGTGAAAGCAGCCGAGACACTATGTAAACACATGGGACGGGTGTTGTATGACTCAGGGTTCTGCAGAGAAACAGAAACAATGGGATGTGTACCTATAAAGACTGGATCTAAGGATTGGATCATGGAGGCTGGGGAGTCCAAAATGCTCTTTCCCCTGAGGGGAGAAGCACCCTCCCCTCCTCCCGCACCAGCCTCTCTCACTGGGCTGTCACGATGTGCCTCTAGGTAGTGGCTGAGGAAACGCTTCCTAAACCTGCAAGTGGAGAGGTTTTTCTCTGGGGGTGGGGGGGGGTTTAGGAGGCTCCTTCACCGTAGGCCACACAAGCCCCCTACCCTGGCCCCTCCCCGGGGTTTGCGCACTGACTCACTGCCCCTGGAGCTCACCCAGCAAGCTCCCTTCCGCGTCCTACACAGAGATCAACAGCAAAGTTCCTTTTCTCCTGGCTCCTGCCAAGTCAGGGACCATGAGCCAGCAGGGCTATCTCTCGTGTACAACTTCCAAGCTAATCCCCACAGCAAAGGCGAAAACTCTCCCCCCAACCCCCACCCCGGGGCTCATCTGACGTTGCTCAATAATTTGTTTATCCTACGCAAGGAAGGAAACAGGATGGCTTAGGAAAACCGCAGGGCTGATGTGTCTCTGTTAGAGACCGGGTAGATCCATTTGGAGGCCTAACTCTCCCACTTAACAAGCCAAGTGGACTTGAGCAAGCAACTTCTCCTCTCCCAGCCTCAGTCTTGTCCCTGTACGATGGGTATGAAAACATTCACCTCTGGGTGTCTGTTGTTGTGAGGGTTAGAATAATACGTGTAAAGCGGTAACGGACAGCCTGGCAAGGAGGAGGCTCTGTTATTGGATTGATGTGACCATGGATACAGAGCTCTCAGCCCCAGCCTGCAGTAGGCCGTCCACACAGTTAATTCGTTCAACTCCTTTTGCTTCCCCTCGGTTGCAGGCCCTGTATTATCACTCCATTTCGCCTCTTTCTTTTCCCATCTCCTGTAGCCCAAGTAAGGTTGGAATGGAGCCCCCATGCTCCTGTCTGTTTCCTTCTCTCTGCCCACCCCCACCCCCCGCCCCAATGCCTTCGCTCTTTCTGTGTCTCCCCCCTTCATGGCCCTCCCGCACTCACTTTCTCTCCTCTGCCTCTGTGTCTCCACTTTAGTCTCTCTTCCTCCCTCTCTCCCTCTGCCTCTCGCTGGCTGCTCTGTCTTTGACTGGTTTTCACTTCCTCCCTGTCCCTCTCCCCCCACCACCCCCTTATTTCACTCTCTAGGTCTGGTTTTCCCCTCCCTCCTGTCTCCCCTTTCCTATCTGCCTCTTCTCTTTCCTCCCCTCACCCACTCCATGGTTTCTTTAACATTTGCCAATTTCTTTAGCAGGTGTTGGTTTTAGATGCCCTGCAGACCTGTGAGATTTCTCTGGGGGCACAAAAGTATGAGCCAGAAAAATTCTAAGGGGCTTCCTGAGAGGTCCAGGGTTGCCTGGTTATTCACTCAACACATGCTTGTGGAGCTCTTGTTTCTGTTCTAACCTTGCATTCGGTGCTAGGGACACCATTCGTTCAGTCATTCATTCATCAATCACTCAAACTTCCTTAGTTTTCCCATCACTCTAGAATGAAATGCAAGCTCCACCTTGGCCTGCAAGGGCTGACACCATCCGGCCTCTGCCCACGTCTCCTCTCTTGTGCTCCCTCATCCCTCTGGCCTACTGGTCATCTTTAAACACACATACTCTTTCACCTCAGGGACTCTGCACTTACCAAGTCCGAGCTGGCAGGAGCCTCAGAAAGCGGCAATTATGTGATAGACAGAGAGCTGTGCGCGCTCAAAAGAGGAGCCTAATCCAGACAGGATTCCTGAAGGAGGCCACCGAGACTGAGTTTTGAAGAACAATGAGGGTTAGCCAGGCCAGAGGGAGAGCAGAGAGGATGGGCGGCATGAGAAAGGCGCTCCATGTGCCAAAGTTTGGGCCAATGGGGCACAGGGGGCATTCGTTGTAGAACTGCAGGAGGTTTGGTCAGGTCCAGGTCAGACGGAGCTCACATCCAGTCTGGGTGCTGTGCCCTTGCTGGGATTCCTTGTTCAGATGATGTAACCTCTCTGTGCCTCCATTTCCTCACTGCAGAGTGGGGAGAATATCAGTCCCAGCCTTTGGGCGTTGCTACGAGGACCCCTTGCATTGAGATATGAACAGGTCTCAACACAGGGCCGTGCACACAGTGAGCCAGGTCGATGGCAGCTCTCCTCGGTAGGAAAGCCCTGGAGGGCCTGGCTCGGGGGGATGGAGAACTCGGACACAGGGCAGGGTGCAGTCACACTGTCATTCAGAACTGTCCTCTGGCTGCTTGTGTGGAGGGTGTCTCAGGGGCAAAATTGGAGGCGGCTCTGGAGCCAGGAGGGAGGAGCTGGAGGCTGGGGAGGAGGTGCATTGAAGGGACTGGGGCTGTACCGGATGGTTAGAAAGGTGGGCTTTGGGGCTCTGGAGCCAGACTGCCTGGGGGCAAATCCCAGCTTTGCTGCTTACTAGCTCTAGAGTCTTTGCAGGTGTCTTATCTCAGTTTCCTCATCTGTGAAGTGGGCATGACAACAGTACCCACTCCACACAGTTGCCGTGAGTATAAATGAGTTCCTTCATGAGAATCACTCAGGACAGCCTGAGTGCTCACCAACCATCAGATCAGCTAGAACTATCATTATTAAATATAAAGGAAATGGATGAAAAGAAAGGATGCTGACACTGTATTTGCCTGGGACAATGAGATCTCAAATCGAGCTTCCTACTGTAGCAGCCAAGCTGGGCGGGAAGCTTTAGGCCAGGAGTTAGAGGGTGGTGATGCTGCCCCTCCCCAGTGGATGAGCAAGACCTTGCTAACCTTGTACCAGGCCAGCCCAGCCCAGCCATCACTGATAGGAGAGAAAACATGAGCTGCCGGCTTTGTATCTGCACATAAATGGCACAGCTCACTGGCCTGGAACCCAAATCCGCTCAGCAGTTGACAGAGCGTGAGAGAAACTTGAGGAAGGAGAGAGGCGTGGATGGACACAGGTCCAGCTCCCCGAGGTTTCTTCTCTGAGCTTCTCTGCTTAGGGGAGCAGACCTAGCCCAGCCTCAAGAGAGGCAGAAGAGCCTTTAACTGCTGTGTGACCTCAGGAGATTCACCAGTCCTCTCTGAGCACCAGCTTTCTCATCTACCAAGTGGGGATAATGATGCCCACCTCTCACAGATGGCAGATGGGTTGAGAATAATATACAAGTAACAGCTCTGTGCATGGGGCCTTCTGGGCCTCACGGAGGGTTCAGCTGCTAGAGAATCAAAGTGGTTCTAGAAATTGTAGTCATGTATGGGCACATGTGTGGGGAGTCCAAAAGATTGTGCCTGCACACCAGCTTCACCACTCACGGGGGTGCATGGGGAATTCACTGAACCGAAAGTGTCCTCCTCAACGGGGAGGAATGAATGAGATGACAGACACGGGGGCTCAGTCAAGGCCTGAAGCACAGTAGGGGCTCCATCAATGGTGCCTGGGCTCCTGTCAGGCATGCTTTGGAGGGGAACCTACTGTGTGCTCTGAGACTAGCTCTGAGCTATGGCATGGGGCCCTGGGGCCATGGGCGGAGTCTTCTAACCCCCCTCATCACCTGAGGAAACAGGGCAGTGTGCAGGAAGGGGAACTAGGAGAGGGGAGGGAGGACAGCCGTACCTGAGAGCAGCGATGGAGGCTGCAGACTACAGGGACCAGGGTGGGGAGAGAGTGGCAGCCATGCCCGGGTGGTGTCTCGGGGAAACTGCCCATTCCCAGTTGGGAGTTCTTCACTGTGCCCCCATTTGACAGCATCTTGATATTTGGATTATAAGGAGCTAGGTATGAAAGGGACAGCTTTTAATAGACTCTTTGTGAAGCATTAATTCATCTGCCTAGGATTTATTGAGGGCCTACTATATGCTGGTCTGGTTTGTGGGTGCTGGTTACAGTGGGACTATGCCAGTTAGGGTCTGTGCTCACAGGGAGCTAATATTCTAGTGGGGAGACGATAATAAACAACAACAACGACAAGCATCAAACGGTAGGACAGTCTGAGATGGTGAGTGTTCTGATGCAAAGAAAGCACGGGGATGCGAGAGAGACCCAGTAAGCTGTGCTAAACGCAGGGGTCAGCAAATACCTCCCTGGTGATGGGACACTGAATTCATTCAGTTACAAGAAGGAGTGAGCCATGTGGAAATCTGAGGCCACAGTACCACAGATGGAGAAACAGGAAGTGCAAAGGTCCTGAGGTAGGGGAAAGCCTGGCATGTTTGAGGAACACAGAGAAAGTATTTCAGAGATGAAAACAAGACACAGCTCCTGCCTTCATGAAACCAAAGTCTGAAGACTTACATAGGTAACTACCAAGTAGTGGACTATTTTAATGGAGGAGGCACTAGTTTCTGGGATAATACCAAGGGGGAACATCATTTCCAGCCTAGGAGATCAGGGAAAGCTGCCTGGAGGAGGTAATATCTACTCTAGGACCTAAACAAGAGGTAACAGAAGAGGAGAGCAGGGTTTTCCAGGAAGAGGGACTAGCATGCAAAGGGCCAGAGGTGGGACAGGCGCTGATCCATTCATTAGGGGAATTATAGGTAGCTGGATGTGGTCGGAACCCAGAGCTGAAGACTTGGGTGTAGGGATGGAATTGAGGGTGTCCCTGACATTTAGGAGAAGGGCCAGACCTGACCCAGCCCAATGGGTCTGATCCCAGCATTGATATGCTGAGAAAGGCATTTCAAGGTGGGCAGGAGGGACCAGAGAAGGACCTGGAGGCAGGGGGCCAGCATGGAGACAGGTGAAGGTGGAGCTATGGCTGGAGTAAGGAGAAGTGCTGGGGTGGGAAAGGTCCACAGCAGAAAGGACTGAGCTGGGGACAGCTTGGGGAGCAGGGGAAAAGGGAAGGGGACGGAAACCTCAGAGAACACAGAAAAGCAGATAGCCTCGTGTCTACTGGCAGGTGCATGGGCAGAGTGGGTTGATGCCTGACAGATCTTTGTCTACTTCCTAGCTGCGGTAGCGATCACTTCCCCTCCCTGAGCCTCAACTTTCCCATCTGTTTAATAGCACAGCCCACATTAAGAGTTGTTGTGCAGATTGAATGTGAACACATAGGAAAGCTCCTAGCACGTTGCAGGGACTCAGCACGTGTTAGTCCCCTTCTTTGGCCGTTGGCCTTGGGTACCCACTGCTCCTCCCTGGACCTCTGTTGTCTTGACTGTCCCACTGTAACAAGAACGACTGCCTTGCAGTGCAGCGCTGCCAGCAGGAGCTGGCTTTGCAGGCTCAGGACACACCCCACAGAGTAGGCAATCACAGATTTCATTTCCTCTTTCTCCCTCTCCGGCAGGAAGAGCCAAGACAGAATGGCGTGGCAGGGGCTGCTGCTGGCTGCCTGCCTCCTTGCGCTCCCCTCCGCCACAGCAGACTGCCTGTCCCGGTGCTCCTTGTGTGTTGTGAAGACCCAGGATGGGCCCAAACCCATCAACTCCCTGGTGAGTTTCAGGGACTCCTGTGAGTTTCCACAGATGGAAGGGACCATCTGTGTGTGGAGTCCAGAGAGGGAAGGTAGCAGGCCTGGGCAGCTGTGAGCCTGTCCTATAGACTCATCCCATCTGTGCAAGGCATGTCCTGCCATGGTCAGCCTCGGTGCCAGCGACTTTGTTTTCCAGCCTCCTGTCCCCACCCCAGATCTTACCACCATGGGTTCACTCAGGTTTGGGACTCAGGTTTCCAGGGAGCCTGTTGCCTGGTAACAAGGAGTGTCATTTATGAGGTGGTGCTGACTTTGGGAGTCAGCAGCCCTAGATGAACTTTTCAGAGCTTCTCACCACCAGGCCGATAGGCACCTCCAGATCTAGTCACTCGCAGGGAAGGAGCTCTTTTCACCACCCCTAGATGCCAGGATCTGGTTGTCAGGATCCGAGCCTGACTCCTCTCCTGGGGCTTTAGCATCTCTTGGCTGGCCTTGCTGGCTTTACTGTGAGTCAAACTTCTCCCTGTGCCTCTCCCATGACAACAGACAAGCTAGAGTAGAGGTACATGGGTGTGGTGGACAGAATGTGAGCTTTAGTTCTGCCAATTCTAGTTCCATGACCCTGGAACCCCCTCTCTGAGCCTTAGTTTCCTCATCTGCAAAATGGGGGTGATTCCATGAACTGAGGATGCAAAGTATTGAATATACAATTCTAGCCACTCTTTACTAGGATGCATACAGTGCACCAGGTGCTGCCCATATATGATCTCAAAAGAGCCCAGTGGTTAAACATGGTGATTCGTGGCATTAGAACCTGGGTCCAAGTGCCAGTACTGTCTAGTATTGTCCTTGTGGTCATTGTTATCATCATCACCATCATCACGTTTAACTCCTCCCTACTGCTATGAAGTAGATACTATCATCCCTCCAGGTTTGATGAACCCTTAAACATCCCCTCATATGTGTTCTTTCCACCATTCTGCATTGCTTCTGATCCCCTCTATAAGGTGATTGCAGCATCCTTCACACCTAGGAAAGGTTGGGAGAACCAACTATTCCCTCTGGAGTCAGAAGTGGAAGATTATGGGTGAGCACGGCAGAGTGCTATGGGAAGATCTTATCTCCAGTTTTGGCAATGTCACCTGTAGCCAGGTGCCCTTGGGAAAGCTGTTGCACCTCTCCACGTCTGTTTCTTCTTCCTCCACATGAGCGCAAAGTCACCTACCTCTGTGTACCACTGGGAGCATTAAAGTGGGCAGCCCGGGGCTTAGTTGTGGTTTTTTAATTTTCTCAGACCTGGACAGGGGACTCTCTGGGGCAGGGGCTTGTAGTTTGACGGTTTGATGGTGGTGGTATTACCACTGTGGTCTTTTGGGGTCTTTTTCAGATTTGCTCCCTGGAATGCCAGGCCGCCCTGCAGCCCGCTGAGGAGTGGGAGAGGTGCCAGGGCCTTCTGTCTTCCCTCACTCCCTTCACCCTCGGGCTTAATGGCAAGGGAGACTCGGAGAGCAAGGCAGCTTTGGAAGAGCCCTACAGTGAGCTGGCGAAGCATGCGGGGCCCTCCTGGAAGGAACTGGAGAAAAACAGGCTCCTTCTCAGAACCCCAGCGGAGGAGAATGGTCTAAGCAGCAGCCTGGCGGAGAAGCTCAGGGGTCTCTCTGGCAGGTTGGGGGAGGAAGCAGAGTCTGAGCTGACTGGGGGGGCCCAGCCGAATGATGGTGCCATGGAGGCTGGAACACTGGATTCCGATGAGGAGGACCCCAAGGAGCAGGTCAAACGTTACGGGGGCTTTTTGCGCAAATACCCCAAAAGGAGCTCAGAGGTGGCTGGAGATGGGGATAAGGTGGGCCATGAGGACCTGTACAAGCGCTATGGGGGATTCTTACGACGCATCCGTCCCAAGCTCAAGTGGGACAACCAGAAGCGCTATGGCGGTTTTCTCCGGCGCCAGTTCAAGGTGGTTACTCGGTCTCAGGAAGACCCCAATGCCTATTACGAAGAGCTTTTTGATGTGTAAACACCTCTCCATCGTGGAGTTGATTCAGGAGCTTCCCGTAATGCCCTTCCAGATTGGAGTGAACGCATTCATCTGCCCCTATAGCCCCCATCCCTACGCTCAGTTCAGCATTGTCTATAAGACATCCAAACCTAGCCTGCCTCTCTTCTGCCTGGGTGCAGTGTTTGTCTGGGTCAGTGAGGCGGGAGGATGGAGGTTCCCCTCTCCAATAGGCTTAGCGCTTGGCTCCAGCCCTACAACTCTAAAACTACCACCACCACCAGCTTTTGGTATCAATCCCATTCACGTGACTCTCCAACTCCAGGAATCCAGACTGACCTCTTGATCTCTCTGGATCTATGATCAGGCATTCTGACCAATGCCCCTCTCAGAAGAAAAACGAGCATTCCCCCTCTCATGCAGATATATTCATTTATATAGTATATGCATGTATCATAAAACATACAAAAGGTAGAAATTTAAAACAAGATAGATAAATAAAAATCCTAACATTTTATTCTCAGACCTCAAAAGATCTCCCTACAATGGAGACCATGCTTTAGGTAAAAAGCTTAAACATTGCCTTTTATTGGAGCAGGTATTCCTACACTAGAGAGTTCGGGCTCCCAGTGGGTTAAATGTTCAGTTATTGTACTCTGAGTTCACATTGTTTAGAAACACACCTTTTGAGAACCCAGTTCCTGAGCTCCAGTCCATGTTGGTACGCTGGACAGCGTCCAACTTCTCACAGGAGAGGAAGGGAGTGAAAATCCCTTTCGGAAAATGTTAATGAGAGCAGCTCGCCTTCTGAATGCTGAAATGATCAAGGAGGGGAGCGAGGCAAACCAATTTGTTCTGTGCAACATACTCAAAATGTGGACCAGTTCCCTCATCCCTCATTAAACAAATTAAACTGATCGGTATCACACTCCAACCCCAGGATGAACCGACGCTGAGTCAAGTTGATGAGGTTAAGCACAGCCGTGTTCTTGAGGAGCTGAATCAGCCTCCAAGAGTCCAAGCCATCTGGACAAACATATGCATTGGGCCTTGGGTCAGGGAATCCAGAAGCAACAGCTAGAAAGAGGAAGAGGCCCTCTTTAGCTCCCCTGGTGATTCTTTCCTCTTAATGCCTTGGAATAAAACTAGAAAGAGGAATGAAATGATTAAATGCTTGAGGACAAATGAGTTCCCTTGATTCAAATAACCCAGAAGCAGAGGCAGGGACCTTAATCTAAGTCCTCTTCTCTGTCTCTCTGCCTTTCTCTGTCTCTGTCTGTCTCTCAAATCTCTCAATCTCTCTCTCCCTCGCTCCCTCCCTCCCTTTCTCTCTTTTTCTCCCTCTTGTCCCCAGGCACTGTGGTTTGGTTTGTGGATCCAGGAAGCTGGTCTGGATGGGGAGGAAATGAACATGAGTTTGGTTATTTTGTATAAGATGCTACTGAGCACACCTCTTCATGCACAACCCTCACCTCTCATGATGTTCTGAAATGTATAGATTGTTTTCAAGTTACTTTGTGTGCTTTTCAACAACCCACTTTTGCAATTTACTTGGAATTTCCTTAGTCCTTAGCAAGCCTGTGGTATTTCCAACTCCTCCAGTACAATAAATAAAAGAAAGACGCTGATGTGTGTGTGTGTGTGTGTGTGTGTGTGCGTGCGCGTGCACGTGCACCTTAGTGCCCAAGAGTGATAAGACCTTTTGCAGAAAAGAGAGCTGGGGAATGAAAAAATATACATACACACACATTCAAGTCAGAAAACTAAATGAGGATAAAAGAAAGAGCACAAACTTAGGGTGCCATAGCCCTAAAGTTTGTTGAAAAGTTGAAAATCTGTTTGACCTTGAGTAAGTCATTTGACCTCTCTGAGCCTTTGTTCCCTCCTCTGTAGACTAAAGGTGAACAATACCAATTTTTTAAGGTGGCCGTGGGGGTTAGGTGCGATCAAATATGCAAAGCTCCTAGGACATAGTGAGCACTCAGTAAATGAGAGTTTTCTTTCTTACATTGTTTTAAGGAACAGTGACAAAGCGCAAGCATCCAGCAACACAGTGGGGAAAGGAAAGAGGGGTGCTGTCTCCTATGCTGGCTGAACAGGCAGGAGGGACAAGTGTTTCCAGACAAGGGGGAGTGTGCTAGGGATGAAGAATACTCTAGAGAATGGGTGGCACAGTGTCCTTCACTAAAATGACATCTTTCTTTAAATGGCATAGATGTCTTTAAGTAGAGCTAGAAGATTCAGTGGCTACAGACCTCATGGCTTCCACTTGGACACTGGCTTTCTTAGTGACTTCATAGAAAATACAGAGTCAGGGAGACCTCATTCATTCCCTCATTCATTCAACAAAGTAATTGATTCAACAAAGTAATTTTGCCAGGTGCTGGAGGTACAGGAAAATAAGATGGATAAGGTCTCAGCACTTATGGAATTTACAGCCTAGTGGGGGAGACAGAAAAGAAACAAGTAAACAAATATAAATATAAAATTAAAAATAAATTTAAATGAAATTTAAAATATTGGTAATTGTTGTAAAGGAAACAATTGGGATTTGGTAATAATGGATAACATGGGTAGGGGAGGAATCTCCCTAAGGTATTCAGGAAATCCTTCTCAAGGAATATTCCATCCTTGATAGTCATAGGATCAAGTTGGAAGGAACCTAAGGTTGGGATTATCTCCTCCAACGACCTACCCTGTGCCAAAATTGACACATTGATAAGAAATTTCAGTCTGCTCGAACACTTTCATTGACTTAGACTTTACAACATATTGCTACTGCTAATGATTCCATACTGGAAAGTTCCATCTTTATCTTGGGTTAAAATTTAGGTTTCTGTCAGTTTTACCCATTGGGTCCTGATTCTGCTGTCTGCTAGCCCAGGAGATTCTCTAAGGAAGGCTTTTCTATTACTTGCAAACACAGGGCTCCTAACCATCTCAAATAGGTTAAAGAAGCAAAGGAAAAACAAAAAAGGGGAATTTGTCGGCTCACACAAAAGAAAGAGACAGGATCTTTAGCTTCAGGTAGAGCTTGATCCAGGGGCTCCATAAGGACACTAACACCTCTACTCTCCTCTGTGTTGGACATGCTTTTAAGATGGCTGACAGCAGCTCCAGGCTATACCAGGCAGGTTCAAGTCTAGCATGCTATTCTCACAGCAAATCCCAACTAGAGTTTCACTGCACCTCATGGGCTCTAAATGGGTCAAATGTCCAATTCTGAGCTAATGCCCATCATTATGCACAGATTACTATGATGCTCTGATTGGTCAGAAATGAACCACATGATCACCGCCCGAGCCAGAGTTGGATTCAACCAAACTCAAAGGAGCTGGACGAGGAGTGGGAAAGGGGGTGCTTCTTGAGAGGAAAATTGGAGCATGGTTCCCAGTAGGAGAACGAATGAATGCCAGTCCACCAAACAGGACGGTCACCACCCTATTGAGTGAGGGTGGCTGGGTGTGGGCTAGGGAAAACTGGAGGGTGTGTACCAGGGGAATGTGGGCCTAGAGTAGCCAGATTTGATTTTTAAGATTGTAGAAATTTAGGTTGCAGGTTTTTTTTCAATGTAGGCAAGTAATTTTTTTTTTAAGTACTGAGCAGAACAAACAATAATGTGTTCAGGATGAGACACATTACTCTCAGAGACCACTACTTTGCGACCTTTTTTTTTTTTTTACAAGAAACACTCCTCTTTTTGGTTTTAAAATTTTCTCCATATGCTATGGATTCCAGAACGCTATTGTTCTGGACTCCCTTTTTTGGACGAATTTCTCTTGGTCAAGGAGGGTTGTCCACATAAGGTGGAAAGAGTGTGGCCAGGGAGGGGTCACAGAGACCTGGGCTCAGATCCCACTTACCTGGGTGGCTCTGGGCAGGCCACTGTGCTTCACTGAGCCTCAGTTTTCAATCTGTCAAATGGGGAGAAAAAGATTGACTTCTCTGAACAGAGGTGAGGAGTTAGTAATGTAAAGTCTGTGACACATCTGACACACAGGGGTGTGTGACACTTGTTGCTGCCCCCTCTTGAGGGGCGGTGCCTCTGATTATGTTATTCCAGATGTCACCTGAGCAAGGCGCACACCTTGCTCAGAAAGGACAAAATTCTCCTGGTGGTAAGAAAAGGACATTAAAATTTTTTTTAAAAAAAATCAAGTTATAGCCTCCCTGCTGTAAAGTGTACTTAATCTTAAGTGTGCAGCTCAGTGGATTCTTACATATGTACACACTCATGTGACCACCATTCAGATTGCAATATAGAACATTTCTAGCATCCCAGAGGGGTGATCTTTTTTTATGAGCTGTTTGTGACGATGGAGAGCAAGCCAGAGGAAGAATTGGAATAAAGACATCACAGGCCCTGTGGAGTTCTTGTTCTTTGTTCGTGTCACCAAGGCCACTGGGCAGTGATCACAGAACAGGCGTTGGTTAAGTGATGCCAACATCCCAGTAACCTTAAATGAGCGTGTTATTAATAAGCGCCCGGTCTCCACGACAACGCCTTATGCCATCTCCAGTGAGGAGAGTCTTGTCATAATGATCGTGACAGTCCTCATGGTCCCTCGCATTTGGATCACCCCTCCCCCACCCCAACTCCAAGCCCTTCACACAACGAGCCCAGTGATGAGGCTTATTAATTAAAGGCCCCAAAGCTGAAGACAACAAAATCCCCACGACAGTGTGAGGAACAATGGTGCCCTAATAGGTGTCACTTCGGCATCTCTGGTTCATGTGCTGGGTCCCTGTCGTCTCCCATTATAGCAGTGGAGATTGATAACAAAGATTTGTAATTACTCTTATAATATGTAAATTTGCACCTGAGTTGCACTCCCACCCTCTTTGTCTTGTCTCTAACTTAAGCCAAGCCCCATTATTCTTTGTCCCCGGGGCTCCCCTCCTCCTTAATCATCTTTGAGTTTTGCCATCTGAAAATACCCTCTTGTCTCACTCTTAACTCCCCACTACCCCAGGGTGGCTCCTGAGGGACCTGCCGTGGTGCTGGGAGACTCAGGAGCGCTCTCCTGTCACGGGTAAGATCCATGCGGCGTGTGAATTTGGAGAAGGAGCCCTGGGCTGAGAGTCTGGGAACCTGGGGTCTGAGTGTGGTCCCGGCTGTGCTAACTGGCTGTGGGAGATGGGTTTTGAATTCTCCAGGACACAGATTTCTCATCTGTAAAACCATGTGATGGTATCATCAGGGCTTTTGTCCCCTCGAGAACTGACACGTAATACCTGCCCCGCTTCAGGCACTGAGTCAATAACTGATGAGCAAAGCAAAGGACCCTTAGCTTCCTTACCTGAAAATGGGGGTGATGAGTCCTACCCTGGCAGGTAGTGTGGGGGGGGTCACATGAGAAGATGCAGGGACCATGGCCCAAAGTTGTTGTGTAATTAGTGCTAAAATGCCCTCCTCACTCGAATGCATCCCATAACCTGATGAGTGTTTATTGAACACCTGCTGTGTACCCTGCCCTGGGGTAAAGGCAGGGCATTCAGTGGTGAATAGGCAGAGTCCCTATTTCGTGGGGCTCACGTTCTACTGGGAAAGACCAATCGCCTTTATAAACGAAGGAATGCGTCAATGTTTCTGGTGGGTATGGGGGCTGTGCAGGAAAATAAAAGGGTAGGGGGATGCCGGTGATGATGGGCAGGAGGTGTTACTCAGAGGGGTCACAAAGGCCTGTCTGAAGGGGGGACAGTTGACCAGAGTTGTGTGGGAGGTAGGGGGAGTGTTGCTGGTATGAGTGGTCAGGGCAGCATTCCAGGCAGGGGAACAGCAAGTGCGAAGGCCCAAGGGAGGGTTTGTGGTTGTGTAAAGAAGAGTCAGGAAGTGAAGGGGACAAGTGAATGCAAAGCGTAGGAAACAGGCTGCAGAAGCAGACAGGCACCAATCGCGTAGGGCCTCCCGGATCTCAGCACAGGGTCCTGTGTTACACCGTTACCCCGTGGGATTAGCAGAGCCCCCTTGGTTCTCGGAGTGCCCGGGTTTGGGCAGTATGTGATATTCTTGTCCACTCATGGGCCATGGGAAGGACCCTGACTTTTTGCCTTGGATGAGGAGACACACTGGAGGGTTATAAGTGCAAGACAGACATTATCTGACATGGATTTAGGGGGATCAGCCTGGCTACCACGTGGAGAGCAGGCTGCAGGGAGCATGAGGGAATTTTCCGTGATCCTGTTGGCAAATGGTACCCTCCAAAGTGAACGTGAGGGATGCATGGTATCAGGAATGACATGGGAGCTTTTCTTTCCTGGAAGGCCCCAGGCCCAGCATTCTCTCCTTAACGGACAGAGATGGGCATCAGGCCCACAGTCAGGCAGCAGCAAGCTCTCAGGACTCTCAGTGGTGGTGGGTTGCACTTAAGCAATCAGTCTGCAGAAGCCAGCTCGCAGCAAACACTCCCCACCCCCGACCCATCTCAACCTTTAAAAATGTAGGCTCAGGAGTCTGAGCTTTGAACTTTAGGGGAGAAAAGTCCTTGAACTTGCTTTACATAAAAGATGGGTCATTGGAAAGTGTATAAATCAAATTTTTGCAAATCGGATTACATTTTAATGCACTAGGGAGTACTGCCATTCGATTGTCTTATCGACTTTACAGATTACAACAGTGTCTCTTGCCCACTTAGGAACATTTGAAAAACTCAGCAAAGCATCAGTGTTCAGATATCAAGTGTTTACTGAGCCCCAGGGCCAAGGCCCGGTGGGGATCCAAACATGGATAATCTTTGCCCTCAGCAGGGAAGACCTTGTAGAGCAAGTAACTATGAAAAATGAATGAAGAGTTACTCTGGGGATGAGTGTGTAACAAAGGGAGCTGCAGGGCTGGAGAACAGGGGCCTGAAGATGCCACTTTGAAACTGAGATCTGGAAGAGCAGGGGTTGGCCAGGTGGGAATGTCGGTGGGTGCAGGGAGGGTTTCCAGTGGAAGGAGCAGCTTGGGCAGAGGTGAGAGGAGCACTGTGCACAGGAGAGTCTAGAGGAAAGCCAGGGCGCTGAGCAGGGACATGGAGAGGAAGCTTGATCATGCAAGACCTGAAGGTCATGCCGTGGTGAGTAGGCTTTATTTTAAGAACAAGTAAGTAGAGGATTTTAAGCAAAGAAGTGATATGTTCAGATATGCTGAATCAGAGTTTTCTGGAACAAGGTCAGGAATACGTATTTCTACACAAACCTCCAACGAAGAAAAAAATATCACCTTTGATTCCATCTCTTAGGGATAGCTGTGATCACTTATGGCATATTTCCTCCCAGGCTGGGTTCTCTGCTTGTCTCTGAACGCTGAACGATATGCTTTTCTCATTTAGCATTATATGTCTTAAGCATTTTTCACACATTCTTCGTAAGTGTCATTTATAAATCTATATAATCATAATAGTTCACAAATTGGATACACTGTAATTTACTCAAGTATTTCCTGATGGGAGAGGGACTGAACATCACGTCTGGGATATTCCTGAGGTTGTGCCTTTGCTCCATTGTTATTAATAGCACCTCTTTCACTTTTTTTTTTTGATATTTATTTATTTACTTATTTTTGGCTGCGTCGGGTCTTCGTTGCTGTGTGCGGGCTTTCTCTAGTTGCAGCGAACGGGGGCTACTCTTCGTTGCAGTGTGCGGGCTTCTCATTGCAGTGGCTTCTCTTGTTGCGGAGCATGGGCTCTAGGCACGCGGGCTCAGTAGTTGTGGCACGTGGGCTCAGTAGATGTGGTTCGCGGGCTCTAGAGCGCAGGCTCAGTAGTTGTGGCGCATGGGCTTAGTTGCTCCACGGCATGTGGGATCTTCCCAGACCAGGGCTCGAACCTGTGTCCCCTGCATTGTCAGGCGGATTCTTAACCACTGCACCACCAGGGAAGTCTCACCTCTTTCACTTTTAAAAGAGTCCTGGATGAACAATTATATGGCCGCCCTTCCTATGGGATGAACATTTGAGTTGCTTACATTATTATTAATATTATTATTATTACTGTTGTGAATAACCCAGTGATGGATATATTTCAGCCAATCAGCTTAAACAAACCATATAATCACAATCAGTCTTTGTTAAAAGGATGCTCAGAATTTACCTGGTTGTGTTTCTCAAACTTCAGATATCCATATGCTGCCTGCCCAGCTACTCACTGCCAACACTGTCCTGTACTTAACATTTTCCTTCAGTTCAACTTAGGTTTTTTGTTTTTTGTTTTTTGTTTTTTTTGGTGGCGGACCTTTCTGTTGTGGCCTCTCCCATTGCGGAGCACAGGCTCTGGACGCGCAGGCTCAGCGGCCATGGCTCACGGGCCCAGCCACTCCGCGGCATGTGGGATCTTCCCGGACTGGGGCACGAACCCGTGTCCCCTGCATTGGCCGGCGGACTCTCAACCACTGCGCCAGCAGGGAAGCCCTCAACTTAGTTTTTAAAAACTTCTGTGAATGAATTGATTAAAGAAGGAAATGTTATATTACTACCATGAGTGGAAAGCCAGTATCGTATTCTATTAATAGAAATGGTATAGCAATGGTTCAAAGAACAATATTGTGAGGGACCAGCATGGGGCCAAGACTGGTAGAGAAAAGGAAGATTTGCAGGCATGGAGGGATGTTAAAGACGAGCGTCTGAAGGAGCCTTTCCCTTTAATAGAATCAGAAGGTTTCAAAGCATGTTATAAACTTTCTCCTTTGGGTTCCTGGTGGCAAAGCTGGGGCCATCATCGCTGAGGGAGTGGTTTTCATTGAGGGCTGAGGTAGCCTGAGATCATGGCTTTGTGCGCTTGGCAGTGAGTCTGGAATTTACTCTGAGGGTTTTAAGCGTTGGAGCAGTGCTGCTCTGCCTTTCCATGGGACGGATGCTGCCTTGTGCTGTCAGTTGACTCGCTCAGTCATTGTTCTTCATGGGGACTAAAGGCCAGCTTCCTGTTCTTCTGGGGTTCATGCTCTAGAGGATGAGATCATGACAGTAAAACCCCATTTTAACTATACAAGTGCTGTCAATGCTTTAATTTTTAAAAAATTAATACATTTTATTTTTTTAGTTTTAGGTTTACAGAGGAAAATGAATGAAAAGTACAGAGTTCCCATATACCCCTTCATCTCCCCAATACACACAGTTTTCTGTTATTAACGTCTTGCAATTGTGTGATACCTTTGTTACAACTGATGAACCCATATTGATACATTATTATTTGGGTTCACTCCTTGTGTTGTATTTTCTATGGGTTTTTACAAATGTATAATAACGTGTATCTACTACTCCAGTATCATAGAGAATAATACTGATAGTTTCACTCCCTAACCACCACTGATCTTTTATTGTCTCCACAGTTTTACCTTTTCCAGAATGTTATGTAGTTGGACTTACACAGTGTGTAGTCTTTTCAGACTGGCTTTTTTCACTTAGTCATATGCATTTAAGATTCCTTCATGTCTTTTCATGGCTTGATAGCTCATTTCCTTTTAGTGTTGAATAATATTCCATTGTCAGATGTACTGCAGTTTATTTTTTCATTCACCTACCAAGGGACATCTTGGTTTTGGCAATTATGGATAAAGCTGCTATAAATATCTGTGTGCAGGTTTTTGTGTGCACATGTTTTCAACTAAGAGCTTTAATTTTTATTAAAGTTATAATTTAATTATTAAGGTTATTTTTCTTACCTCTGATGGGATAAGATGGGACGGGCTGGCTCTTTTGACAACACGATCAGGGAAGACCTAAAATAAGGCCTGAAGGTTGGGGAAGGAGCCAGCCATGGAAGAGCTGAGGGGAGAATATCCCTGGCAGAAGGAACAGCAAGGGCAAAGGCCCTGAGGTAGGAACACACAGGGGCTTGAGGAAGAGGGTGAGCCCAGTGTGTGGTGTGTGCAGTGGCGGAGGTGGAGAGCCAGCCAGGCCTCCAGGCCGCAGCGAGCACTGAGATTTTATTGCCAGCGCTCAGGAATGTCATTCGGGGACTTAAAGCACAGAGCGAAGGGGCTGAGAACTGCAAGGTGTTTGCAGACGTTTTCTCAGGGATCTCCCAGCAACCCCATGAGGTCTGATCCAGTCTCTGTTTACAGATCAGGAAACTGAGGCTCAGTGCAGGAGAAGGCACACCGTCCTGTCTAACTCAACTTCAGGGATGATGTAGCAGAGAGCACGGAAAGAGAGAGATGCAGAATCCAAAGGGCAGCCTCTGAATATCTATCTGAGCTAAGCCTGGGCAGACAGCAAGGGTAAGAATTTAATTAGGCTGTAAGGAGATTAGCGGAGGAAGTCAGCTTTGACCTCCTGGGCAAGGCGGGGAGTTTGGAGTGGGGGGTTGTAGTTTCAGATCAGCCAGAATTAGGTAATGGGTATGGCCAGAATCTAATTGTCCAAGAGACAATTTCCTCTTCAGAGGAAATGGACTCCCTTTTTGTCATGGCAACCAATTCAAAACAGGCTCAGCCTGTCGGTCAGCAGCCAGAGGGAGTCACCCTGGACGCTGCGGTGTCACGTCCCAGTGTAAACCTCTAGTCCACAGGTGCATCAGGACCCAGCTCACCTGAGACCCATGACAAGAATGGTTTCAACAAGAACAAAGTTTCTTTCTCATGAAAAGGTCAGAGGTGGGCAGCCTAGGGCTGTTTTATTCAGCCTTTTCTGCATAAACAAAGTGCCTTAAAAGTTAGTGGCTGAAAACAATGCCAGTTTATTTCTTCCATTCTGGGCACTGGAGGAGCTCCTCCCACGGGCTTCTCCTGGGCTCAGCTGGAGGGCAGCCTGGGCTGGGAGGTCCCACTCAGCCTTACTCTCGTCCCTGCAGCTTGGAGATCCCGGCTGGGACCCTCATCCTCTCGTGGGGTCTTGGGTCAGCACTTCAAGAGGGCAAATGTGGAAGCTGTGTGTTGCCCCTATGGCCTCGCCTTAGAAGTCACCCAATGCCAATTCTACCACATGTTACTGATCAAAGCAAGTCACAGGACCAGTACAGATTCAGGGGAGGGAAATAGACTTTGTCTCTTGATGGGAAGAGGGCAAAGTCACATTGCCCAGGGGCATCGGGACAGCAGGGATCTTCCTAACAATCTACCACAGGCTGAAATGGACGTTCTGCTCCATGAAGTCCTCCTATCCCAGGATACTCCCAGCTCACCACTCCACCATCCTTAGGGGGGTCCTGGTCCTTTGGGTCCAAGAGTAGCTGGACTCCAACCATCACACCCACCGTCCAGGTGGCAAGATTCAGGAAAGGACAAAAGAGAGGGGGAAGGACACACACATCAGTTGCCTTTTCAGAAAGGTTTCCTGAAGTTGGCACTTAACATTTCTGCTTCTCTCACTGGCCAGATCTTAGTCACATGGTTGCACTTAGCTGCAAGGGAGGCTGGGAAACACTGTCTTCATTTCAGGTGGCCGAATGCTGGTTTGGAAACTAAAGTTGTATTTCTAAGGAGGAAGGAGAGCATGGATATTGGGATCCAGCAGTTTCTGCCACAATATGAAACCTTTGCTCCTGAGTTGGCACAGTACACTGAAGGAAGTCACCCCAATTCATTGAGGAGGGAGACTGTCCCTTCACTAGGCAAATGCCTGTAACCCAGCAAAGGTTTAGAAGTCTAACCCATACCATTATGTATTTGGTATTCAAAGTGTTCATAACATTGAAGAGACTTCTTTTGGCATATTAGAGTATGAACAAATTAGCCTTTGACTTCAATTTAAAAATGTGTAATTGATTTTAGACTCATGACTCTTCTGTGGAGAAGCATACAAATCTTCTTACACTAAATTTATAAATGGTATCAGAATGTGTAAGAGATCTTGAGATTCACTGTATGTATAAGTTTTTAAATTAGATTTTCCAAAGTAGTTTAAGTACTCTGGAAATTTATGCTTGTCAGGTCAGGCAATGGAAGTGTTTAAAAAAGGAAATTGAATGTGTTAAATTAGTAAGTCGTATGTAAAGTGTTGAATATAATTTGATTAACCAAGTTTGCAAATAGGATGGATCATTTAACTGAGTATGAGTGGATTGGTCATTAATCAAAAGCCCCTTAAAAGTGACTGCATAGAAATAGAATAATGGTTTGTAAATTGAACTTAAATGCTTAAGAATGACTACTTTTTTTTTTAAAGCTACTGTAATACAATGAATATTAATTAAATAACAAGTACTCACAGGAAACTTTTTCTGTGTACAAAAAATCTCCCCAACACTGAAACTCCCAAGCTTACTCAGGAGCTCAGTTGAGGTTTCTCAGGTAACACCAAAGTCCCTGCTTGCTACCCAGTGATGCCATCTGGGTGCGGAGCATTAAGAGGATGGGGTAGGACATGGCAACTGACTGGATGGGGAGAGAGCGAGAGCAAAGGAATCAACTGCCTACAGGTCAGCACAGGTGTGTGAGCTCAAAGGGCCTATGCAGGCTGCAGGAGCCCCTGGCAGATCCCCACTGTCCCATCTCACTCATCTCAACCTCCCAAGTTTACCCTGTTTTTTTAAACATCTTTATTGAAGTATAATTGCCTTACAATGGTATGTTAGTTTCTGCTTCATAACAAAGTGAATCAACTATACATATGCATATATCCCCATATCTCCTCTCTCTGCGTCTCCCTCCCTCCCTCCCTATCCCACCCCTCTAGGTGGTCACAAAGCACTGAGCTGATCTCCCTGTGCTCTGCGGCTGCTTCCCACTAGCTCTCTATTTTACATTTGGTAGTGTATATATGTCCATGCCACTCTCTCACTTCATCCCAGCTTACCCTTCCCTCTCCCTGCGTCCTCAAGTCCATTCTCTACATCTGCGTCGTCTTTATTCCTGTCCTGTCCCTAGGTTCTTCAGAACCATTTTCTTTCTTTTTTTTTTTTTTTTTAAGATTCCATATATATGTGTTAGCATACGGTATTTGTTTTTCTCTTTCTGACTTACTTCACTCTGTAGGACAGACTCTAGGTCCATCCACCTCACTACAAATAACTCAATTTCGTTTCCTTTTATGGCTGAGTAATATTCCGTTGTGCCACATCTTCTTTTCCATTCATCTGTCGATGGACACTTAGGGGTTGCTTCCATGTCCTGGCTATTGTAAATAGAGCTGCAATGAACATTTTGGTACATGACTCTTTTTGAATTATGGTTTTTTCAGGGTATATGCCCAGCAGTGGGATTGCTGGGTCATATGGTAGTTCTATTTTTAGTTTTTTAAGGAACCTCCATACTGTTCTCCATAGTGGCTGTATCAATTTACTTCAGACTATACTACAAACCTACAGTAATCAAGACAGTATGGTACTGGCACAAAAACAGAAATATAGATCAATGGAACAGGATAGAAAACCCAGAGATAAACCCATGCACATATGGTCACCTTATCTTTGATAAAGGAAGCAAGAATATACAATGGAGAAAAGACAGCCTCTTCAATAAGTAGTGCTGGGAAAACTGGACAGCTACATGTAAAAGAATGAAATTAGAACACTCCCTAACACCATACACAAAAATAAGCTCAAAATGGATAAAAGACCTAAATGTAAGGCCAGACATTATAAAACTCTTAGAGGAAAAGAGGCAGAACACTCTATGACATCAATCACAGCAAGATCCTTTTTGACCCACCTCCTAGAGAAATGGAAATAAAAACAAAAATAAACAAATGGGACCTAATGAAACTTAAAAGCTTTTGCACACCAAAGGAAACCATAAACAAGACCAAAAGACAACCCTCAGAATGGGAGAAAATATTTGCAAATAAAGCAACTGACAAAGGATTAATCTCCAAAATTTACAAGCAGCTTATGCAGCTCAATAACAAAAAAGCAAACAACCCAATCCAAAAATGGGCAGAAGACCTAAATAGACATTTCTCCAAAGGTTACACATGGATCTTCACAGAAGGCTTTCCTTTGGAGAGAGGAAAATGTTGGGAGATACTCGTGCATGAGCCGGGCTGCCACCGAGGCCCTCAGAGGAGCTCTGGAAGAGAGGGCATCTCCGAGAGCCACCTCCTCACTCTGTACCTGGGAAGGGACAAATCCTGGACGTAATAATAATCTGAAAACCATCACCAATGACTTTTGTAGTCAGTGCTGTGGGCTCCACACCCAGATCCCCGTTTTGGGCTGCCGCACCCCTCCTCCAGTGCTTTGAGTTCAGGCACTCATTTTACCTTTTCCGCCTTCTTCTCCAGAAAATTGTCTTCTTCCCAGCAAGTCTACCCTCCCCCACCCTGGCCTGGGTGCAAAAGACCAGTCCCTCACCTTGCGTGGGTGCAATTCACACTCCAGAACCACTTGGGATCAGGCTGAAGCTAGTCCACAGCTGGGGACACTGTCTTCCTTAGTAACATGTGGAAAGTGGTGCTGCCTGCAAGCGAAACTCATCCGAGGGTCAAGTTTCCACCTCTGTCCTCAGCTTCCACCCATACTGAATAGCCACCACCAAAGGCCCTCAGCGTTTGCGGAGTGAATGACTTGAGTTATGTAAAGCCCCAGCACATAGTAGGCCCTCAATTTAGTTCCCATTGCCTCCTCTGTAGCCCGATATCTTTTGCAGTGATCCAGGGAAGTCTCAAGGAACATCCTGTTCCTCTGTAGTGACCTTGTTCCAGCCTTCAAAGCTGCATCTGGTCTTCACTGAGATCTTCAGGGATCAGGAGTTACCTGTTCCACCTCTTCTGGGTAGATCTGCAAAGGTGCTGCATCCATAGAAGGTGGCAGCAGAGAGTCAAGTGGACGGCAGCCACCTGTGTCTGATCTGGGAGCGCCCCCTCGTGGTGAGACAGAGCAATATATGTTGAGGGAGGGTTTTTTTTTTTTCCCCACCATCCAGGTGGTCTCGTGGTTCAAACTCCAGGAGACAAGAAAATGAGGGTTTAAGACTGGAGCTCAGGGGCCTATTTAATATAAATAGGCGGTCGTTAGAATTAAGATGAGAAAGTTCTGTGCTTCCTATTAAAATGGGCTGTTCTTCAGTGCCGTCTTTTCTCTTGCTGCAAATGATTAAGCAATTTCCTCACTGGAAAACAAAGGAAATAAGGCCTGCCACAGCTCTCATCTGTGCCAGAGGAGACTGAGCTTGAGCAATTGGCTTCAGAAATTTAAGCCTCACTCGAGAACAAAGCACTTTTCTTTCTCCACTCATTCCATCTTTTCTCCACTAAAAATTTAAAATAAGATAAAAACAGGCCCAATTTATTTTGTCCACCTATCCTTGCCTGAAGCTCTGGGGGAAATTTTAGATAATAATGATTATGATAAAAGAAACAATAATAAACTATAAATGCTGAGGGCTCTCAACTGAGATTGAAATGCCTGAGTGGATGAGCATTTCATGAATACAGACCAGAATCCTGGAAGGTGCTATGGGTTAAATTCAGCTGCTCAGATGTACTAATGAGAAAAGCATGCTTCTGTGAGAGAGGAGCTTTGTAATATTAAAAAAAAAAATCCAGTAGATATTTCAAGTAGTACAAAAAAAGTGGGGGGACTGGAGTGACCTAATCTTTGTTAAGCCCCTATTATTGCCAGATGGCTTTTGTTATTGCATCTTTATAATAGCCTTGACAAAGACAATCACCCCATTTTACAGATGGGGAGACAGAGGCTCAGAGAAGGAAAAGGATGAATTCAAAGTGACATAACTGTAAAGTGAAGAGCTGGGATTAGAATCCAAGCCTTTTAAATCAGCCTCAGTGTTTGCCACAGCACTGGGTCAACTGGTCTACCAACATCTATTGGTTCACTCACTTATTTAACAGATGCTTATTGAATACCTACTATGCACCAGACACAGTTCCAAGGTATGACTGCTTGGGTGGCCCAGATTGTCCACGGCATTCCCTCATTCACCACTTTTTCTCATCAACTCATTCATCCATCTACTTGTTTTTGATTTTATTCATGCAAAGAGTTTGCTTATTTATTTATTTATTCATTCTCTCACTTATTTCCTCATTTACTTGTTCGTTCACCCACTCACTCATCAATTTACTCACTCATTCATTTTTATGATTATTCGCTTATTTATTTCCCTACTCATCATTTTCTCTTTCTCTTACTCCATTAATCATTTACTCAGCTCTTCACTAATCCATACATTCACTTAACTGTATAGCTCTCCATCTGTCCATCCATTGCTCCATCTATTCCTCACATATCCATTTATCCTTCCCTCCATCCATATCTCCACTTATCCATCCACCCATCCATCCAACTACTTTTTCATCCATTGATTCCTCCAACCATTTTTCCATCAGTTCCTCCCTCCCTTCATCCATGCCTCCCTCTACCTCCGTCCTTTCAGGCCTCATATTGACTCTGAAAATCAAGAAGTGAATAAAACCCAGTTTAATCCAGTGGTGGTGAATAAAAAGAAAGGCCACCACTTTACTGTGATTAGAATTATGACAAGGAGACAGCAGAGCACAGCGGGAATCCTAAGTCATCTGGTGGCGGGGGAATCCTGGAGACAGTAGAAATTTCAGGCAGAGGGAATAGCATGCATACATGCTTGGAGGCAGAGCAGGTCTTGTGAATGCAGACCTGCAAGTGTGGCTGGCACTTAAGAAATAAACCAAGGAAAAGATAGGGAGGCAATGAAGGGAGGATCCGACTGCCTGGAATCACACACATCTCTCCCAGGTATTGACTCTTAAGACTTTTGGCTTTTAACGTTGTGAGGATGGCCACGTTTGGAGCTCTGTCAGCCCTAATCCCCTTCTGGTCTCTGTCATCTCTGAGAGGCCAGCCCTGCAGGACTAAAAGAAACCCAGCCTCCCCAGAGTGTCCTTGGTGACAGAGCCCACCTCTCCTGATCAATGTCAGAGCCAGCAGTGGAGAGTCATGTTTAGCCCTTCCCTCTGCCTATGGTCATACTCTGGGCAGGGCTGCCTCTGCAGAAATACCTTCTAGATCAACTCCAGCACAGCCCTCCACCCCCACCAGCTTCCACTTCTCCACCCACATCTGGTAAGCCTCTATTTCCTTCCTGTTCCACCTCTTAACTCCATCCACACCCTCCTTGTTAGCCGGCCTGACACTGCCTGTTTCAGACCTCTGTTTTCTTTTGCCAGCATCTTCTTACCAGCCCTGTCTCTCCTCTCTCTGCCTCTAGTGTCTTCTCTTAGCCCCTGCATGGCCATTCCTCTGCCTCCAGAGTGGCCTCTATGAACTGCCAATGGCCTCATGTCATCCACCTGCATAAAACCCTTCAAGGCACCTTGTTCCAGACCAGGGGGTCAAGTCCAAACTCCCTGGCCAGGCTTTCAAAGTCGTTTCTCATCTGGTGTGTTCCATTTCTCCAGGCTTGCCCGGCTGCCTCTCCTCACACATACCCTCCATGCTTACCAAAGCCCCAGAAGCTCCCCAGCATGTCCCACTCCTACGCCTCTGCCTCTGCAGCTGCCAGCCCTCTGTCTTTGATGGCTTTCCCTGCCCTGTGTCCCCAGAAGACTCCTGCTCACCCTTCAAACTGTGACTGGGTGTGCTCATTGTACCTTGTCATGATGGCTATTTCACCAGTCATCATGCTTTATTGCAAGTATTTATCTTCCATCTGTCTGTCTCCCTCCACTAGACTGTGAGGCCCTGGCAGGCAAAGCCTCTTCACAGTTCTCACTGCATTCTAGAGCCTAGAATGGTGCCTAGCACACAGAAGATGCTCAATAAATTTCCTATGGAAGAATGAACAAAATATCTATATGGATGCCTGGGTCTGGATTAGACCAATAACTCTTCTGGGTCCTCTGAGGACCATTTATCCTGCCATTGGAGCAACTCTGCTGACCTTTGATAAAGGCCCACCTTGAGTCACCTGGGGATGCTTGGACAATCTGGTTGCTTGTGGCATTTGGAACTGGTTTCCAAGTGTTTGTCTTCCCAGAGAGGTCCTGTCTCTAGTACTGATGGCAGAATAACAACCTCAGGGTGGGGCAGGCCACCCAGAGATTACCCAGATGCTGAGCTGTCAGTCAGATGAACTCTGGAATCTGAGCCAAGGCCTTGTGGGGAGAAGGTGGTGGCAGATGAAGCTTCATTCAGAAGTGCCAGCAGCTGCTTCCCAAGGCTAACTCATCGCTACTCTATACTGACATTCCTGTAGCACATGCTGAAAAGTTCTCCGTTCTCAGCCTTGCACAGATGGTCCTGCCTTCTGTTTTGGCCCCACAGGGAGGGGACCACACATCCAACAGGTGGCAGACTGTGGTGTTAGAGCAGCTGCTGGGGCTGCCAGGCTCCACCTCTGACTAGGAGGTGACCTTAACACGTTCCTTCACTTCTTTGGGCCTCAGTTTATAACCTCAGCCATAACACAGGGGTGACATTAATACCTGCCTTGTGGGGCTCTTGTGAGGATTAGATGAGATAATACATCTCAAGCCCTTAAAACGCTACCAGGCACATAGGAGCTGTTCAGTAAGAGTTAGCTTTTACCATTTCCTGAGTCTTTACTACAAGGGGAGCAAACTCAAGTGCCTTAAGGGGCCAAGCCTATTATGGGGTCTTGATTTTTAATCTGACAATTTCTGCCCCTTTAATTGGGGCATTTAGACCATTTACATTTAATGTGATAATTAATATGACTGGGTTTAAATCCAACATCTTGCTATTTGTTTTCTATTTGTCCCATTTGTTGTTTGTTTCCTTTCTCCTTTTTGCCCGTTTTCTTATTATTCCATTTTATCTACTTTGTTGGCCTTTTAGCTATAACCTCATTTCTTCATATTTAAAATCTTAATTTTTTAAGAGCAGTTTTAAGTTCACAGCAAAATTGTGAGGAAGCTACAAAGGTTTTCCATAGACCCCCTGCACCTGCACATGCACGGGCCTCCTCCATTGTTAACATCTCCCACCAGAGTGATACATTTGCTGCAACTGATAAACCTACATTGACACATTATTATCATCCAAAGTCCATAGTTTGTAGTTACTTGGAATCAGTTTAATCTTTGTTTTTAAGCTTTGTAAGATGAGACCAGAGTGATGTTTATCTTATAAATTTATTTTTTTTTTATGGTTGCATTGGGTCTTCATTGCTGCACGCAGGCTTTCTGTAGTTGCAGTGAGTGGGGCCTACTCTTCGTTGTGGTGCATGGGCTTCTCACTGCAGTGGCTTCTTTTGTTGTGAAGCACGGGCTCTAGGCATGTGAGCTTCAGTAGTTGTAGCATGCGGCCTCAGTAGTTGTGGCTTGTATGTTCTAGAGCGCAGGCTCAGTAGTTGCGGCACGCGGGCTTAGTTGCTCTGCGGCATGTGGGATCTTCCCAGACCAGGGATTGAATCTGTGTCCCCTGCATTGGCAGGAGGATTCTTAACCACTGCGCCACCAGGGAACCCCCCTATAATCTTTAAAAGTGGTTCTTTGCTGGCTCCAGGTAGTTTCTACACATGCATGTTATGATGGTTAATTTTATGTGTCAACCTGACTGACTAAGGGATGCCCAGAAAATTGGTAAAACATTATTTCTGTGTGTGTCTGTGAGGGTGTTTTTGGAAGAAATTAACATTTGAATCAGTAGGTAGACTGAGTAAAGAAGAGCACTCTCACCAATGTGGGTGGGCATCATCTAACTCCTTGAAGGGCTGAATAGACCAAAAGGCAGAGGAAGGGCACATTTTCTCTTTGCTTTAGCTGAGAGCATCTTCTCCTGCCCTCAGAAATTGGTGCTCCTGTTTCTCAGACCTTTGGACTCAGACTGAATTACATCACCAGCTTTCCTATTTCTCTAGCTTGTTGACAAGAGTGTGGGACTACTTGGCCTCCATAATTTCATGAGCCAATTCTTATAATAGATCTCACAAATATATCTATATATTCTACTGGTTCTGTTTCTCTGGAAAACCCTGACTAATACAGATTTTGGTACCAAGAGTGGTTCTAGAGGAACAGAATTTTAAGGACCAGTTTTCTGAATTGGTCCTGAGGTTTCTGGAATTGATTCTCTAATATGATTAGATTTATATATACTAATGACTCTATCTCATAGTAAAGAGAGCACTGATGGTCCATGGTGTGACCTGCATATAGAGATACACAAAGTATCTACACTGGATACTCCTAATCAACCACTTACAAGAAGCAAAAAGCTGGATGACTCTCAATATGATACTTTCAAATGTTTTTGTAAAACTAAGAATATAATAACGCTGATTGGTTGCTTCTAATGTTACTGGTCAAGGTGGTGAAGGAAAAGGATGAGCTCAGGGATTCAAATTCTCAGCTCAAGCATTGCATAAATGACCTAAGAGCATCTAAGTGTGCCCTGAAGGACAGCCTTATCTCCTGTAGCCAATGGACTGAAATTCCTGAAAATCAAATGCAGAACATCGTCCTATGGTTGGATGAATTACAATGCAAGTTGAACTAAGCCTCATCTGGTAACTGCTATTAATATAAGGGCATTGATTGGGAAAGAATGGGATCCTATAACTTGGGTTGGGGAGTGTGGGAAGACCCTGATGAAGGGGGGGACATTAAACCCCTAAATTCTAATGAGTTTTCTTTGCCAGTGGAAGTGGCCTCCCCACCACCCCCTTGGTATAGGCCTTTCCACCTTTGGCTAAGGGGATTAACCCCGTACTGCCTGAGAAAACTATAATGGCCTCCCCGGAGGCAGTTTTCATGTAAGACGATGCTGATTCTCCTCAGGACCCACCCCCAACACCCCTCTTTGCTTCCAGACCTATAACTAGAGTCAAGTTCCAGCAGGTCCCCAAAGGTGAGGTACAAAGTGCGACCCACTGAGGAGCTGAGCCACACCCCAAAAGAGCTAGTTGAATTCTCCAATTTATACAGACAAAACTCCTGGGAACATGTGTAGGAATGGGATAATGGTGGAAGGAATGTAAAGTTCGATCAGGCCAAATCTACTGAGATGGGCTCACTTAGCAGAGATTCTGCACTTAAAATTGCAGTTTGGGGAGGTAGGAAGAGCTCTAACAAGTTGCTTGGTTGGTCAGATGAAACATGGAACAAAAGGTGGTGGGTAAATTGGAAATGCCCGACCGTTTTTGATTTAATGTAGAGGGAGGGGTTCAGAGGCCTAGGGAAATTGGAATGTTAGAGTGGATTTGTCATTAATACCCACTCTCTCACACTGGGAGAGTCCAGGAGACATACCTTTCACCAATACTTTGAGAAATAAATTTGTAAGAGGAGTCCCAGCATCCTTGAAGAGTTTCATGATCACTGTCCTCTGTAGGCTAGACCTTGTGGTGGGAACTGAAGCCAACCAATTGGAAAACCTAGATGCAATGGAAACAATTGGATCCTGGAGTGGCAGGGCCCAAGTGGTGATACTCGACCTCCAAAGACAAGGTGGGCGTGGTTACCACAGTGGACCGCAGAATCAAAGAATCAGAATAGTGTGACTCGAGTAGACCTAGCCAATACCAGGCTAGTTAATGGTGGTGTTCCTGGAAGTGAAATAGGTAGGGAACCTACTAAATTCTTGCTCTATCTGTATAAACAGAAGAGTTCTAGGTCAAGTGAACAAAATTCAAACATGAATCATAAAAACGGAGTGGTGGCCCCTCAGTTAATACCCAGATTTGAGTCAGTTTACAGACCCAGTATCCCTCGAATGAAGAGGAGGCCGGGCACCCTGAGGAAGGATCCCAGTACACTACTGAAAATTTTTACTGTTCATCTTTCTTCCTGGCTTCCCCAAAGAGACCTACAGCATTTTACCAGGGTAACTGTTTATTAGGGAAAAGGAAATGATTAGACCTTTTGGGGACTACTGGACACTGGCTCTGAAAAGACAACAATTCCAGGAGACCCAAAATATTACAGCAGTCCACCAGTCAGAGTAGGGGTTTATGAAGTTCAGATGATCCATGGAGTTTTAGATCAGAGCCATCTCTTGGCGGGTCCCCGAAGCCGTCTTGTGTTTACTTCCCCAGTGCTAGAATGCAAAATTGAAATTGACATACTTAGGAGCTTGGAGAACCCCCACATGGGTTCCCTGACCTGTGGAGTGAGGGCTGTCATGGTGGGAAAGGCCAAGTGGAAGCCACTGGAACTGCCTCTACTTAGGAAAATAGTGACTCAAACGCAATACCACATCCCTGGAGGGATTGCCGAGATTAGTACCACCATCAAGGACTGGAAGGATGCAGGGGTGGTGACTCCCACCGTGCCCTCCTTCAACTCTCCTATTCGGCTTGTGCAGAAGAGAGATGCTTCTTGGAGAATGACAGTGGATTATCATCAGCTTAACCAAGTGGTGACTCCAACTGCAGCTGCTGTACCAGATGTGGTTTCATTTCTTGAGCAAATTAACACAACCCCTGGTGCCTGGCAGCCAGCTATAGATTTGGCAAAGGTTTTTCTTCATACATGCCTAGAAGGCCCACTAGAAGCAGTTCGTTTTCGGCTAGCACGGCTTGCGATACAACTTCCCTGTCCTGCCGCAGGGGTACATTAACTCTTCAGCCCTATGTCATAGTTTAGTGTGCAGGGATCTTGATTGCCTTTCTCTTCCACAAGATATCACACTGATCCATTACATTGATGACATTATACCAACAGGGCCTAGTGAGCCGGAAGGAGCAACTACTCTAGATTTAATGGTAAGACATCTGTGTGTCAGAGGGTAGGAAGTACATTTGACAAAAATTTAGGGCCTTCGACCTCAGTGAAATTTCTAGGGGTCCAGTGGTGTGGGGCATGTCAAGTTATCTCTTCTAAGGTGAAGGATAAGTTGCTGCATCTGGCCCCTCTTGCTGCCAAGAAAGAGGCACAATGCCTACCTGGCCTCTTTGGATTTTGGTGGCAACATATTTCTCTTTGGGGGCTGTTAACTCCAGCTCATTTACTGAGTGACCTGAAAAGCTGCTAGTTTTAAATGAGGCCAAGAACAAGAGAACACTCTGCTATGGGTCCAGGCTGCCGTGCAACCTGCCCTGCCATTCGGGCCATGTGGTCCAGTAGATGCAGTTCCAGAAATGAGGACTCCACTTGTCATATTTCCTCCTTATTTTATTAAGAATATGTTTGTGTGTATATGTACATGTACTAAGCATATACCTTTTTTTCTCTTTTCTCATTACCTGATCATTTGACGTAAGATGTATTGACTTTACATAGTATTTAAGTATTGTCAGTTTTATATCACAGTAATATTTAAGTTATGGGATATGAGGAGAAGAGTAAAAATCACACAAGAACTTTATTTCCTCTTCTGTGGAAGGGATTAATGCATTTTTGGTTCTATACAGGGTGATTTTATGTTAGACAGAATTACACCTTTTATTGTCTTTATTTGGGGATTAACTGTATGTGTGCCAAATTGACAAGGGGTTAACCTATGATGGTCACAACCTCAGGTAGTTTCCACACATGCATGTTGTGATGGTGAATTTTTTGTATAAACTTGACTTGGCTGAGGGATGCCCAGAGAGCTGTTAAAACATTATTTTTTGGTGTGTCTGTGAGGCTGTTTCTGGAAGACGTTAACATTTGAATTGATGAACTAAGTAAAGAAGACGGCCCTCGCAGTGCAGGTGGGCCACATCCAATCCCCTAAGGACTCGACTAGGACAAAAGAGTGAAAGAAGGGTGAATTTGCTCTTTGCTTAAGCCGAGATTCCCTCATCTTCTGCCCTCAGACATCAGACATTAGCGGCCCTCGTTTTCTTCTTGGCTTTTTTTTTTTCCTGTCTTTTTTTTTTTCCCCTAGCTTTTGGACTTGGGTTGAGATTTGCACTATCAGCTCCCCTGCTTCTCAGGTATTCAGACTCTGACTGAATTACTCCTTGGCTCTCCTGGTTCCATAGCTCATAGACGGCAGATCGTGAGACTTCTCGGCCTCCATAACCACATGAAACAATTCCTACACAGATCTCCTCTCATCTTACGTATACAGTTGACCTTTGAACAACACAATAGTTAGGGGTGCCAATCCTTCACACAGTTGAAAATTTGTGTATAAGTGGAACTGTGCATTTCAAACCCATGTTGTTCAGGGGTCAACTGTATCTCTCTCTATATATATCCTATTGTTTCTGTTTCTCCAGAAAACCCTGGCTAATACAAATGTGCTCATCGGTTCTCAGAAGACTCGAGGGCTCCTCTGCAGATCTCCAGAGCTGGCTCTTTCTCTTCCTTTCTTTCCTCTCAGTCCTTCCCACTTCCTCTTTCTCTTTCTGTACAGCTCTCTCCTCAGTGACACTCTGCCCCGTGAACTGTAGCCGCCTTGGCCTCCTAGCTTCATCTTCTCCCTCAAGGAGACCACCGGGCTCCACCTAGATCCGCTTTCCTGCATGGTGGTCTGAAAGCTCTCTCCAGATAGTAGGCTGGGGGTTCCCCTCTTTTGTTTTCTATCCCTCAGTGATCACTGCCTTTGTTGTCTGATGTCCAAGGTCTTGAAAACTGTTGTTTCTTATATTTTGCCCAGGTTTTGGTTTCAGGTGAGAGGACAAACTCCACTCCTTACTCCATCTTGGCCAGAAGGAAAGTCAATGAATGAGCCCAGATCACTTCTCAAGGAATCAGTATAGCTCCAAGAGTTTCTACTGGGCAAGTAGGATGGAGAAATTCTTTAAATTTAAAAAACAACAACAACAACAAAGCAATGGATAGAGCAAACAACACATTCCACAGGCTAAATTTGACCGCTGGGCGCCATTTTGAGACTCATAACCTAGTTTTTTCTAGGTTTTTTACTTCTTCTTTTAACTAATTTAAGCCTCAAAATAGTCTTCACGTTTTACAGATGTAAGAAATTAAGACTCAGAGAGGTTAGGCCACCTGCCCAACGTGAGGAGTTGGAAGAAGCAGCATTTGAACCCAGGTCCTCTCTGACTTCAAAGCCAGTGCCATTTCTTATGTGAAATTCCTACCCTTTTGTCCCTTTCTGCACTATTACATTTTGCGGTGTTTTCTGTGTATTTCCCGTATGCTTCTTCCCTTCCCCCTCCGACTTTGAAACTCCTGTACTTTCATCCCTACCCCTTCGTGTTCAGCAGAGGGCCTGACCTATGGGAGATGATGAGGAAATTTTTGTGGAACAAATGACTTTTCTCCTTCTGTTTGCTTTCTTAATGTTTCATGTCTTCTCTAGTCCACATCTGTCTATTCAGTGAGAGGTATGTTACCAGCAGCTCAGGTGGGATTCAAATCAGGCGGCTGTTAACCGTGAGATGAGGCCTCCGCTACCACAGGGGTGAGGAGCGTGGAGTGATGTCAAGATGGAGTCGGTTCATTAGAGGGGAAAAGGGCTGGTTGATGTCATGTAAACACAATCTTTGAGGGATTAAAAAAAATTTTCAAGTCCTAGAATATTGGAGGGGGGCTATTCAAGTTCAATAGTCATCAAAAAAAATTCAAATTAGGGCTTCCCTGGTGGCGCAGTGGTTGAGAGTCCACCTGCCGATGCAGGGGACACGGGTTCGTGCCCCGGTCCGAGAAGATCCCACATGCTGCTGAGCGGCTGGGCCTGTGAGCCATGGCCGCTGAGCCTGCGTGTCCAGAGCCTGTGCTCCGCAATGGGAGAGGCCACAGCAGTGACAGGCCTACGTACCACAAAAAAAAAAAAAAAAAAAAAAAAAATTCAAATTAACAAACAAAATATTAGCATAATTAAAAAAACAACACAAAGATGCTCTCATATGCTGCTGCTGACATTATAACTCAGTATTATTTTTCAGGAAGGCCATTTAGCAAAGTTTATCAGAAGTCTTAAATATGTTCATCCCATTTGACTAAGCAATTTCACAACTAGAACATTCTATCCTAAGGAGATAATCGGACAGGTGCACCATGATTTATCCAGGAGAATGCTCATTGCAGCACTATTTATATTATAAAGTTGAAAACTGGGGACTTGATATATGCATCCATTCAAACAACAACCCCACAACCTTTAAAAACAAATACGCAGAAGAATGACTTTAAAACGTTTATGAACAATTTCTGAGTTAAGAAAACTCAATTATAAAAGTATACACATATTAGTCATAATTAATTCTTCCCGTGTGCTTTACTTATTTAATTAACCCGTTTAGTCCTTACAATAATCTTCTGAGGCAGGTGCTGTCCTTGTGGATGGTAGAAGCTGGAGCATGGAGAGGCCGACTGACTTCCCCTCAGGCTGGCGGCCAGTGAAGGGGTCCAACCCCTGACACCAGATCTCAGAGTCAATTCCCAAAATGTGATCCTTGCTCCAGGAGCTTCGTATCACCTGGAACTTGTTAGGAATGCCAATTCCCAGGCTTCTGATTAGAAATTCTGGGGGTGGGGCCCAGAAATGTGTGTCTGAGCAAAGCCTTTCAGGTTCTACCCTATTCCACTTTTCCTTGCAGTTTGGATTTTAAAAATGTATGTGTATGGATAAAAAAATGATGAATTAGTCCCTAAAATATCAACAACGTCATATCTAGATGGTGGCATTCTGGGTGATCTGATTTTCTTCTTTGTGGGTTTTTTTGTTGTTCTTGTTATTTCCAGAAGTTTCACAATGAACATTTGTGACCAGGCAAAAGACGTGTTCTTTTTTTTTTTTTTTTTTTTTTTTGCGATACGCGGGCCTCTCACTGCTGTGGCCTCTTCCGTTGCAGAGCACAGGCTCCGGACATGCAGGCTCAGTGGCCACGGCTCACGGGCCCAGCCGCTCCGCGGCATGTGGGGATCTTCCCAGACCGGGGCACGAACCCGTGCCCCCTGCATCGGCAGGCGGACTTGCAACCACTGCACCACCAGGGAAGCCTAAAAGACGTGTTCTTATAAAAAAGAAAAAATGTCCCCAGGGAGAAGGAACTCTTCTTTAAAGCTCAGTGAGTGGGTATATATTTGCAGGGTAGGGGGAGATACAGAAGGAAATAGTTTTCCAAAATCATGTTGAAATTCAAGCAGTGCATCCTGACTACGTATGAATCACCAGGGGGTCTTGTTAAAATGCAGACTCTGATTCAGCAGATCAAGGTGGCTGAAGTTCTGGATTTCCAAACAGCTCCCAGATGGTGCAGATCCAGGGACCACAATTTGAGAAACTTTGAGATGTAAGCTCTCAACTCCTAGAATTCAAGCTCCGGAAGCCTTTTCTGGGTCGATGATATATTCCCAGTGTTCTGAGAACAGAAAAAAGAATAGTTACCAAATAAATGCATAGAGAAATTGCAAGCCCAAGGGTCCTGCTGAGGACCCAGGAAACTGGGTTTTGACCATGGTTCTGTACCTGCGGCCGGCACCCTCCTGGGCAAGTGGTGGCCTCCTGGTGTTCAGTGGGCAGGACGACAGCCCTGGGCCTCCTTCTCTATGACCTGATGTGTAAATCCCACTCAGCCTGGCCCAGGGCTGCCTGAGATTTCAGCCGCACTCAAAACAGTCCCAGGAACTTAGCTACTCACGGCCAGGAGTAGTTCTGAGAAACCAAGGAAAGCAGTTAGAAATGAAGAAATCTTTAAGCTGAAGTTTCCTTAGAAACATTAACTCATCCACAGAGGCTGTGTGCTGCATTTGGATTACAGGTTAGGCTCATAAGCCTGAGATAAATTACATACTCTTCGTATTATTCAACACTGTACTGTGTAATAATAAATTACACAGTTATAGGCCTTAGCCTAAGTTATAACAAATTATACCACAGCATATAATTACCCTGCACTGCACCATATAATAATAGACAGCTACGAACCTAAGTTGTGATTCCAGAAAGAGATATGAGAATGAACGGGGCCTGTTGATCCATTCCTCTGATCAAAGCCTGTCAGACAAGCCTGGGGCTGAAGGAGAAAGGGGTCGATCTTTTCTTCCCTCTCTCCTTCCCTCCCTTTCTCCCTTCCTTCCCTCTTTCCTTCCACATATGTGGATGCCTCCTTGATTCTGAGTACACACTTGACCTTGGAAACCTGGGCTAATTGGAACTAATGCTTGTCCCCAAAGTTTCCCAGGTTGTCAGGGGTGGTGGTGGGGGGAGGTGAGGAACCACGTGTAAACTGAAAATGCAACCCCGTGTGATAACAGCCATTTACTACTCATAGTAAAATAACAAAGCAGCAAGGTATTTAATGTATTAGCCTAGGTGTTGACTCCTCACAGCCCTGCAAGGTGGGCATCAGCGTCTATTGAGAGGTGAAATGAACAAGGCTGATGTGACTTGTTCAAGGTTACACACCTAGGAATGGCAGAATGAGGTTTCTAGCCCAGGGCTATCCACTGGTTCTACTCTGAGGGTGCTCTTCAGTGGAGCAAAGATCAAGCATCATAAACATGACACTTGACATGTCCTTAGGAGACAACAGATTGGAGCCCAACACATCATCCCCCACTGGGTCCAGCATGGTCGGGTTATTCCCACAGCCCCAGAGAGGGTGCTCTTCCTTCCCAGGAGTTCACGGGCCTGGTGTAACGTGAGGTTGTAATGCTGTGAGCACATCATATGTGGTAAACTTGTTTTATTCTCTCAACCACCTTATGAAGTTGGTGCTCTTCTTACACTCATTTTATAGATGAGGAGCCTGAGGCACAGAGGGGCCAGCAAGTTGCTCAAGGTTAGTAAGTGGCAGAGCTGGAGTCTGAATTTAGGCAAGTCTGGTCTGCCAGATTCCTCATTCTATACTGCTAGTTTAAAAAGAAACAAAATACACTTATCTTTAAAGTCTAAAACTTATCCTCAGATAGTTGTAGGATGGGAGACTCTGGGGGACTAAGGCCCAGAGAGCAGTTTCCTGCTTGTATCTCCCATCCACTCGGGACATACACGAGCCCACTGAGCCACTGGTGCCTTACTTAATTATTCATCTTTTCTTTTGTCTTAAGGCCATATTAAACACAAATAAGCAGTGATTCCATTGGAATCAAGGTGTGAAAGAAGCCAAAAGGGACAGAGAACTGAAGTGCTGTTGTCAGGGAAGCTTCTGGGAGGAGGCGGTAAAGGGCCAATAGGAGTTTAAATGGCGTTCAAGGGAGGGAGAGGCATTCGAGGCAGGGAGAAGAGTAGAGGTAAAGAATGACAGGTGAGAAGAGATCGTCTTTGGGGAATATCAGATCCTAGGTGGTTGTGTAAGCTGGGCAGGAGGTGAGGTGGGGTGAGAGCCTAGGCCCTTGGATGCACAATTAAGGTACCGGGACTTTATCCTGTAGGTGGCGATGATCAGTGTATGGACTTGAGGTTCTGTGGGGACATCCCAGCTTCGCACTGTAGCCTAAGAGGGGGAAACTGAGCCCTGCCAGGACTAATCTCGGCCTGCCCCACTCCATCCTCCAGGGCTCTCACATGCTGATAGAGTGCTTAAAAGGAACGTTCTTCTTGTCGTGTCAGGCAAGTGGAAGAGACTCAAGTATGTGGGTCTCCCTGGAAAAGCATCTACTGGGGGATGAAGATAGGATGGCCAGATAAAATACAGGATGCCCACGCCCTGTATTCAAATTTAAATTTCAGATAAACAACAAATAAGTTTTTAGTAAAAGTGTGTCCCTAAATTGGTTCAAGATGGCGGAGTAGAAAAACATGCTCTCACTCCCTCTTTTGAGAACACCAGAATCACAACTAACTGCTGAACACTCATCGACAGGAAGACACTGGAACTCACCAAAAATGATACCCCACTTGCAAAGACAAAGGAGAAGCCACAATGAGTCGGTAGGAGGGGCACAACCACAGTAAAATCAAATCCCATAACTGCTGGGTGGGTAACTCACAAGCTGGAGAACACTTAAACCACAGAAGGCCACCCACTGCAGTGAAGGTTCTGAGCCACACGTCAGGCTTCCCAGCCTGGGGGCCTGGCAACGGGAGGAGGAATTCCTAGTGACTCAGACTTTGAAGGCTAGTGGGATTTGATTGCAGGGCTTCAGCAGGACTGGGGGAGACAGAGACTCCACTCTTGGAGGGCACACACAAAGTAGTGTGTGCATCGGAACCCAGGGGAAGGAGCAGTGATCCCATAGGAGACTGAACCAGGCCTACCTGCTAGTGTTGGAGGGTCTCCTGCAGAGGCAGGGGGCAGCTCTGGCTCACCACGGGGACAGAGACATTGGCAGCAGAAGTTTTGGGAAGTACTCCTTGGCCTGAGCCGTCCCAGAGGCTGCCATTAGCCCCACCAAAGAGCCCGGGTAGGCTCCAGCATTGGATCACCTCAGGGCAAACAATGAACAGGGAGGGAACCCAGCCCCACCCATCAGCAGACAAGCAGATTAAAGTTTCATTGAGATCTGCCCAACAGAGCAACAGCCAGCTCTACCCACCACCAGTCCCTCCCATCAGGAAACTTGCATAAGCCTCTTAGATAGCCTCATCCACCAGAGGGCAGGCAGCAGAAGCAGGAAGAACTACAATCCTGCAGCCTGTGAAATAAAAACCACATTCACAGAAAGATAGACAAGATGAAAAGGCAGATGGCTATGTACCAGATGAAGGAACAAGATAAAACCCCAGAAAAACAACTAAATGAAATGGAGATAGGCAACCTTCCAGAAAAAGAATTCAGAATAATGATAGTGAAGATGATCCAGGACCTCAGAAAAAGAATGGAGGCAAAGATCGAGAAGATGCAAGAAATGTTTAACAAAGATCTAGAAAAATTAAAGAACAAACAAAGAGAGATGAACAATACAATAACTGAAATGAAAACTACACTAGAAGGAATCAATAGCAGAATAACTGAGGCAGAAGAACGGATAAGTGACCTGGAAGACAGAATGGTGGAATTCACTGCTGTGGAACAGAATAAAGAAAAAAGAATGAAAAGAAATGAAGACAGCCCAAGAGACCTTTGGGACAACATTAAATGCAACAACATTTGCATTATAAAGGAGAAGAGAGAGAGAAAGGACCCAAGAAAATATTTGAAGAGATTTTAGTTGAAAACTTCCCTAACATGGGAAAGGAAATAGCCACCCAAGTCCAGGAAGCACAGAGAATCCCAGGCAAGATAAACCCAAGGAGAAACATGTTGAGACACATAGTGGTCAAATTGACAAAAATTAAAGGCAAAGAAAAATTATTAAAACAACAAGGGAAAAACAGCAAATAACATACAAGGGAACCCTCATAAGATTAACAGCTGATTTCTCAGCAGAAACTCTACAAGCCAGAAGGGAGTGGTGTGATATACTTAAAGTGATGAAAAGGAAGAACCTATAACCAAGATGACTCTACCCAGCAAGGGTTTCATTCAGATTCGATGGAGAAATCAAAAAAGCTTCACAGACAAGCAAAAGCTAAGAGAATTCAGCACCAGCACACCAGCTGTATAACAAATGCTAAAGGAACTTCTCTAAGTGGGAAACACAAGAGAAGAAAAGGACCTACAAAAACAAATACAAAACCGTTAAGAAAATGGTAATAGGAACATACATATCGATAATAACCTTAAATGTGCATGCATTAAATGCTCCAGCCAAAAGACACAGGCATGCTGAATGGATACCAAAACAAGACCCATATAAATGCTGTCTAAAAGTGACACACTTCAGACCTAGGGACACATACAGACTGAAAGTGAGGGGATGGGAAAAGATATTCCATGCAAATGGAAATCAAAAGAAAGCTGGAGTAGCAATACTCATATCAGATAAAATAGACTGTAAAATAAAGAATGTTACAAGAGACAAGGAAGGACACTGCATAATGATCAAGGGATCAATCCAAGAAGAAGGTGTAACAATTATAAATTATATGCATCCAACATAGGAGCACATCAATACATAAGGCAAATGCTAACAGCTCTAAAAGAGGAAGTTGACAGTAACACAAAAATAGTGGGGGACTTTAAAACCTCACTTACACCAATGGACAGATCATCCAGACAGAAAATTAATAAGGAAACACAAGGTTTAAATGACACAATAGACCAGATAGATTTAATTGATATTTAGACATTCCACCCAAAAACAGCAGATTACACTTTCTTCTCAAGTGCACATGGAACATTCTCCAGGATAGATCACATCCTGGGTCACACATCAAGCCTTGGTAAATTTCAGAAAAATGAAATTCTATCAAGCATCTTTTCCGACCACAATGCTATGAGATTAGAAATAAATTACAAGGAAGAAAACGTAAAACACACAAACATGGAGGCTAAACAATACATTACTAAATAACCAAGAGATCACTGAAGAAATCAAAGAGGAAATCAAAAAATACCTAGAGACAAATGACAGTGAAAACACGACAATCTAAAACCTATGGGATGCAGTAAAAGCAGTTCTAAGAGGGAAGTTTATAGCAATACAATCCTACCTCAAGAAATAAAAAGAGGGGCTTGCCTGGTGGCACAGTGCTTAAGAATCTGCCTGCCAATGCAGAGGACATGTGTTCAAGTCCTGGCCTGGGAAGATTCCACATGCTGTGGAGCAATTAAGCCCATGTGCCACAACTACTGAGCCTGGGCTCCAGAGCCCGCGTGCCACAACTACTGAAGACTGTGCGCCTAGAGCCCATGCTCTGCAACAAGAGAAGCCACCACAATGAGAAGCTCATACACCACAAAGAAGAGTAGCCCCCGCTCGCTGCAACTAGAGAAAAGCCCACACACAGCAACAAAGACCCAATGCAGCCAAAAATAAATAAATTTATATAAAAAAAAGGAAACAAGAAAAATCTCAAATAAACAATCTAACCTTACACCTAAAGTAACTAGAGAAAGAGAAAACAAACAAAGCCCAAAGTTAGTAGAAGGAAAGAAATCATAAAGATCAGAGCAGAAATAAATGAAAGAGAAACAAAGAAAATGACAGCAAAGATCAATAAAACTAAAAGCTGGTTCTTGCAGAAGATAAACAAAATTGATAAATCTTTTAGCTGTCAAGAAAAAGAGGGAGAGGATTCAAATCAATAAAATTAGAAATGAAAAAGGAGAAGTTATAACGGACACTGCAGAAATACAAAGCATCCTAAGAGACTACTACAAGCAACTCTATGTCAATAAAATGGACAACCTGGAAGAAATGGACAAATTCTTAGAAAAGCATAGCCTTCCAAGACTGAACCAGGAAGAAATAGAAAATATGAACAGACCAATCACAAGTAATGAAATTGAAACTGTGATTAAAAATCTTCCAACAAACAGATGTCCAGGACCAGATGGTTTCACAGGTGAATTCTACCAAACATTTAGGGAGGAGCTAACATCCATCCTTTTCAAAGTCTTCCAAAAAACTTCAGAGGAAGGAACACTCTCAAACTCATTCTATGAGACCACCATCACCCTGATACCAAAACCAGACAAAGATACTGCAAAAAAAGAAAATTACAGACCAATATCATCATTGATGAATATAGATGCAAACATCCTCAACAAAATACTAGCAAACAGAATCCAAGAGCACATTAAAAGGATCATATACCATGATCAAGTGGGATTTATCCCAGGGATGCAAGGATTCTTCAATATACACATATCAATCAATGTGATACACCATATTAACAAATTGAAGAAGAAAAACTATATGATCATCTCAATAGATGCAGAAAAAGCTTTTGACAAAATTCAACACCCACCTATGATAAAAACTCTCCAGAGAGTGAGCATAGAGGGAACCTACCTCAACATAATAAAGGCCATATACACAAACCCACAGCAAACATCATTCTCAATGGTGAAAAACTGAAAGCATTTCCTCTAAGATCAGGAAAAAGACAAGGATGTCCACTCTTGCCACTGTTATTCAACATAGTTTTGGAAGTCCTAGCCACAGCAATCAGAGAAGAAAAAGAAATAAAAGGAATACAAATTGGAAAAGAAGTAAAACTGTCACTGTTTGCAGATGACATGATACTATACATAGAGAATTCTAAAGATGCCACCAGAAAACTACTAGAGCTAATCAATGAATTTGGTAAAGTTGCAAGATACAAAATTAATGCACAGAAATATCTTGCATTCCTATACACTAACAATGAAAAATCAGAAAGAGAAATTAAGGGAACAATCCCATTCTCCATTACAAGAAACATAATAAAAAACCTAGGAATAAACCTACCTAAGGAGGTAAAAGTCCTGTATGCAGAAAACTATAAGACACTGATGAAAGAAATCAAAGATGACACAAACAGTTGGAGAGATATACCATGTTTTTGGACTGAAAGAATCAATATTGTGAAAATGACTATACTACCCAAAGCAATCTACAGGTTCAATGCAATCCCTTACAAATTACCAATGGCAATTTTCACAGAACTAGAACAAAAAATCTTAAAATTTGTATGGAGACACAAAAGACCCCAAATAGCCAAAGCAATCCTGAGGGAAAAAAATGGAGCAGGAGGAATCAGACTCCCTAAATTCAGACTATACAATAAAGCTACAGTAATTAAGACAGTATGATATTTCCAGAAAAACAGAAATATAGATCAATGGAACAGGATAGGAAGCCCAGAGATAAACCCACGCACCTATGCTCAGCTATCCAACTATAATTAGTTGTATATTCTTGCCAAAGAGGGCAAAGATATGCAATGGAGAAAAGACAGCCCCTTCAGTAAGTGGTGCTGGGAAAACTGGACAGCTACATGTAAAAGAATGAAATTAGAACACTCCCTAACAGCATAAACAAAAATAAACTCAAAATGGATTAGAGACCTAAATGTAAGACCAGACACTATAAAACTCTTAGAGGAAAATATAGGAGAAACACTCTTTGACATAAATCACAGTAAGATCTATTTTGACCCACCTCCTAGAGTAATGGAAATATAAACAAATGGGACCTAATGAAACTTAAAAGCTTTTGCACAGCAAAGGAAGCTATAAACAAGATGAAAAGGCAACCCTCAGAATGGGAGAAAATGTTTGCAAGCGAATCAGTGGACAAAGGATTAACCTCCAAGATATATAAACAGCTCATGCAGCTCAATATTAAAAAAAAAAAAAAAATCCAAAAATGGGCAGAAGACCTAAACAGACATTTCTCTAAAGAAGACATACAGATGGCCAAGAGGCACATGAAAAGATGCTCAACATCACTAATTATTAAAGAAATGCAAATCAAAGCTACAATGAGGTATCATCTCACATCCGTCAGAATGGTCATCATCAAAAAATCTACAAACAATAAATGCCGGAGAGGGTGTGGAGGAAACAGAACCGTCTTGCCCTGTTGGTGGGAATGTAAATTGATACAGCCACTATGGAGAACAGTATGAAGGTTCCTTAAAAAAAACTAAAAATAGAACTACCATATGACCCAGCAATCTCACTACTGGGCATATACCCTGAGAAAACCATAATTCAAGAAGGGACATGTACCACAATGTTCACTGCAGCACTATTTATAATAGCCAGGACATGGAAGCAACCTAAGTGTCCGTTGACAGATGAATGTATAAAGAAGATGTGGTACATATGTACAATGGAATATTACTCAGCCATAAAAAGAAATGAAATTGAGTTATTTGTAGTGAGGTGCATGGACCTAGAGTCTGCCATACAGAGTGAAGTAAGTCAGAAAGAGAAAAACATTGATTCCTTAAAAAAAAAGAGAAAGAGAAACAAATACCGTATGGTAACACATATATATGGAATCTAAAAAAAAAACAAGAAAATGGTTCTGATGAACCTAGTTGCAGGACAGGGATAAAGACACAGACCTAGAGAATGGACTTGAGGTTACGGGGAAGGGGTAGGGTAAGCTGGGAAGAAGTGAGAGAGTGAGGGCTTCCCTGGTGGTTCAGTGGTTAAGAATCCGCCTGCCAATGTAGGGGATATGGGTTCGAGCCCTGGTCCAGGAAGATCCCACATGCCACAGAGCAACTAAGCCCATGCACCACAACTACTGAGCCTGCACTCTAGAGCCTGCAAGCCACAACTACTGAGTCTGTGTGCCACAACTACTGAAGCCTGTGCGCCTAGAGCCCGTGCTCTGCAACAAGAGAAGCCACCACAATGAGAAGCCTGCACACCACAATGAAGAGTAGCACCCGCTCGCTGCAACTAAGGAAAGACTGCGTGCAGCAACGAAGACCCAATGCAGCCAAAAATGAATAAATAAGTAAAATAATTAAAAAAAAAAAAGAAGTGAGAGAGTGGCATGGACATATATACACTACCAAATGTAAAATAGTTAAGTAGTGGGAAGGAGCTGCATAGCACAGGGAGATCAGCTCGGTGCTTTGTGACCACCTAGAGGGGTGTGATAAGGGAGGGTGGGAGGGAGATGCAAGAGGGAGGGGTTATGGAGATATATGTATATATATAGCTGTTTCACTTTGTTATGCAGCAGAAGCTAACACAACATTGTAAAGCAATTACACTCCAATAAAGACGTTAAAAAAAATAGACATATGCACCCCAATGTTCATTGCAGCACTATTTACAATAGCCAGGTCATGGAAGCAACCTAAATGCCCATCGACAGATGAATGGATAAAGAAGATGTGGTACGTATATTCAATGGAATATTACTCAGCCATAAAAAGGAATGAAATTGGGTCATTTATAGAGACATGGATGGACCTAGAGATTTTCATACAGAGTGAAGTAAGTCAGAAAGAGAAAAACAAATATCGTACATTAACGCATATAAGTGGAATCTAGAAAAATGGTACAGATGAACCAGTTTGCAGGGCAGAAATAGAGACACAGATGTAGAGAACAAACATATGGGCACCAAGGGGGAAAAGTGGGGTGGGGGTTTGGTGGTGGTGGTATGAATTAGGAGATTGGGATTGACATGTATTCACTAATATGTATAAAATAGATAAGTAATAAGAACCTGCTGTATAAAAAATAAATAAAATTAAAAAATATAAAAAGAACACTATGAAGTTTTACAATAAGGAAGTATATCTCTATGTGTTACCTGGAAAGGTGCCTGCCCCAAGTGTATAAAGTAGCTGGATATGAACCCATTTATGTAAAAAAAAAAAAAAAAAAAATAGCCTATACAATAAGAATAGCTCCCAGTTTTTGAGGGCTAATGATCATCTGGGCCCATTATAACCACTTTTTTTTTTTTGCGGTACGCGGGCCTCTCACTGCTGTGGCCTTTCCCACTGCGGAGCACAGGCCCCGGACGCGCAGGCTCAGCGGCCACGGCTCACGGGCCCAGCCGCTCAGCAGCATGTGGGATCTTCTCGGACCGGGGCACGAACCCACGTCCCCTTCATCGGCAGGCGGACTCTCAACCACCACGCCACCAGGGAAGCCCTGTCATAACCACTTTTACATTGTCTTGTCTCATTTGATCATCACAGCAACCCTTTGGGGTAGGCACAGTTTTAGGCACCTTTCTATAGAGGAGGAAACTTTCACAGAGAGGTTAGGAAACTTGCCTAAGATCACACAGCTGGAAAGTCGAGAGCCAGAAAATGAATCCAGAGTCTGACTTCCAAAAATATATTCACTAAATGGGTGTAGAGTGATTATTTCAGGGGGCGGAGAGGGGTGAGTTGAGGTTCAGGAGACCCTGGGATGCCAGGCAAAGGGCCCAGATGTCAATGCTTTTCTTAGGGCACTGTGTGATCTCAGGCAAGTCAGCTCCCTTCTCGGTGCTCACCTGGGAACCCAGGGTGGTGGGCCAGAGCTACTGAGAAGAATCAATTGGATAATGTCGCCAGAGTGCCCAGCTCGGGGCCTCAAGACACGGTAGGTCACAGCAAATGTTATGAATGTTTGGGGAAGCAGACCTGACCTTGGCTGCCTGAAAGCCTTGTTCCGTTTCCTGCATCCAAGGCCACACAGGGTCTCCCCAGGGCCTGGGTACTTGGTTCAAGGCCACTGTCCACATGGGGCTCCAGGGCTCCCAGCTGTCGCCCATCGAGCTGCTCCCACTGTGCTGGAATGTGACTCCCTGGGTGGCCCAGCCAGGGGAATGCGCAGGGGTCATTCTTGACATAGCTGAGCTCTGGGCACAAGGTGCTAAGAGCGGGGCAGTCAATTTCAAAGGGCCTTTGCTGCATCTCTTGAAAGATGTGACTCTAAAACTTGTCCTGCCTCAGCGGAATACACAGCTTGAAAGGGAAGTCGAGTTAGGAGCAGGTGGCTCAGGCCTTTGGTGCCTGCCTGCCGGGCAGAGCTGCTTCTGCACAAACGGGTGAGGGAGTACTTGTGGGCAGCTCCCAGTCTGGACTGTGCATCTGGTTTCCTGCACCTTCCCTCTGAGCGGCAAATTCACGTCTATTTTTGTAATTATTTGGTGATTCCCTCATGCCTCCCCCCACCCCCCGCCATTTCCCTCAAAGGCCTGGGACCTTGTCAGCTGCTCTCTCTGTGTACACAGTATGACTTGCAGTAGGTGCTGAGTAAATATTTCTCGAATAAATGGATTGCCCCCTTCTGCCAGTTTTGTCATGTTGGAAAGGCCCTGGGATTTATTTATTTATTTATTTTTAACAGATTTATTGAAGTCTAATTGATATACAAAGAAATGCACATATTTAATGTGGGCAGTTTGATGAGTTTGGACATGTGCAAACACCCATGATACCATCACCACAATCAACATAACAGACATATGCAACACCTTCCAAAGTTCCCTTGTGTCCTCTTGTTTTCGTTTTTTGGAGTGCACAATACCATACTGTTAGCAATTGGCACTACGTTGTACAGCACATCTTTAAAACTTATTCACCTAGCATAACTGAACTTTATAAAAGATAGTTATTTTTAATTGCTTAAATTACAATACAGAGTTTAATTTTTCCTTTCACTTTCCAAAAATGCATATACAACATAATACCTAAAAATATGTTGGCATCAATAGATAAATTTTCGGGAGGTCTTTACATGTTTTGGCATCTGTCAAGAATAAAGAAAGGTCTTTCTGATATAGTGACATTTGGACACAGACTGGGAGGAAATAATGAACGTTCCAGACAGAAGGAACACTAAGGGCAACAACCCTGAGGTAGAAGCACGTGTGGCAAATTCAGGGAAGACCAAGGACACCAGTATGGTTGGTGCAAGTGCTCAAGCTGAAGGCCCTGGGATTTAATCCTGCTTCTAGGACTAGTTGGGTAACTTTGAACTTCGCTTTCAAGGCGATAAGCCTCCGGAGACGGCCTGTCTGGGTTTGAACCCAGGCTCTGCCTCTTCTTACTAGTCACATCAACTGAGGAAAGTTTCTGAACGTCTCTGCCTCGGTTTCCTCATTTGGGAAATGGGGCCCTCGCTGTGCCTACATCACAGATCAGCGTGAAGGATAAATGGCTCAGCACGTGGCAAGCACTTACAATAAGGCAAGGCACAGAGTAAGGTCTAGATAAATATTAACTCGTATTATTTTATTATTGAATCAACTTTATTAAGGTGTAACTTACAAACAATAACAGGCATTCATCTTAAGAATACGATTTGATGAGTTTTGATGGATATATATACACCTATGTAAGCACAATCTCAATCAGAGGACGATCCCACCTCCGCAAGTGCTCCCTCTGCCCATTCGGTCAACCCCCTCTCCCCTGGCCCCCACTTGTCTGCTCTCTGTCTCCATAGCTCAGTTTTGATGGTTCTGGAACTTTATATAAACGGAGTCTTACAGTGTGTGCTCCAGCCTCTGGCTCCTTTTTCTCAATGTGTTTTCATCCATGCTGTTGTGTATATCGGTAGTTTGTTCCTTTTTATTGCTGTAACTCATGTTATTACCAGTGATATTCTCAGTCTCAGTTTCCTCTTCTGTGAAATGAGGTTAATAATTTCCACCTCATAGAATGCGGTGAAGGAGAAACAGGACCCTGAGTAGTGTGGCCGCATCACCGATCCCCGCACAGAGGACCCTGCATCCTGCACTCAAGCCATGCTCTCCCACCACCTCCCCCTGGTCCCCAGAGAGGGGCCCTTCCAACGTCACCAGGAGCCTGGAGCCCAGAGGGTCAAGGGCTTTGCGGGGTCGACTGGGGAGGGCCCTCTGAATAGATGCACAGCCGTGAGATGATGGCTGTGTTTATAAAGCACACTGTTATTTTTTAATTCTTCTCCTTGTGTCCTTTCCCCTACTTCTCTCTTTCAAGGATAATTAAAATGCAAGCTGGCACTCCCTGCAAGGAGACAGCTGAAGATTTAATTGCCCCAAGAAAAATTTTCCAGTGAAAGGTCTTGCAGTAATGGCAGCTCCCGGCCTGGCTGCCCAAGAGGCTTTGCATCTCGCACATAATATTAGCTGTAATGCCTTCATCTGCATGTGCATGGGTTCCATTTACTGGCACGGAAGGAGTCAGGGCAGAACGGAGCCGACAGCCTCAGTCGGGCCATCGCCTTCTCACCATTAAACTCTCACCCGGCCTCACTCTGGAGACAGGTCTGTGGCCCAGATCCATGCGGCCGGCTGCCACACCAGCTGACCCTGCCCCGAGCGGGCCTGCGGGGGCAGGAGGCCCGGGCGCCTGGGAACAGCCCCTTCCACCACGAAGGTTTGGCCTGTCGTCCTTGAAGTGGGGCCAGGAGGACACGTCTGCTGAGCGGCCAAGCCCCACCAGCTCTCCACGTCGGGCCAGTTGCCAGCTGTGCTTGGGTTGCCCAATTTCAGGGCAGAGAAAGATCCTGCAATCTCTCATTCTGTTTTCCAAGTGTAGTACCAGTTTCCCCAGATGAGGCATCAAAGGCTCAGACAAGGGTCCCTGGCTCCTTGCCTGTTGGGAAGCGTGCATCAATTTTTTAAAAAGTGATCGCTCTGAACCCTGGATCATGATGAGAGGCAGAGTGACTCATTGGGAAAGTCAGACGGACTGGGGTTTGAGTCCTAGTTCCAAACCTGCCAGCTGGGGCACTTTTATTTCTCCTAAGGTGCCGTGCGGTCTCCAATTTCGGGACATTTGTGCATGCTCTTCTTTCCCCACCTTTCTTCCCTCCTTCTATTCCTTCCTTCCATCCTTCTTTCCTTCCTATCCAGACATCCATCCTCCCATGCATCTATCCATCTATCCATTCATCTTCCCTCCATCCTCCCATCCTTCCATCCCTCCTCCCATCCATCCAACAAATTCTTATTGGACACAGCCTGTGAGCTGAGCACAGGAGTTACATTAGTAAGCAAAGCTGGCACCCCCTTGCCCTGAGGCAGCTCCCAGGGCAGTGGAGGAGAGGAGTGTTAAGTCACCACAAGGTCAATGTATACTTACAAATTGTGACCAGGGCTGCAACGGAGAAGCTCTGGACAGGTTGTTACCGTGGTGTTCAACAAAGGAACTCAGCCCATCTTTGATTTGGAAGACAAGCCAGAAAGACGTAGCAAGTGTTCCAGGCAGGGGGAACAGCATGTGCAAAGGCCCTGTGGTTCCTGCCAGGAAGTGTCGGGAGGCTGGAGTTGCCGGTGGAGGGAGTGATGGGGAGAGTAACACAGGGCCAACCCCCACGGGGAAGGGCAGAGCCTGCACCGGTGCCTCCACACCCTCTTTCTCTGGCTCATTCTTACTCATCCTTTAGGGCTCAGCTCAGGAATTACCCCTCCAGGAAGCCTCTCTGCCCTATGCAGGTTGAGTGAGGCCTGTGTACTTTCTCCTAATAGGAAAAAGTGTCCAAAACTCAGAAATAAGGAAAGAAGGTGGCACTTCCTTTCGTTGCCATACTGGGGCCTTGTTTAAAAGGCCCACTAAAGGATCAGTTAGTTTTCTGGGATATATACCCAAGTTTGACTTTGCTATTCTGTACTTGTCATGTTTTATCATTTCCTGAAATGTCAAGTTGACACCCCCTTGTTCTAGTGGTGCTCATGCAGTGTTAGGATTATTACTAGGAGCTCTGGCTCCCTCACCCTTCATGGGCTCACAAGGGTATGGTCATCTTTTGTCAACATTGTATCCTCAGAATTTTGCACAGGGCCAGGTTCACAGCCTGAGAAATAATTATTGGCTGAATGAGTGATCTTGACCTTATCTCTTCACTTCTCTGAGCCTCAATTTTCTTATCTGTGAAATGGACATCATAGCACCCATCTGCAAAGGAAGTAAAGTTTCAGTGAAATACAGAATTCAGTTCCCTGTAATCCTGTGGGCTTCAGTCCCCCTTCTCCCAGGGGCTGGATCCCAAAGGTAGGAAATGAAGATCTGGTGTGGGGAGCTCATGGTCTGGTTGGGGGTGGTACTTAGTCACTGGAGGAAGGGAAGGTGACTCTCTGTGGGGCCAGGGCAGCCAGAGGCAGATCCATGTGGTATTTGTTGGGACAGGGAGACCAGCCTGGCTGGGGAAGAGCAGGAAGTAGCCTTAAATAGACCAGGTAGGGTGTAAGGAAGAGACCCTGGAAACCAGGCTGGGGTGTTGGATTCCCCAAAGTTGGTAAGAGGGAGCCATCCTAGGCTAATGAGGGAGGGAGGGACTCGATGAAATCATTTCAGCCAGGAGAGGAGAGCCACCATTGCTGAGCTCCTCTGAGAACCTGGCCTTGGGGTGTGTGTGTGTGTGTGTGTGTGTGTGTGAGAGAGAGAGAGATTGTGTGTATAAATGTGTGTGAATCTGTGTGGGGGGCATGTGAGAGTGGGGGTGTGAATGTGGGTGTGGGTGTGTGTGAAGGTATATGTGTGTGAGTGGGCGTGTGTGAATATGCGTGCGTGTTGACTGCCATCTGCACCACACTGTTGCAAAGGGCTGATCTATTCTCTATCTAACCTTCACTGGAGCCCCCTGAGCTGAAGACTACTACTCCCCCATCTCACAGGGGACCAAATGGAGGCTCAGAGGCGAAGGCATTTGCCCAAGGTCACAGGGTGAGGACTGCGCAGCTGTCTTGACACCCCTAGGTGGAGAGAGGAGGGCTTTGGGCGCAGGGTGAGGAGGGAAGGAGGGGTGTAATTAAGGGAGCCTCAGTAGACAAAGTGATGACAGATAAATGGTTCCTCACTGTTTCTCTTGCTGTTGAGGTCACCTGGATGTTATCTTTCAAAGGAATTCAGCAATGCTCCCTAATATCTCACCTGGGCCAGGCCCTGGGCTGAGCTCCTGGACAAAAGATAAGGCATGGGCTCCATCTTAAGAAAGTGTCAGGTTGGGGCAGGCATCAAAGTTGGGGGTGGGGTTGAATCCCCAGGGAACCAGGGCACCAGTCTTCTTAAAACGCTGAGGTATATCTTGTATGCAGAGAAATGCAGATATTGAGTATGTACTTGATGGATTTTTATATCTGCAAGTCCCCACATAACCACCACTCGGGTGGGGAAACAGCATCCCATCACCCCTAGAGGGCCCCCAGAGGGCCCCTAGGCCTTCTCCCCTTCACTACGTCCTCCAAGGATAGCCCCCCCTCTGACCTTTGTCACCAAGCTGTTGCCTGGTTTTGAACATCTGGGGTCCATGTCTCTTTGGAAAGCATTTTAAATTTCATAATCCTGTATTCAGAAAACAGACCCAGATTCCAGTCAAACACAGTGCCATGGTTAAGGGGGGGACAGAGGGGACCACAGTGGTGGCAGGCTGAACCCCGGGGAGGCCCAAGGGTACATTGGCTGGCTGGTGACCGGATAAGGGAGCGAGACCACCCTGAGACCGCATGATGTTTCCTGGCTCCCAATAGGGTCCAGTGCACCCCAACCCTGTATGTGGCCACTGCTGTCTCTCCAGCAACCCCCTGTCCCCATCATGCCCGTCCAGTGCCCACCCATACCCACAGTGGCACCACTGTCCAGAGGGACAGTGGCTCTTGAACAAAATTCATAACCTCTCTGCGCTTCAGTTTCTCTGTTAAACCGGGGATAATCTTAGGACCTACCTTACAGGTGTGTTAAGAGGCTGGAGTGAACTGATATTAAATAAGTTAATATTTGTACAGAGTTTAGGAGACTTTCTGATACGTGTAAGGGCTTATGTTAAAACTAAATAAAATAAACTAACGTGGATCCAATCTTGGCTGGTGTGAATATGCTAGAAGACGCAGTCGCTTTTACAGCTGGGCATTAGAACCTTGAGAAGGGGCAGAGATTTTCGTGATTATAATGTAAAGTGGGCAGGTCTGCAGAAGGGAGCGCACGGGTCCTCAGGGATGGGGGCAGGTTGCGGCGGTCCTATCGCTCTCCTTTGCACAAGGAACACCCAGGAAGTGCCTGATAAATGCCGAATGCTTAACTTATTTCCCGGCAGGAGGGAGAGGGTCACTTGGGTCCCATGAACTTAGATTTCGCCTGCCAACCTCAGCCCTAGAGATACGGGCTGTGGAGAAGTGAGGCCCAGGTGCTGCGTGAATTACATCCCCGGGTCTCCTCGCCTGGATGTGCAGTCGGCACCCCCGCTCTCGCCTTCCCAGAGAACGAAGGCATTTCCCCACCTGCTCAGCCTGTATTCATGCCTGGAACACCTCATCCTGCAAGCAGCACATGTATTTCACAAGCTGGGGCCAAGGGAGGAGAGCTGAGTTCTCTGTCACAGCCAAGGTCCTGGAGGGTGAGGCAGGTGACCTCTCTGAGCCCAGCAGGAAGCTCCTTGCCTTCTGTGTGGTCACATGGACCAGGCCAAGGGCTCAGGGCTGATCCCGGGTGGGCTCGTGGATCCAAGTGCAAGTCCCAGCTTGACTAAAGATTCATTGTGTGAGATTGGCCAGGTCATGTGCACTTCTGAGCCTCAAATTTCTGTCTCTCTCTGCAAAATGGGCACAGCCACCACCACTACTGGACAGTTAGGAGAATTAAACATGATGGAGAGACTTCCCTGGCGGTCCAGTGGTAAAGAATCTGCTTTACAATGCAGGGGATGTGAGTTCGATCCCTGGTCAGGGAGCTAGGATCCCACATGCTGCGGGGCAACTAAGCCCGCGAGCCACAACTCTTGAGTTCGCGCACCTCAACAAGAGAGCCCATGTACCACAAACTGCAGAGCCCATGCGCCCTGGAGCCTGTGCGCCACAACTAGAGAGAAGCCTGTACGCCACAACGAAAGATCCTGCATGCCTCAACGAAGATCCCGCGTGCCACAACTAAAGACCTGATGCAGCCAAAGAAAAAAGAAAAAAGAGAAAGAAAGAAGAGGCAGACTACTTGGGCTCTGCCATGGGGCGTTAGGGAAATGACTTAGCTTCTCTGTGCCTCGGTTTACTCATCTGTAAAACAGGGATAATAGGAGTTCCTACCTCACATGGTGGTTGGGGGATTAAATGAGTTAATAACTGTAAAGCATTTGGCATATTACTCACCACAGCAGGCATTAGCTATTATTACTGCTAATAATTTTGCAGAGTCAGTGCCCATATGTAATGTGTTGATATTAACTCAGTGGCTAGAAGTTGGGCTCTGAAGCTGGCAGCTAGAGTTTGAGTCTCAGCAACATCACTCATTAGTTGTGTGACCCCATAAAAGTTACACCACCTCTCTGTGCCTTGTCTATAAACAAGGTCAGTACTATTATTTACCTGGCGTTGTGAGGTATAAAGGGGTTAATCAGTGCAAAGCGCCGACACACAGTAAGCACTAACTATGAATGTTATGTTGCCATCATTATACAACTGTCATTAATATCATTAATATTCTGATGGAGGGGACATAAAGAAACTAACATTTATTGAGCACCTACTATATACTAGCACGAGACATGAATCATCTGGCAGTGTTATTCTAGGACAAGCATTAGCTTCCACATTTGGTAGAGGAGGAAAGTGCCCCGAGAGGGTGACCTGCTTGTCCAAGATCCCACAGGTGGTGAGGGGTGACCAGACCCCACTGTGCAATGTTTAGGGCAGGAAGACCCAACGCTTAGTGAAGGCCTGCCATGTGCCGAGCACCCTAGCCCCTTTAATCCCCACACTAAACCTAGAGGGGGTATTATTGTCCCCATTGTGCCAATGACCAGCCTGAGTCTCAGAGAGGTGAGTGGTTTGTTCCCGCAGCTACAAAGTGGCAGAGCCGGGATTCAAACTTGGTTTTCTGTTGGAATTCTGCTCAAGCAGGTGTTTGGGTGGCCTTACCCTGACTCCCTCTGAGCCAGGGGAAACAAAGTCTTTGTGTCTATAAAACACAAGAGAGGATCAAACGCTGAAGTCACTTCCAAGCCCTGGGGCCCACATGATCTTCTCCCAGGCTCGTGGGCGCAGGGACAAACTCACAGAGACAAGGACACTCAACACCCAGAGGGGCCGTTGTTACCCAGAAATCTTTATTACAAAAATATTTTGCAAGCCAAAAAGTTTAAGTTGCAACTATATACAAAATAGGGCCTGTTTCCTTCCCCGCAGTTTGAAAATAAACTCCAGAAACCATGCTCCTTCCATACTGTTGTTTCGACTGCTTCCTTTTCCTGGGGTTCGGTTCACAAGGTATGGGAATCTCCAGGCTGCCGGCCTGAAGCTAAACTACGTGACTTTCTTGGCCTCCTTCCTTACTCCCCTTCCAAAATTCAAAATAAAATAAAATGAAAATGGCACCAAGAAAACATTTTTTTAAAATTCTGTGTGTGTGCGTGTGTGTGCTCACATGCGTGTGCTGTCTCTGGGCAGAAGAGAGGGAGATCAAGGTTTACAAGCCAAGCTTTTGGAATCTGGAAATAGCTCGAGCCACTGTGCTCCTAGATGCCACAGAGAAGCTCTGGCTTGTGGGGCCAGAGCTGCCCACATGGCCTGTTGGCTCAGCCAGTTCCTGCATGCCATCATGTAAAACAGATCACTGTCCCCCAGAGAGCTGGGTCTGCACTCGGCTCCCCGAGTTCCACCTGGAGGACCTGCTGATGGGCAGGATGGCTCAGCTTCTGCCTCTGACAGCGTGAGCCAGGAATCCCTCGGGCATCAAATGGCTGGACCCAGGGGGCAGTGAAGATTGGCATCTCAGCTCTGAGAGCTGATCAGTTACACGTGAAGACCGAATAAACAGGGCTTGCAATATCTTCTTGCCCTGGGCCCAGCCAGGCCCCCACACTGAAATGGAGGGGTGCGGGGTCCGAGGATAACAGGGTCACGGCCTCTGCCCAACCTCTTGACAGAGGGACAGAAGGTAGGTCATTCCTGGCGTCACAGCTACCCAGTCCTCCTGGCTGTCTTTGATTTGTTCCAGTTTGATTTCGACAGGGTTTGGGAGCAGAAATGGAAGATTCCACCTTCAGAGATGAGCTCAGAGAGCTGGAATGGGGAAAACATCCAGGCACAGCTTCCTACCCTGCATGGCCCTAAAGTGCTTGTGAGCGATGGAGGGGAGGGATGGCATCTTTCCTCTCCCCTCTTTACAGGTGAGCAGACTGAGGCATTGGGTCTTGGCCAGACGGAGAAGGAGGCAGCCTGGAGAAGCATGGGCAGGTTCAGACTTAGCACACTGGGGGCTCGGAAGGCAGAAGTACCAGCCTCGTGGAGAGAGGGCTAAGTGTCTCCATGAAGCAGCCAACCTGGAACCTTCTTCCCCACCCTCAAGCCTCTGGGACTGGGAGGAACTCAGTTTCCACTGTAAGAGCATCCCTCCAGGACAACCGACCGTTCAACCTTAGACTGCACAAGACCCAACCACACACTTCAACACATGACAAAGAGCCAGGATAACACTGCTGTTGTTTTAAGAAAAATACAGAACAAAACACCACAGATCAAATTTTCTAACACCTCAGTTTCAAGATTGCACATTTCACATTTCTCAATAATTTACAGGCGTCCACAGCGAGAGGTTGTGAGTTAGTGCTTGCTGAAGGAAGCGAGCTCAGGTATGGAAGGGAGAGGTGGGGCCACGTGGAGTATCACCGTAGGAGGTCCTCCAGGTCTCGAGGGCCGTGAGGAGGAGGGGCATTTTGTCTCAGTCCTTGGTGGCGGAGGAGTTCCTCAGACGGTCCTCTCCTCCCCGGGGCTTGTGGCTGGTCAGTGCAGGGAGGGGAGACCGGGACTGCTGGCAGCCACGGCACCAAGTCTCGGGATGCGCGTCCAGCTTCTTCGCCATGGATGGGCAGTTCGATCTAAAGGGAAAACTTTCCCCAAAGCCCCAGGTGGGTGGTGCTGGGACGAGGAGGTGGGTTTTCTCCCTCCTCACTCTGGAAGATCGGGCTGCAGAGTGTCAAGGAGGCAGTCAGTGGTCTCCAAGACCATGACAAAGACCCACAGTTGATGGACAGAGGCGTGAGAGTTCTTGCACCCCTGATGGCTCTGGCCAGCTCCCAGGTCGGTTCCCTGCCTAGTCTGGCAACACTAGCCTCCATGTGTGGCCACATAGAGGGGCCATGGCTCCCGTGGAAATGCTGGAGAGCCAGCTGGGCTGGGGAGACAAGAGCTACCCTCACTGTTGGGTCCTGTCCCACCCTGGCCCTCCAGGAACTGGGCTGGCTGTCCTCATCAAGGTTGCCCGCAACGGGACAGGAAGGCTCATGGGGACAGATCCTAGAGATGACCACGGCCCTGCTCACTTCCTCTGGACCTGGACACTGGCATACTCTGAGTAGGATGGCTCAGGCTTGGGGGCTGGCTGCTTAGGGTTCCGGTTGAGGTGGACCATGTCCAGGTCGGCGTAGGTGAGGGTGTCCTCGGACACAGGTGGTGGGCAGGCCTGAATGCTGGCATACTCCGTGTGGTTGTTGGGTTCGTCGGCCTTGGGGGTGGACTTCTTCCCCTTGGGCAGGTTCAGGTCTGCATATGTGATGTCGTTGTTGTCCTGGATCTAAGTGAGATGGAGAGAAGGTCATTCTGGAGCCCCCAGCCACTCACTCACCCTCGGTACCAAGTCTGGTTGCTTCTGTCTCTTCTTGGCCTCCACCGGCTCAGCCCTAGTTCATGGCCCCTCTTCTCCAGCCAAGGTCATCTGTCTCCAGCCTTGCCCTTCCAATCAGCCTCTTCCTCACATGGCCTGAAGGGTCTTCCTAACCGTCAGTGTAGTGGCCTCATGTCCCTGCTTCAACGTCACCCCCTCCTGCAGTTCTCGCCTGCCTTTCCTGATGCTCTTTCCTCTGCCTACAGTGTCCGGCCCTCCTTCTTCTTGTAATGAAACCCAATCCACCCTGTCAATTTCATCCTAAGACCCTCCTCTCAGCTGGGTCCAGAGCTCTGTCTCTGTGCTTCCTCAGTCTGTGCTTCTGCATCACAGCACCCGCCACCTAGGGCTGTCTGTGCCTGTTTGGAGGTCTGAGAAGATGCTGACCCCCCAGTGGAAGCAGACATTCACTTATTCACTCATTTATTCAACAAAAATTCACTAGGCATCTGTTATGATGCAGAAACCAAGGCTGGCACAGAAGAAGCCCCATGGATGTTAAATGAACGAATGAATGAGTGGTAGATGGATAAATGGATGGCAACAGTTTCAGCCCCGCTTCTGGTGAAGCTGGGGACTGGGGGACAGAAGACAGGGGTGTGTGAGAATGAGGCCAGCAGTGAACAGGAGGTAAATGTTCTGTAGGCAGAAGTCGGAGTATGAATCCTGGTTCTGCTCTCTCTGGCTGAGGGACTGGGCAGTTCACTTAGCCTCTCTGGGCCTTGGTTTCCCTATCTGTAAAGTGGGTCTAATAATAGTATCTATTGCCAGGGTCACTGGGAGGATCCGATGAGATGGTCCAGGTAAAGCTCTTAGGACGGAGCCTGGCTCATGCCAAGTGCACATATGTTCAGCACGTGTCAGCTGTCATCTGCCACCTGGCAAACCTGAACCTCTCCCACATGCTCATCTTATTACACACAACTGCCGCCTTGAAATTACCCATCATGAATGACATACTTTGCTCCTTCTGTGCCTGGCACCTGCGCTGTAGACGTGGAGGGGAGCTACCAACGCCCATGATCCTACCTGATGCACAAAAACAACCTCAGTCCCCAACAGCTGACAGGCGCCCTGCTCTCACGTGGATCACCCGATTTAGGCCCTAACACAACTCTGCTTGGTAGGAATTATTTACTCTATTTTACGGTGAAGCATCTGAGAGCCAGAGAAGTTAAATTCGGTCAAAGTCACACAGCCAGAAAAGAGCCAAGGTCTGCTGGCCTCTGAAGCTGTGCTCCGACGGCCCACAGCACTGGGAGTCCTAGTCACGGGGCTGCAAGCTCCACAAGAGCCTTGCTCACTGCCCAGGGCCTGGCACATAGTAGGTGCTCAGGAAGTCCCAACTGACTGAATTCTGTATAGGTTTCAGTGCTCTTCTCACCATCATTCTTTCCCTGCAAAGTTCCAGAAAGAACTTTGACTTTGAAAGGCCCAGAAAGTAAAATGACGGGGGAGAAGGCCTTCCTGTCCCATGACTGGAAATGGTCTTGGATTTCTAATCACCACCTGAGCTCATGCCCAGGACCCGCTGGAGGCAGGAAGGGTGGGGTGGGGCTGTGCTGGGTCAGGAGAGTTTTGGCCTCGAAGCACCGTGCCTCTCACCAGCCCTGACTCTCTTCAACAGACTACAGATACGACGATGACAACTGCCAGGAAAATGTCAAGGACAGCTGCCATGTTCTCATTCCAGGTTCAGGGTAGGGCCTGTCTCCTTACAAGGCTCAGAGGAGCCCTCTGCCTCCAAGGTCTGACAGTGTCAGCTGGTGCAGACAGGGCCAGAGTTCTTGGAGACAAGCCAGCCATGGTGCCTTGAAATCCCCTCAGTGATGCTGGGGCGAAAGTGCCAGCTCAAGGGAGTGTGCCCTTGCATGAGGTCATTAACGGCATGGGGTCTTCCCACCAGCACAGGCAGCGCAGTGCTGTGCGTTACCCCGTGTGAGCGGCACAGGGCTGCAAGGGTGCTCCTGGTGGAAGGACTGGCTGGGCACGTGCACGGAGGCTGGATGGCGTGATGAACACTAAGCCCGACTCCAGGGCACCGTTTAGACAGAACACATGGTGGACGGTGCCCTTCCAAGCTGTGCAGTGTTTGGCACTGAGTCAGACAGGCAGGGACAGACTCTCGGTGGTATGATTTCCTTGCATCAACAGGAGTTGCAGATCCTGTTCTAAATTAAGACTCCTTCGCCAGGGTGGGCGGGTGCCAGGGGTGGAGGATCCTTGCTTTCCTGAGTGCCCCCCTCCCTCTGCTCCAGCTGGGAGAGTCTGTCCCAGCCTGTTCCTGTTTCCCAGGAAGGGCATCTCACCAAGCACCGTACCTGGGTTGTTTCTCTAGTGTTCTTCTCGGGCTCATGCAACCTAAAAAGGAAAGAGACGCACAGATAAAAATACCCTCACTATCTCCAGTGCTCATGCAAATGGGTAAGAATAACATTTAGGTTCCACTTCCTATATGGGTGGGGGACGTGGATGAGCGATTCCCAACAGAAACACAACTGCTTATCACATGTTTGGACCAAAGGGCTTTTCAGCATGTACTACCTTTTTTTTGTTTAACCTACTTTATCATCAAGGATCTTTAAAAATTATAATACTCGGTGCTGGGGAAGGTGCAGTGAAACTGGCAGGTTCACACACTGCTGGTAGGGGGGGCCGACCGACAACGTTTTCTGGAAGCCGCTTGGCAAAGTCAAGAGCTTGGAAGTTGTCCTCATCTTTTGACTCATAATCGCACACTTGGCCGGGTGAGGGGGGGGGATTCAAAATATAGAAAAAACTTTATGCACAGAGGCATTTACCACAGAACGCGATGGGGGAGGAAGGTTTACACCTCACAGCTCCACCAACTGGGACTGGTTAAGGAAATTAGGATAGATTTGTAGATAAAGACTTAAAAGGTTTATGAGGAAGTTTTTTTTTTAAATTACAAATCACATTAAAATGATAAGTATAAAAGCAAAATTCTCTGTGGAATGATTTCAATTATGAAAAATGTGTGGATAACACTGGAAGGAAACATAGTAAAATGTTAACAGCAGGGGTCCTTGGGTGGTATTTTTTCTTCTTTTTAGTTTCCCATGTTTTCCCAATGTTCTACATTATACACATCTAAGTCACCACTAAGAAAGGAAAAGAGAAGGACCAAGTGTTCTGGTTAATCAAAGAAGCTCTTCAAGCACTTGATTCTGTAATTGGAGGCCGTGGCTTGGCTCACTGCAGGGTCACAGTCAAGGTGGTGAGCAAACCAGAGCCACTGGCTCTGCAGGAGTTGTGTAAATTCTCAAGCTGGCCACTCTGGGGATGTTAGCCTGGATCATGTCAGAAGTGAGCAATGGGGCTTGGCAGTGGGGTTATTAATGGATTTGGCATGAGCACTTGGCTCAGGAAGCAGTTCTGGGGCAGGACGGGTCCCACGTGGCCAAGCAACGGCCCTCCAGGAGCAGGGACACCGTCTGGAGGGGACCATCACTCACTCAGTCTCCATCCATACCCCTCCTGCTTCCAACGGGTCTGGCTTCCCACTGCCTTTGGTTCAAGTCCAATGCCTCGCCCTGCTTGTAAGCCCTGTGCAGTCTGTCCCTGGCTGACCTCCCTAGGGGTCATTCACTCCCTTGGCCTCATTCACCCACTTATTCACTCACCCAATATTTCTCAAGGGCTACTTGATGTGGCCAACTTTACATGTCAACAACAGCCTTGAAGAACCCCCTCAACCACTTTTCCTCTTGGTTAACCTTTGCTCATCCTTCAAGACTCAACTATGTTGTCACTTCCTTGGGAAGGCTCTGACAGTGCTGGGCTGGCTGGGCTGCCCCTCCATGACAATTTCAAACTTCTTGCATATTTTCCCATCTGGTTTGTGTGTCTGGCTGTCTGCCATGCTTCTTCACCACATAGGTATGGGTGCTCAAAACTGACTTGGAATGAATGACAATCAGGCTGCCCCAGGGCCTCTGCACACTCATTCCTCCTTGCCTCTTCATCTGATTCACTCCTTCTCTTCCCTCAGAGCTGTTTCAAATAGTTCTTTCTCAGGGAAACCTTCACTGAATCCCAAACTCCATTCTCAGAACACTGGGCTCCTCTCTCAGAGCAATTATTACAGAACAGAAGCAGTTATCCATTTTTCATGTCTGTCTCTCCTCCGGTCCCTCCTTGTCTCAGTGAACGGCATTGCTGTTACTCATCCCTGTGCTCGGCTAAGGAAGTGGGAATCACCCCCGATTCTCCTCCCTCCTCCTTTAAAACCTGTGTCTAATCCACTGCAAGGTTTGTCGACTCTGCCTCCGAAGTACATATCGAACCCCTCCAGTCCGTCATCACCACCATCCAGGTTTTAAATTTCCGAGGAGCCTCTGGCGTCTCTGCTCTATTCCTGCCCTGCCTGCACTCCACTCCCCACATGTAAAATGCATCTGCGATGTCATATCATCTTTCTGCTTAAAACCCTCAACTCCTTCCCACCACGCAGTGAAATCCATCTCCGAGTCCTGACTGCCTGGCCTGCGTGACGTGCCCTCACCCAATGCTCTAGTCCTGTCTCCGCCCTCGATCACTCAGCTCTGGCCCCCTTGCCTCCTCCATGGTCTGTGAACACGTCCAACTGCTCCTGCCTCGGGGTCTTGGCACTGGCCATTCCCTCTGCCTGGTCTACTCTTGTTCCCGATATTCCCATGGCTAGAGCCTTCTCGCCCCTCAGCTGTCTCCTAAATGTCCCCTCCTTAGATGGTCTTCCCTGACCGCCCACCGCACACCCACCCCCTGCCCCCCCAACCTCTGCTCTGCGTCTGACTTTGTGTTATTTAGTCAGTGCCTGCAGCACATCGTGTATTAACCTCCTAGCTTGTTTGGTAACTTGCCTCCCTGTGGACCACTAGCTCCATGTGGGCAGGGACTAGGCCCGTGTCATTCACCACCAGAGCCCTGACACCTAGTAATGGGCCGGTGCGCCATTAGCATGCCATAGATGTTTGCTGAATGAATGAACATCTCTCCCATGGGATCAAAAGTGCCACGAGACCAGGGCTAGTGTCCTTTTTGCTACTCTTTGCAATCCCCCGGCTTAAGGCCTGGCGCTCAATCCAGATGAATAAATGAAAAGAGTCAGGGAAGCCTTAAATATTCCAAGAATAAATTCAGTGAATGTCTGACAAGTGAACAAATGGCCGACCGAATGAACCCCAGTGCCCAATTAAGGGAGCAGAGCCACATTTTTCTCTCATCTGAGCTGAGGAAGATTACAACGTTCTCTTGTACGGTCCTAACCTAGGGAGTTAGAAATAGCCAGTCTCCCCACTGGCCCTGCAATCTGATGGGCCCTTTGAGCTCAAAGTGGTGGCATTGCCCCCTCCCCTGCTCCGCCCCCTCCCGGGGTGCTGGGTTGTTACCCATGCCAATGTCCTCTGGAAAGCGTCTGATCCCAGTCAGCCTAGCTGAAGCTGGCGGCTGCACGGGAAAGCACCATTACCGCTCACTAGCTAACGCTTTGGCTTAGAGAGATGAAAGGGAGCAAGTGATCTCACGGTTCCCTCGGTAGGCTCATGCTGGAAAAATAAAAAACAGGCAGAAAACGGCTGGCTTCTCTGGGGAAGAAGAAACAGGCAGCAAGAGGCACTGGATCAGTGATGAACAGCCTCAGCTTCAGCGTCAGAGAAATCTGGGTTGACTCGAGGTTCAGCACTTACTAACTGTGGGACCTTGGGAAGGTCTCACGACTTCTCTGAGCCTCACTTTCCTCAACCACAACATGGGGACAATAATAAGCTTCTAGAGCAGGGGTTCTCAAAGTCCAGCTCGGAAGCAGCAGCATCAGTGCCACCTGAGAACTTGTTAGGAATACAAATTCCGCATCAGAAACTCAGGGGGTGGCGCCAGTAATCTGCATTTTAACAAGCCCTCCAGGGAATTCTGCTACACACTCAAGTTCCAGAACCTCTGCTGAATTAAACTGGGACAAGAGTAAATCATAGGATTTTTGCAATAATTAAATCACCAATGGGCTAATATAGGTACAATCATAGATCTGTGCCTGGAACACAGTGAATGCCCGGTAAACGTTAGCCGCTGATGCTGTTGTCATTATTATTATCGACACACCCCTTTTCTTCCAGAAATGTACTGTCTAATTGAGGAGATGACATGTAAAAAAATAGTGACAACAATAAAAACAAAACAAAAAAGAGAGATCCTTCCACATCTGGGGCTGTGAAGCCACTGACAGGGAGAGTTTTAGGGATTCAGGAAGTTAGAGATCGGGGATTGCTGTGGTGGTTTGGGACGGCATTTGTTCATTCATTTATTCAACAAACCTTTACTGAGCACCCATTCCATTCCAGGCATGGTGCCAAGTTCAGCAGCAATTAGCGGTGAACGTGAGGGAAGTAACCCCTGCCTTCGAGAGGGGTGGGTTATACTATGGGGACAAGTGCAGAGACAACTTGGACACACCGGGGTGTCCATCCAGGGGCATCAGGAGAGCTCCCAGGAGGGGCCTCTGTCCCTGGAGGAGGTAACACCCTTGCTGAGCCCAGAAGGAAGAGCAAGAGGTAACCAGGTAAAAGGAGGGGCGCCTACACTAGCTTCCATGTGGCACAACTCCAGGGGGCGCTGTTCAGAGCCGGCCGTGACTGCCACCCCCTGAAGCTGTGCAGACCCTGGGTGGCTCAGGAGCAGGGATGGGGAGCACATCTCAGGGAGAGGCCCAGCGCACAGGGCGAGGAGAGCGAGGATGCAGCGTGAGGGAGGAGGTGAAGGGGGGCAGCGTTGGCTGAGGCACGGAATGTGAGCCCCAGGAGTGGCTGGGAGTAGAACTGTCCAGCGCAGCAGGGCTGGACCACGAGGTGCTTGAGGGCCTCAGGAGGGCATCTGGACTACCTCGAGGGCCACAGGGAGCCCCTGAGGGGTTTTAGGCAAAGGACGGAAGCTGAGCCTTGCCCTTGAGAAAGAGTGTACTTCGGTGGGAAGTGTGACAGTTGAAGGCCCGGCAACAGGAAGCACGTTTCCCTGGGGGCAGCGAGGAGCCTGGTTTTGCTGGAGTGGTGGCTCTGCTTGTTCAGGGATGGGGAAGCCGGGAGGCTGGCCAGGGCTCAGAGCAGGAAGCCACCTGCGGAGGTCAGAGCAGAAAGCAAGGCTCTCTCCCAAGGGCACCACAGACTCCTGCTGTGGGGCAGGAGGGACACATAGTGCTTCCTAGGGCCCTTCAGACAGGTCAGATGCTCTTGCTGTGTGCAACCGCAGTGCCTAGTATTTCCCCACTGCATCTGTGGTCCCCAACACAGGACACAGCACCCCGATGCCCCCAACCTTGGTATCGTCCTTGACCCTACAATCCATCGGCAAGTTCTCTTGGCTCTACCTGTGAAATATATCCAGAATCTGACCATTTCTAAGCCCATCCCATCACCCTGGTCTAGGCCACCACCATCTGCTTGGACAACTGCAGCAGCCTCTTCTCTGGCCTCTCTGCCTCCACCCTCACCTCCTTTACCTTGGTCCACACACAGTGGTCAGGATGATGGCTTTTAAAACAAAGTCAGATCATCTCCCTCCTAAGCCTCCTCATCCAACCGGGAGTAAAACCCTGAGTCCTAACAGCCACAGGCCCTAGACCCCTGGCTTCCCCTCCAGATCCTCAGTCCTGCTTTGCAATTCTGAAATCCACAAAGCTCTAAAAATATCAGAAGATTTTCAAAACCCATTTGCTGGCAAAACCTGTCCCAAACCAACATGAAGCTATTTATAGTTTGTATTTATCGTCCTTGGTGTGGACGTTCATGTTTCCATGCAGGTACATTCACGTGGTAGATGATGGGGCGCTGCCTCTACTTTGCTGGGGTGAATGTCGGGGGCCTTCCCTAAAGCTGCAAAGTCTGGATTAGTCACCCATCTGCTGCATGGGCCACAGCTAAGGTACGTGGGCCTGCACCTCCTGATCTCATCCCTTCCTGTCCCTTCACTCCTTCTGCTCCAACGGCTGGCCTCCCGTATCCTCCCGGTACTGCCCACCTTGGGCCTTTGCCTCGCCTGCTCTCTCGCCCAGCAGGTGTCCCCTCACAGGTCCCCAGCTCCAGGTCCCTGCTCATATGTCCCCTTCAGAGGAGGCCCTGCCCCTGCCCTCCCTGCCCCGCATTCTCCATCCCCTTGCTGTGTTTGATACGTCACCACCTGACGGGGCATTATACTGTTTTGCCTTCAGGCTTACTGCCTGCTTCTCTCACTGGCATCTGAGCCTCATGAAGGCCCAGACTGACTCTTGTTCACTGCTGTATCCTGAGTGCTCAGAACAGAGCTGGTGCACAGTAGAGACTCAGCAAAAACCACCGATAATGCGAACCAACAAACTAATGTACCATCTGTGATGTCATGTCATCGGCTTAGCTTCTGACCAGGTCACGGGCTTCAGGAGGGCACAGATGCTTCTATCCCACTCATGCCGGCATTGCCAGGGCCGTCTGTGCCAAAGCACTCAATGAATATTTAGTGAACGAAGGAAAGAGCAGAGTATACAATTTGGATTCGGGGGCAGAATGTGCAGGCGTTTTCTGCCACAGTCCAGATGGGATTTGATCAGGGTCTCACTGTCTGTGGACAGCAAGCAAGAAATCAGTGCCTCTGTGTGCAGAAATCCCCTCAAATCCCCTCATTTGAGATGGTAATTACAGATGGACCTGGTGAGAAGAGCTTATAAAGGAAAGAAATAGTTGACTGGCGCAGTGGGTGTGCATTACGCTTTGCAGTTTTGGAGGCAAACAACAAAATAACTACAAAAGCACCCGAGCCCAGTGATGCACTTACCTTGTAGAGGAAGTGGAGCCCTTGGCTGAAAGAGAGAAGAAACAAAAGCCAGTTATTTAACCTAGAAACACACTTTGCTCACGTAACTTTGTGTGTGTGTGTGTGTAGGGGCGGAGGCAGAGGTTTACCTCCAAGGATGTTGGGAGGAATTATTGAAATCACCTCTAAACCACAGGAAACCCCGTGTCCACCCCACTGGGGTGGGTGGCCCATTATCTTCCATGGAGGAAGACCAGTGAGCTGGGCCTTCCTGCTTTCCCATCTCTGGGAATTGCCAAAGGTCAGATCCCAGAGCAGCCTTCAGCCTGGGAGGGGGCAACTGCCCTACCTCTGTCTGAGCCTCACTTCCATCCGTCACACACCTTACCAGAGACCCTACAGCAAGCCTGGGTCCCCATCAGGGCCCTTCACTGCTGGAGAACAGGTTTTAGCAGGTCTGCTAGGTAGGGGAGTAAATGGGAATCCCACTTCTGCCACCGACTCGCTTGCTGTGTGACCCTCTGTGGGTCATTTTCCCTCTCTGAGCTTGGATTTCAGTGCTTTAACTCACAGGGTTGGGCTGGACATCCATTTTCATCTCACCACTTTCCAAAAAAGGATCTTGGGAGGAAAGAAAGGGTCCATCCGGCTCAGAGATTTTAAGCCTGTGATATGGGGCATCCCACAGAGAAGCCCTGGGGATCAGCCACCAGTTGACTCCCATTTTGCTGTAAAACTGTAATTAAAAAGCAACGTGCACAGGCAAATGTGCTCTGCACCACATTGTAACAGGCTGGGGGCTGCCACAATGCAAGAATTCTCACTGCCACATTAACGCTTGGTGCCTGGGCAGGTACTGGATTTTTAGGTGAGTGACACCAGTTAGATGCTGCAGCTCAGCATCTAACATTTGAATGGAAGATGATGGGTTGCCAAGTGCTGGGTCATGAGTCATCTCAGGGAGTCCAGTGATGGGACCAATCATCTCCATTTTATACCAAGGACACTGGATGACTCCCTAAGGTCACACAACTGGTAAGTGATAGAGTTGAAATTAGGATATTTCACTGTGAGTATGAGGTAGAGGATGGCAGATACCTCCAGGGACCAATGAGGGAGAAGGGGTGTCTCATTAGGATGGAGGTGAAGTGCAGAGTGGTCTCAAACAAAGTCCCTGGAGACCCACTGTCCAGGTGTGAATCCTGGCCTCAGCACTCACCAGTTGCGAGACCCTGAGCAAGTTTTATAACTTTCCCATGCCTCAGTTTCCTCATCTGTAAAGTGGGGTTAGGTCTGTGAACAGTGCCTGGCACATCAGAAGGTCTGACTGAGGGCCAGTTGTCACTGTCTCTAGAGCCTATGTGTGAGAGCCGGGCTCTGCACACAAGCAGACGCACCACTCAGGGCTGGGTGGCCTTCACCAGCATCTGCAGTTCTCCAACCCCCCTCCCCCTCCGGAACACTGGGTCACTGATGCCCAGGCCCATGGTAATGAGCTCACATGTGCCGGAGCCTGACGTGGTGGCCAGGGATGAGGCTCCAAAGGGGACTGGGACACTAGTGGACACCGTGAACGCTCCATCCAAGGGCTGGCTTGTCACTCTTGGTGGGCAACGGACCCTGCTTCCCCACCTGAGGAGGAGTCCTTCCTGTGCGGGGGCGCCAGGAATGTTAGGGAAACCACCCTGTAGATCAACTGGCATCATTCTGGATTCCAGAGATGCGGGCCCTGACGCCAGCCCTCCTGGACGGGAGCTGGAGGCTCAGGCAGTGTCTCAGAGCTGAGTCCCTCCAGCCAGCCCAGCGGGGAGGGAAACTTGGGGACCAGAGGAAAGGGGTTGCAGGAGGGGTGCGTGGCTGATGCACAACACGCCCGTTGAGCTCTGCCTGGAGGTCTGGGTGCAGAAGCACAGCTCGGGACCACACTTTGCACCTTATAAGCTGCAGCACGTGGTGGGTCAAAACCAGCATTTTTAAAAGAATATAGTATAAAATATGACAAAAAGGAAAATATCAGAGTTCCAATTTTATAGATGGGGTGTGTGTGCATTGGGTTGAGACATGAAATGTATTTCTATCACTTGTAACCAAAAAAGTTTCAGAAACACTGGCTTAAAATAGTCTCCTTCAAGAGTGGGAAAGAGAACATGTATCCTTTTAGGTCTGAGAATGTGTCAGAGCTGCTGTTTCACATGAGCTTATTTGTTTCATAACTAGCCTCCAAGGCAGGCACTGCCACACCCATTCTACAGGTGAGGAAATGGAGGCCAAATTGTTCAGAGCATAAAACAAGGGTCTGGAACCCTAGTTTGTCTGACTGTAGAGTCAGAGGTCTGGCTACAGCAACAACTACACACACACACACACACACACACACACACACACACACACACGTGCTTGCCCACGCACATGAATGAGCATGCAAACAAGGGGACGATGTCCTGGATTTGAACTTATACCCTCCTGCTGCAGTCCAAGGCCACACACCTTGCCACAGTGAAGGGAGCTTTCCAGGGAGGTGGCTCGTGTTTCCAGCTCATGTACAATACTGACGACAGGAGTTAACATTTATTGAGCACTTGCTGTGTGCTGGGCATCTTACTAACATTGTACCCACAGTCAGCCATTTAATCCTCCCAACGGGCTCAGAAGTAAGTTGTGGTATTATCTGGTATTATCCCCACTCCCTTCTAGCCTCCTGCCAGGGTGCCGGGCATGTAACCTGGACAGGTAAGGGGAAAGCAGAAGTCTGCCTGGGGCTCCTGGGAAACACTGTTTCCTCCCTGAGGTCCTCTTGACACCCTCGCATCTCCCTGCTTGCCACCTTGGTAGTGGTCCCATGAGGATGTGAGGCCTGGAGCAGTGATGGCTGCGGGGGTGCTGACCCACCCAGATTCCAGCCTGGTGAAGGGCCCACACAGCCATGGCACTGTTACCTTTGGACTTCTTGTTACCGGGAGTAACTGGACATCTTTATGGCTTAAACTGCATGAGGTCTCCCCCTCTGGGAAGGACAGTCCAGGGGCAAACTCATGAGGAGGAACTGAGAGATGCACCCACCTTTCTTCTGTCTGATTCGGAGGAGGTAGAGGGCGGCGATCATCAGGGCCACCAGCAGGGCACACACTACGCCCACCACGATGAAGATACTGTTCCAGTTGTCAGCCTTGTCTAGGACCACACAAAATAGAGGCTTCTTGTAGGAAAATTTAAAACAAAAAAAAAGGAAAACCCACTGCCCCTATTCACCATGAGGCAGGCTTCATTAACGGAAAACATCTGGCTCAGACATTTCAGGCCACATGGGCACGTCCATGGGTCTGCACACACCTCTCCTCATGGGTTACCCACCGGCAGTGCAAAAACCGTGCTGAGGTAACAGGGGGGAAACGCTGCTGTCAGCCTTGGAGAGGCCCAGCTGCAGGGCATGGGCGGGAATCTCCCTCCCGAGGAACAGACATATGTTCCTCCTCATCTAAGTGAGCCGTGGGGCGGCCACACAGCGAGCTCCTAATCATAGCTGGGGCATCACACAGCGCAGGGGGCAGGGGTGGCGAGGAGTGCTGGACGTGCGTCTGGACATGCAGAGCCCCGAGACTGTGCCCTGGTCCGTGCCCAGGGCCTGGGCCTAGGAGTGCTGAGCCCAGGACATGGGACACGGAGACAGGGCAGGGGTGGCGCCGGGCACAGGCAGGGGACCCCACATGAGGGCACAGTGGGAGGCCAGGAGCAGGTCTCAGACACGTGGGTTCAAATCATTGCCCTCTGTGGTGTGACCTTGAGCAGGTCATTTAAGCCCCCCTCACACACTGGCTTATGTTACTGAGGCCAATAGTAATCTCTACCTCATTGGATAGCTCTGAGGATTACCTCACTAACTAAACCAGCTCGCACATCAACCAGCTAATTCACTCTTTCATCCTTTCTAAAAGTATTTCTTGAGTGTCTACTGCATACCCAGCACTGAAGCTATAATGCTGCGACAGCTATGGTCCTAGCAGCTGAGACTCAAAGCTGGGGGATCACCAGAGTCACCTCCCTCAACATTGCCAGAAGCAGGCAGAGCAGCCCAGAGACAGGCACTGACTTGTCCAAGCTCCCCAGCAAGACTGTGACAGGCGGAGTGGATCCACACAACCTATCTCCAGGGGCAGGGCTCATCCTGTGAAAACCAGCCACTGGTGGCACCAAAGGGCACCGTGACAGGCCCAAGGCTTCTTTAGAGCTGTTTCCTTCAAGGATGCACGAAGGAAGGAAATGGACTCTATTCTAATCCATTCAAAGGGTCGCTACATACAAGCGTACAGGTGATGGAATATTCCACAGTGGTACCAAAACGCCAACTAGGTGCTGCCGTTTTGAAGAAAGAAGGGAGACACATCGACAACAGGTTGGATGGGGGCTGACACCTTTCACTCTCCCAGAAGGGTGGCAGCATCACCATCACCTTAAATGGGCCTAGAAATGTTCCCTGGGAATCGTCCCACAGAAATAGCTGTGCATGTAACAGAATATGTACAAGGACATTTAGTGCAGCACTGATTTTACTTGCGATAAGCCACAGACACCCTGAAGCCCCCATCCCTACTCCCAGTGGGGCACCCTTGCGATGGCAGCCAGGGAGACAAGGCCCAGGTAAGAAAGAGCAAGCCGGAGGGAGGAGGCAGACATGGAATGGTGAAAACAATTATTGTTAGTGAAAGAAAGCAAAAGGTAGGACACTATGGACTGGACGATCTCTCTCCTTCCCTACTTTCTTTCTTTCATGGATATTTATGTCAAAAGATCTGTAAAGAATATACCAAACTCTAACAAGTGGTCACTCTTGGGGGTGTGGGGTTTGGGGGCGGGAACTCACTCTAAAGTTCTACTTTATATCTATTCACTTCTAGATTGTTCTATAATAAGCATGAATTACTACCTTTCATATTAAATAAAAAAGGTAAAGAACTGGGTCAGTTGGAGTGGAGGCCTCACCAATACGTTCATCTGCATCCTGGTTCTTCTGGGGAGCAGAGGCCTCCAGGGTGTGGTTTTTGGTGATCGCCGGCTGTCCGTCATGCTCCACCTGGCAGGTGAGCAGCACAGCCTCCCTGTGGGCAGATGAGTTCACCAGGAGCGAGCTCGTCCGGTTAAAGGTCCCGTCCTTGTTCTCTATGAGGGTCGAGGCCATGTCCATTCGGGACACATTTCCGTTCTCCAACCAGGTCAGCTGTAGGCGCTGGGGGTAGAACTTGTTCACCTGGCAGGTGACATTCACCTGGTTCCCCACCTTGGGGTGTTGGGTAATCGTCAAGGTAGGCGGAACTGAAACAGCATAGGCAGAAGCTCTGACCTTATGGAACCAACAGGTCACAGGAGAGGGGCTGGGTAACAGCTTCCAGCACAGCAAGGGAGTCACCAGAGGACAGAGCCAGGCATGCAGCAGGCGCTCAAACACCAGGGGTGTCTTTGCATAGAAATGAAATCATAAGCACACTGTAGGGCGCACAGTAGGTGCTCGAGGACTGGGCTCCTAGTAGGTTAATGATGTGTGTCATCTACAAGCACAGCCCCTGGCATGCAGTTGGAATATAATAACTGCAGCAAAATATACGAGATCGCCAAGCACATAGGGGCCTGGCTTATAGTAGGTGCTCAGTAGTTGGAGAAACTATTGATTAAGTAAAGGAAACTACTCAGCACAGTGCTTGGCACGTGATGGGTGTCCACCTGGCAGCTGCCGTTAAAACGGTAGTTAGTGACCAGCTCATCTAGGAGCCTGGTGATGGGGCAGGACTGTCAGGAAGTAGATTCCAGGCAATTTGAGGCCTGGAGCAAAAAGCAGGGAGGAGGAAGGGGCTGGGGCCTTGAGAGCAGGTGCGGGCTTAGGCTGGCATGAGGGGCTTCTACCTCGGATGGTCTCAGACAAGTTGGCTGTCCCACGAAGAGGAGGGTCTCCCTGCAGGGTGATGTGGGTCACCTCGCAGATGACCTGGGAGCGAACATCCCCCGGGGCCAGCACCACCTTGGTTGTGCTGGAGATGCTGTAGGAAACGTTGTTTCCCTCCGGTTCCACGTCGGTCTGGGAGGCTGAGAGCTCATTGCCATTTTTGAACCATTTCAGGGAGATGTTTCTGGGGGAGAACCCGTGGGATTTGCAGGTGAAGCTCACTGTCTGCTCAGGTGTGACCCTCACTGTGGGGCCTGATACCACAGGAGGAGACGGTTTGGCTACAAAAGGAACATTTATAAATGATGAACATGATTGTAATTATCATCACTAATGATGAAAATGTGACGCAGTTAAGAACCACCACACATATTATGTTTTAAATTCCTCAAATAGTTCTGGGAGGGCAGTGTCATCATCCTCATCTGACAGAGGAGACACACAGGTTCCCAGAGGTGACTCTGAGTCAGGGGCAGGGCTGACATCAAATTCCAGGCCTGAGTTCAAAGTCCACCTTCTTACATCTGCCAGGTGATTTCCCACCAGTTTGGGCAAAGGAACAAAAGTACCGATTGGTCTCACTCTCCTATTAACTGTTCCTAGCTGGGCTCCCCCTGGAAAACTTAGGTAAGTTCGGAGAAGTGTTCACAGAAGTAAATGCAGGGGAAGCGGGGTCATCGCGGGACCACACGGAAGCTGAGCCAGGCTGGCCGTCCAACGAGAGCTGTGGCCATGGCACCTCCCAGCTCCTCGTCTGTGAAAGGGGACAGCAGGCATTACCCTTCCCGGGCTGCAGTGAGGGTTAAATCAGGCAGTGGGAGCATTTTTGCTATGAGTAAAACACAAGATGATTCTCAAAATTAAACAAACACAGATCCCTCTTTAACCCAGACTGTATTTATATCCCTTCAGGTATCTATGAATTTACTGCATAGTTTTCATTCTTTCCACAAATATTCCAGTAGGACTAATGTGCCAATCCTTGAATTTGAAAGGAAGGGAGCAAAGGGATGTTTTTCTGAATCTGGGTTCCTCTCCTGGGTCAGTTTTAGGTTGAAACAAAGATCATTGAGTGCTAAGAAACCAAAGGTGGTTAATTTCTTAATTGTTATTAAATCAGAAAAGACATAGACACAGGCCTATGAAGCAGCAGAAGCACCTCTTGTGTCCTGAAAATGTACACAAATCAGCAAATCAAAAGTGAGGGCAGGGGCTTCCCTAGTGGCGCAGTGGTTAAGAATCCGCCTGCCAATGCAGGGGACACGGGTTCGAGCCCTGGGCCGGGAAGACCCCACATGCCGCGGAGCAAATAGGCCCGTGAGCCACAACTACTGAGCTTGCGCGTCTGGAGCCTGTGCTTCGCAACAAGAGAGGCCGCGATAGTGAGAGGCCCGCACACCGCGATGAAGAGTGGCCCCCGCTCGCCGCAACTAGAGAAAGCCCTCGCACAGAAACGAAGACCCAGCACAGCCATAAATAAATAAATAAATTTATATTAAAAAAAAAAGTGAGGGCAGTTTCTCCCTGTAGAAGGGTCCTCTAGGGTGTCTCCAAATTGTTCGTTATTACGTAACACCTCCTATAAAAGTTGGCAGAGAGCAACTATTATAAATATTTGCATTTGTAAATATTTAACTTGCTTCCTAAAACTCATCAGACATTTTGAGGACATAGTAAGGAGGTGTTACTTGAATAAATCAAGTCATAGAAACACCAGCATCCTGGACGTAAGTAGAGGGAGCAGACACTGTGATCAGTTAGCACTTACAGAGAGTTTTGGGGAGCCTGGTGCTGGGCTGATTCCTCTAGGAACCTCAGCTCTCTCATTCCCCACATCAGTCCTGAGAGGGAAGCTCGAGAGTGGCCCCATTTATGGGATGAGGCTCAGGGAGGATGCAGCTGGCCAAGGGCACCCAGCGAGGAAAGGTCAGAGCTCATCTCACTGCCCACAGGACTGACTGATTTTAGGGTCTCTGATCTTTACTTAAGCCTCAGTGTCTGATTCTAGACAAAGTGGATAAAGCACCACTTGGTAAGATGAGTGAGGATGTATGTAAAACACAGAGCCTCGCATATAGTTGCTTAATCAATAATACAATAACATCTTAATCATAAGATCTGGTCATTCCTAGGTCTGAAAGTATGTATTTATTCTCTGAGTAAGAAGGCAAAACAAAAGTATTATGGAAAAAACAAGAAAAGTCTCAAATTTTGTTCCCTGCAGCTGCCATGAAAAATCCACATGAATAGAGGAGCAGGAAACCACCAAATTATGATTCTCTCCCCCTTTTTAAAAATAATCCCCTCAGGGAAAAATTTGGGGGAACCGGCTTTCAAAACACACAAGGGATCATAGGCATTTTCCTGCAGGCCAGCCCTTTACAGAAGCTGGAAGCATTTTGAAAGGAGGGAACACGTTAGACTTGGTCAGTGTCACTGCGGTGTACTGAGGCAGGAGGGCTCTGGGCTGAGCAGAGAGGGTCTACAGGGATTCTAGCACCTGTTTACACACACACACACACGTGTTTAAAATATGGGAAAGTTTCCCCAGAGATGAAGCTCGGGTCTGAACAGGGTGGTCTGAGTGCACAGGAAGCCCCTCTCAGCCCAGATGTCTGGGGAGGTGTCTCTGCCTCTCCACTCAGGCTGACTTCTTTGGGCCTCCTAAGAGCTGTCACTGTCCTGGACTATTCTAAAGCACCCACACCCGGAAGAAGTGTTCTTACAACTCAGGCACCACGGGGGACCCACCTTTGTCAGGGAAAAACCACAGCCTTCCCTCTGTGACCTCAGAGAACATGTAGATCAGGGCTCCTCTGTCCTGGCTGGGCACCAGCATCCTCTGCAGGAGTTAAAACACTCACCTGCCCAGGCCCACATCTGGCCTATTAAATCAGAATTTCTAGGGTGGGGATAGGGTCACGGGAGCTCTTCCCTGTCTCCCAGGTGATTCAAATGAGCAGCTGAGGTTGAAAGGCACCCAGCCCCACCCCAACTCCAGTTGTACTTAGTCCTGGAGGGAAAGTGACCCATCCGAGGTCCTCTGGCTTCAGCACATCAGAGCTCACGTTGGTGGAACACGTTCCGGGTGCCAGGCTCTGCTCTAAGCTCTTGACATGTATCCTTCATTCAGTCCCTGCAGCAGCTCTGTAAGGGCGGTGCTGTCACTGATGGACAAGGACACTGAGCCCCAGTGTGGGGAGGGACTTGTTAGAGGTCCCAGAGCCGGGACGGGGCAGAGCTGGGATGGAGGCCCAGGCAGGGGGGCTCGGCCCAGGCTCTCAACTGCTGTGCACTGAGCTCAGTGACACCCAACCCACTCCATCCAGGGCTTCCTAGATCCTCTTCAGTCATCACAGACCCCTGAAAGGCAGCGTGATTACCACCATTGCACAGATGGGGAAACTGAGGACTAGAGGGAACTGAGATATGCCCAAGATCACACAGCCTGGCAGGCCAGCACCATCGCTCCCTGAGGGGCTGTCCTGTCACCAGGTCGTTGTACCTTCAGGACATAATGCAAAGGCTGTGTGATTATCCTTGGTCTACAGGTGAGGAAATGGGGCCCAGTACAGGGAACTGGGTCACAGCCTTGAAAAAACACCTCGACTGGGGGGCCCCTACTCTGCTGGTGATTTAGACAGAGCACCTCAAATCCTTCCAATTCTACTGAAAGGAGACCATGATGATCACCATTTTACAGATGAGAAAACTGAGGCTGAGAGAAATGAAGGGACTGTCTCCTCACCCGCCCACTGTGTCCCAGAAGTGTTTCCTGTCACATCCAAGCTTTCATGGCCATCAGCAGAGCAGGCGCCCCACCTTCACAAGCCCCACACTGACCACCACCCTCCCCTTTTCCCTCTGAGATTTTTGACTTCAAGCAAGTACCGGGAGGAGTGGCCTCTGAGTGCCCAGGCCTGGGGACCCTGTAGCAACAAGGGAAGACATGGGCCCCTGACACCTGAGTCTAGAATATGAACTCTTGCTCACGCGGGGTCCCCAGCGCCCTCTAGGGAGCACCTCCCCCTCCTCATCGTCGGCCTGCAGAGCCAGGAATGGGCGTGCATGGTGCTGCTGGGACTGCACCGGCCCCTCTCTGTGCTGTCCGCACTGCACTTCCCGGAGCTGCTCCCCCATGAGGCCTAGTGAAGAAGCAAGATCGCAACAACAGAGGGAAAAACTCCTGGTGCTTTTAAGTGTGTCTTTTAGGAACATGTTCAGGACATCACAAGACACTGTAGTATCTGTCTGATCTGGTTGTAAAGGTAGTCCTGCCTCTCACACGGGACTTTTTCTCATAGTTATTACTGAAGAACAGAACAATACAGGATTTTATAGGAGAGGGTTGAAGCTTTCTCTACACTTTGACAAGCACAGTGGGGGTACAGAGAGCAGGGTGTGAGTCAGGACGCTGGGGGTTCAGTCTTGGCTCCCCTACCTGCTCACCAGCCACATCCCTTTCTGAGCCTCAGTGTCCTTATCTGTAGAAGGGAAAACAGACAGCCCTTCCTTCTGAGCACTGGTTATAGGGAGAAAAGGCCATGAGGAAGATTCAGCGTCTGTCAGGCTGCTGTTCCCTCGTCCCCTCCCCTCGCTCCCTTCTCATCCAGGGAATCCTCTGGGCAGGCGGCCTGGGGACGAGGACGAGCAGCCTCCTGGGAGGCAGCAGATCTGAGTGGCAGTGGAGCCACTTACTAGCTGTGATTGGCTGAGCAAGGGAACCACCAGCTGGGAAGTTTAGTAAGAGCTGCAAAGTCAGGATAAAGGCGCCTTCCCTACGTCCAGGGGTAATGGGGAGATTCGATTGCTACCACATCTAGGAGGGAAATTTGGCAATATCCACACGAATTAAAACACACATAGTCCATGATCTAGCAATGCCACCTCCAGCGGGCACCTCCCACTTGAGTACAGTGATGCAGGACAAGATTATCCACTGCAGTGCTGTTCTAATATCCTAAGTTTGGGAACAACTTGATATTTGTCAACAAAAGACTGACAGACGCTGTCTCCATATGCTGAGTGCTTTGCAGCTGCTGAAACACTGGGCAGCTCCAGGTGCTGATATGGGATGAGAGAATTGTGGCTAAAAATAGGGAGAGGTTCCCAGTCACCTTGGGCCTCAGGGCCTGAATGTGAGGGGCATTCTGAACCTTGGGGAAACCTATGTAAAGGCTCCCTGTTCAATGGTTAATTCAAGGACCTTCAACCTTGTCCCCTCTATGTGCCAGGCTCTTCCATGAAACCAGTTCCAATGGTGGTGCAGGAAGGAGTCTGGCCTGGAAACAGATTGGGTTCTGGAAGGATTCCCTCACTGACCATGTGACTGCGGTCTAGGTCCCTGTCACGTCTTGGCCTCAGGCTCCCCATGTGTACGTTGTGGGTTGCACTGGATGGTGTATAAGGTCCTCCCTGTGTCACAGTCCAGGATTCAGGAGTTAGGAAGAGGATCCAGGGTCTTTGCGAGAAAACTCTAAATGAGCACCTTTGCTACCTCAATGGGGCAGCCCCTAAGTCACCCACATGGGGAACCTCTTCCCTGGGGAGGGACATTCTGAGATGACCCAGCTCTGCTGGGAGCCTTCAGTGACTCTGTGAGTCAGTCCCTGAATCACAGGAGGGTTTTCCCAACAGACCCTCAGGAAACACCCAACCTCTGGGCATCTCCTCTAGCCCAGGCCGTCAGAGTAAACACTGAACCTATGCCTCTAGGAATTTCTTCTCAGTGTGATGTTTCTGAAGAGGAAATAAAGAAACCCTGCCCTGGATAGACTTCTCTTTGGAAGGGGAGAGAACATAAGTTCCACGGGAGAAGAGCCTTGTCTGCTTTGGTCACTGCCGCTTCCACAACATCTGGAGCAGGGCCTGGCACACAGTAGGTGCTCAATAGATGCTGAATAAAGAGAAGACTCAGCCACATTGAGGGGAGCACTCTCTGGAGGCAGGAGGTGATACCTGGGCTGTGACGGGGCAAGTCGCTCAGACCTTCAGTTCCCTCAGCCCTGGAACCAAAGGGCTAGACGGGATGGAAAAGGCAAGGGCTGTGAAGCCAGGCAGACTGGGGTTCCAGACTTTTCCCAGCTTTACCAGTTGTGGGGCCTTTGGCAAGTAGCATGACCTCTGCAGGCCTCAGTCTCCCTGATCTGTAGAAGGGAGTGAAATCAGATCATGATATAAACACCCACTGCTGCACTTGATCCTTCTTTTTTTTCTTTTTTCTCAAAGGGTGGAGGGCATTCTTGTTGACTTGTTGTCACAGACCAGGGGGACAAAAGAGACCCAGGCCATACTCACCACTCACAGTGAGATGAGTGCCTGGTCCAGACTTAAACTCCACGTCAGGGCTTCCTCTCTTGAACTTCACACAGTAGTACATACCGGCGTCTGCTGGCGTGATGTTACTGATGCGGATGGAAAAGTCCATGTTGTTTCTCCTTGTAGTATCTGCAACAGTTGTTACTCGAGGGAAGGGAACTCCGCTGACACTGTAGATTAACTCCCGGCCTGGCCCTGTGCCCCTGAACCACTTGAAGGGCCCCACGGGGAGCAGGGAGGTCACGTCGCAGCGCAGAGTGGCCGTCTCTCCTGCTGCAACTGAAACTGACCCGCCAGGCTGAATCACCTGCAGCTCGTCCTCACCTGCCACTCCTGGAGGGAAACACGATCCAGTTATTTATTCATCCTTAGGTGATCCTGTAGGTTTTCTCAAGTGTTTATCAACAACAGTTTTCATTGACTTAGTGCACCATGAGCCACACCTGAACTCAGCACCTTGCACGTGTATCACATGTAACCTGCACAACGAGCCTGTAACGTGAGACCCTAATACAAGAGAGGAAAGGGAGGCACAGAGAGCTTAAATGATGTGGCAGAGAGTAGGTTTGAGTACTTGAGCCTGCTCTGGAAGTCAGAACTGGGCTCTCAATTCAAATCTGAATTTACCAGGAATAAAGAAAGGGGCACAGTGTTCCTGAGAGGGGGAGCAGCCTGGGCAAAGGCTCAGAGGTAGGCGGCAGCATGGTGTGCGGGGGGGCTCTATAAGGAGTTTAGATTCTGTTTTGGGTCTGGCTCAGGAAGCAGGCCCTGGAAAAGTACTCAGCAGTTGGGGCTTGTCCGGGCCGTGGACTTGTGAAGTACAAGGACTTGGGTGTGAGTCCCGGCTCAAGGCTTATTGCTGTGTGACCTTGGCTATCACTCAGGTGACCGTGAAGATCCCATAGGGCGGCCTGTGAGTACGCTCGACAACTGCACACTTGACATTGCTCGATACCTTTAGTTTGGGCGGGTCCCTTTACTGCCCTCTGAGCCTCAGTCTCCTTATCTGTCAGTTACTATGGGCCCCTCTCCATGGATCTCTGGTAGGAACAAACAACATGCCTAGGCCAGGACAGTGTCAAAAAGAAGGGTCTGGTCTTTGGAGCCATCTGAACTGGTTTGAGACCTGGCTCACTTTTTATTCACCCATGACCTGATTATGCATTGCTTTAGTATCAGTTTCCTCATCTACAAGATGGGTAGACCACCCCCAGGTCTCTGCGTGTTCTGAAAAGAAAATGAGATCACACGCAGAAGTCACTTAGCACCAAGCTGGGCACAGGGGAAGCTACTGTCATCACACAATGAATAAATGAGGAGGGTCAGCTGCTCAAACTTCACTCCCACCAGATCTCGCTGATGCTCCTTCAGGCCAGGCCCAGGCTGGGTGCTGGGACACACAGGGGCTGGACCCAGGTTGGGCCTCCAGGGCTCCCAGGCTGGACAGCTGGAAGGGGTCCTAGAGGCTGGCGGTGGGGAGGGACCCGAGCCCCAAATTGGAGAGGACTGGGGCACATGAACAGGGACTCCCAGTAGAGGAGGTTGGGAGGGAGGGGGACACAGGAGGAAGATGGACAGGCCTGGTGAAGATGCTGTGAGAGGTGCTGTAGATGCTTGGAGTGAGGTGCAGCCAGGGCCTTGATTCTGAACAAGGTGTGGGGTGGGCAGAAAGGACAGATCATGAAGACCTTGGAGAAACACACACATATACACACACACAGAGACAGAGAGAGAACCACAGAGACGGGCAGAGGGAGGGGCAGACAGACAGAGATGGAGTGAGAGACTGAGAAGGAGGCGGGGGGAAAGAGAGAATAAGACAGAGACACAGAGTGGCAGCAGCCTGGCAGAGGTGCAGATGGGCCAACTGGTCTCTGCCTGGTTGCTCCACTGACCCTTGATGTGACCCTGTCCTGTCCTGACCGAGGCCACCTTGCCTTGTACATTGGACAGGGCTGCAGTTGCTGCCCCGAGCAGCCCCTCACCTCCGGCTGAGCTGGAGAGAGACCTTGTGAATTTACCCAGCCACAGACTCCTTCACTGCAGGTAAGCCCGGGGCCTCGGGACAGGCCTCTCATCCCCTTCCTGTGGTCCCAGCCCTGACTCCCATGCCAGGGATTGCCCGTTTCTCATGGCCAGTGAGTGAAAATGCAGAGTGGCAGCCTGAGGACAGCCTGACCCTCATGGTGCAGGGAAGAAACCGCTGTCTGCAGAGGACAGGGGCTTGGGGTAGAACTGTTGACCAGGTGTGTGAGAGGCACACGGAGGAGGCCCCCAGGGGCAGGCAGGGACCTCGGGAGATCCCGGGCAGCATCAAGAGCTGCCATGAGCACCCAGCAGGACCATGCCCGAAGGGCTGCGTCTACACTGGAGACTGGACTAGAAACGCCACCGGCAGGAAGCACGGGCGCTGGGGCCAGCAGGCTTGCGTGAGAGCACGGTCCACCCTCAGCCAGTTCAGCACCCGCCCTCCCTGGGCCTCCACTCCGTCACCCACGAAGTGGGGTACTGGCACCCACACCCCCGAGACAGTCATGAGGACACAGCTGGACATAAGTGCCTGCAGCACAGGTGCTGGTTAAACTTTAGTTTCTGTTCCCATTATTACCACAGATACATTATTACATACTTGATTTTCTCTGGACTGTCATGTTCCCCCCAAGCAGGACGAAGGATCCACAAGGAAGTGTTTCCAGCCCCCTACCTAGAACACTGCCTGGCACACACCGGGCCCTTGATAAATACACGTTGAATGAACGCATTAATGAAGGAAGGAGGGATTTCACTTGCTCCTGGGCAAATCCTCTCCCTGAGGCTCTTTCTTCATCTGTTAAAGGGGCTGTCACAGGCAGGTCTGGGAGATGGCGAGCCTGGAGCCCAGGACTGTGCCTGGCCCATAGACACGCCGTCAATGGTGGTTATTATTATCCTTATCAATACCACCGCACAGGGCTGTGAGGCAGCAGCTGGCGAGGGAGGCGGGAGCAGAAGAGGAGGTGCGGAGCCAGGCCTGCGGCTGGGGCAGGGCTATTCTTGTGCAGCCGGAGGCCTGCAGTCACAGCCAGGAGGCCACAATAAAATCTGGAGTTGTGTGGGGCCGCCCCCCCCGCCCCGCCTTTTTTAGCTCCTCTCAAGCTCTCTCTACCAACTGCAGCCAGATTTAGGAGGCTTAATTAATTAGCTAGTGTTTATAAAGCGTTTGAAGAATTTTAAAAGTGCGACAGAAGTGCCAAATATTATTTTAATCTGCTTGTGTGTGTGCGTTTCCAGCAGAGTCATTCCCTCGCTTGCTTGCTTTTCTTTTTCTCGGCAGGTTCTGTTCTGGGAATCGGCCTTGTTAAAAATCACTCCCGCGGTTCTGGGCCTGGGGTCATCGCGCTGGCATCACTGACAAACCCATTTCCCGCTCTCTCCTGCCCTCCTGGCAGAGAAAGCGATGGTTTAGCAGCCTGAACTGTCTCTGGGAGAGGAGGGCAGCTGGGCATCGTCACATGATGCTGGTGGGAGTGGAGAGTGGCGCATCCTTTTGGGAAAGCAGTGTGGCAGGAGGTACCACAGGTGTGAAACCTGTTCTCCAGCCCTTGCTGGGCTGTTCCATGAGGACATGACCCCGGATATGGAGTGGGGTTCCCATGTAATGATCTTGAAAAAGTTGGGAAAAAACCCAAGTGGCCAATGACAGAGGAAGGTTAAGTGAACAGTAGCCTGTCCACTAGATGGAATTACAGGCAGCCATAAAAAACCATCACTGTGAAACTGTAGCAGTCTGGAAATTTTTGCATGGCATAATTTTAAATGATACTGTGGTTAGCAAATAAAATCTGTTTATTGCAAAGCATTTAGAGAAAACAAAAAAGTATAAAAGGAAAATAATAATCTCATAGAATACCATCAAAGATAACTGTGATCAACGTTCTGATGTTGTTAAAATATGAGTGAATAAATATGTAAAATCATACTCAGGTTACTAAGGATATGCGCAAACATTTTGCTTCATTCATTCAGGTGTTGTTATAAAAATAAAAAATTGGAAATATTCTAATTTCCAAGAAAAGGAGGCTGCTGATCCCCTGATGATGAACTCACATGATGACCAAGCCTACATGTAAGGATTATAATTATGGACACAGAAATAGACTACAAGATCAGAGTCAGTTCCTGAGTGATGGTTTCAGTGTGATCCCAAACTTCTAGTTTTGAAAAAAATGTATATCTGATATTAAAGATTAGTAGTAATTAACTGTGAGTAGTAGACTTCCAAGGGATTTTGCTTTTACGTCTTCTGTTTGTGTTACTTGTGCAATGAAAAAGCAGGAAAACTGCTTTCAGTATGATCATGGCATTGTAAACTAAAACTACGTATAAATAAACAACTGCAAGGTACTATACAAAGCTATAAAACACAACTCTCTTTGGATCATGAATCTCTTTGGATCATGAATCTAATGGGTTTTTCCTTTTTTTCCTTCTATTTTGGGTATTTTCAGATTTTCTAAACTGGATGCCTATTAAAGAATATTTACAGTATCTTATTTGGTAATAAGAAAATACAGTGCTTGGCGCAGAATAGATGCTCAATAAACATCTGCAGACTGACTGATCTAATTGTCTAGAGAAAAGGCCTAGAATGATTAACATCACAATGTTGAGGTAAGTTACGACTGGGAAATGGGACCAGCGTGGACCAGGGTGGACACGGGGATAGGCATATTTTCTATTTTATAGCAAATAATATATTGAAGTCTCTCTCTTTTTTGTAGTGAACATTTGTTGCTTTTGGAAGAATATTAAGCAATGAAATAAAACACGTAAGTTATCTAATGGAAGAAGTCAGCACAGTGGGTGGAACTGCCCCGTGTACTTGTTGTACGAGGAACTCTGTCCACAGGATGCAGGGAGCTCACAGCATGGCTGGACAGTGATGAATTACCAGGATCTGCTGTGAGCCAGGCCCTCAGCTCAGGGCTGCAGAACGGCTGTGTCCTGGCCTCATGGGGCTTGCACACGAGCAGACAAGATAGACTTTAAAGAAACAACTCCAATGCTACATTTGGACTGAGCCTCAACCCTTTAGACAGGGACTCCTGCTGGCACCTCTGACCCCATCTCCTGCCCCCTCCCCATGACCTGCTTCCCCCCACCGCGCCCACTTTGTCCTCCACTAATAGGCCAAGGAGGGTGCGAGAGATGAAATAAGATGGGGACTGAAACCTGACCATTGGACTTGGAAAAATATTTGATTTTTTTTTTGTACAACAATCATGTGTAGTTTTTGAGATTAAGAAAAGATGAGGGCTTCCCTGGTGGCGCAGTGATTGAGAGTCTGCCTGCCGATGCAGGGGACAAGGGTTCGTGCCCCGGTCTGGGAAGATCCCACATGCCGCGGAGGGGCTGGGCCCGTGAGTCATGGCCGCTGAGCCTGCGCGTCCGGAGCCTGTGCTCCGCAATGGGAGAGGCCACAGCAGTTAGAGGCCCGCGTACCGCAAAAAAAAAAAAAACCAAAAAACAAAAAAGAAAAGATGAAAACAATTTCATCAGAAGTGAAAAAATAAGCATGGGTGCTTTTCTAATGGAGCAAACAAATCAACTTAGAACTGAAACTTGCCGTGAGGGAAACAGGGCCACTGTGATCTCTGGGTGTGATTCCTCCTGCTTCATAAAGATGCAGAGGCAAAGCTGAAATGCACATTTCCCAAGAGCCAGCCTTTCCCTGATGGGTGCTCACTGGCACTTGCATGGGAGCCTGCCTGCTCCTGGAAGCAGTGGGTCACCAGGGCAGGGGTCTTGGGGACAGGCTGGAGGTTACGCCTCAGATTTCCACAAACTCAAGGAGCCCGGGGCTTGGGAGGCTATGGCCGGAGGTCTGGCAGTGCCCAGGGCTCAGCATCCCAAGATGGCATCCACCGCGGCCCCCACAGCTGGGACAGCTCAGCATCCCCCTTTCCTGACCTCGATCGTTTTCGGCCATCCTCAGGGGGCTGCTGGTTTATCCCCCCAACACAGTAGCACCTCATCAGGTGCTGCCTTTGGTATCTCTGATGTCTCTGTACGAGAGTGTGTAGTGCAGGAGTGTGGATGGGAGTATGCACACAGGAGTGAAAGAGGGCAGATGCAGGAGTGGGTACACGAGTGCACAAGTGCGCCAAGAACAAGTGTTCACACACATGTGCATGGGTGGGCATGTGCACAAGATGCTCGTATGTGCAGGAACGTGCTCTGGTGCAGCTCAGAAGTGTGTCAGAAGAGGACCAGGGACCAGGGGCAGGAGGAGGGCATGAACTGTGCCCAGGAGGGTATCTGAATGTGGGTGTGAACCTGTTGGTGGCATGAGAGGGTCTGTCTGCACCTAAGGTGTGAACAGACAGATATCGGGGAGGGGTGTGAGCATGTGGGTGCATAGAATATGTGTGTGGGTAGGGGAGGATAGGAGCGGGATGTGCGCACAAGTGTGTGTGTGTGTGTGTGCGCGCACGTGCGCAGGGAGGGCACGTGTGCGATGGAAATGGTGTATACGTGAGTGTGAACGTGAGGGTGTGTGTGCTTTAAGTGCTGGGGAGCAGGGGCCCAGCGTGTGTGGAGACCACTGTCTGTGTACACCGTGTGTCCATGCACCCAAGTGTGTGAGTGTACCCAGTGGTGAACATGCCTGGCACATACAGGGTGGTGAGAGAGGAAGGAGGGCAGGGGAGATGCTTCCCTCAAATCTGGCTCCTGGTGGGAAAGTGCTGCATGGCCCCGGCACAGGGTCCTGCCCTTGACCAGAGACTCAAACCTTTACTGAGCACCTACTGACTGGGTGCTAGCCGTAGGGCACAGTGGTAAAGAAGCCAGCCTGGAAATGCCCTGCTGAAGCTCATGACCCTGGGTGGGGCAGACGGTCCCCAGGATGCATTCAGGAGGGGGCTGCATGGGTGATGGCTGTGTAGACTCTGCAGTTCCCATTTGGGGAGCTTGGGGCACTGGTTTTCCTCTGGAGTCAGAACGATTCATTCATGCCCTTTCAAACCTCACTCTATGGCTAGGCCCTGTCCTAGATGCCACAGGACACAGAGCCAAGTAAGACGGATCCCCACCACTGCGGGGCAGAGTCCCGGACACAGGCAATGATCATGTGCAGGGTGATCAGTGAGCAAGAAGAGGCTTGGGGATAGGGTATTGGAAGATGGGTGAGATCTGAGAAGACATCCTGGAGGTGGTGGTCCCTGAGCTGCATCTTGAAAGCTGACAGAGGCTGGGGAGAAGGGAAGGCACTCAAGAAGGTGGAACTTTTCTTCCTCTGCACAAAGGTGAGGAGGAGAGAAAAGGGCTTGCCACAATTCAGGGACCAGGGCACAGTCTTTGGGACATGCTCAATGGCTGTGAGCAAGCTGGGGAAGGGCTAGGGACTGGGCTAACCTAGCACCTGAAAGGATGGCTTCAGTTACCATCTGAACAGCAGGTCATCACTGGGAGCAGTCTACTGGTACCCATTGGGCGGAGATGCCCCAGGTTCTGCGGTGGAAACTAGCACCTGCCTTGGAACCAGCACAAAAGAGGATACACATGGCCTTGTGAATAAAGTGGGGGAGGGCCCAGTGGGCCCAGGGTACTTTCTCCTTCACCCCCACTCCAGGCAACTCAGAGAACTGGGTACTGTCCATTCCCTTGCAGGGAAAGGGCAGACACTGGTAGCCCCTTCCATGCAGCAGGTAAACTCCTAAGGTGCCAGGATAGTCCATAGCTTGGGCTCTGGGGCCAGAAGACCTTTATATGTCAGCCCTAGTGGAGTGACTTGGTAGAGTCACTTTTCTTCAAGCCTCCACTTTCTCACCTGTAAACAAGGGGGTACCATCGTCTCTCTCCCCAAGGCCAAATGTTCAGTGGTTGGAAGAGCTGGCCTGAGATCTGTACGTTTCCTCGACTCGCATCTTTCTCCTGACCCACAGCCAGCTATTAGCAGAGCTTGCTGCCTCACCTTCCAAGATCTGGCCAGACTCTGACCTCTCCCTACCACCTCTACTGCACCACCGTCCCTCACCTAGATCCTCATCTCAGCTTCCAAACCGGCTTCCCTGCTCCACCTCACCTCTGTGTAACATGTATCCTCCCTGTAGCCAGAGGAGCCTCTAAAACCTAAGGTAACATCATTCCTTTGTGCAAAACCCTCCTGCACCCTTCACTGTACTCAGAGTGAGGCCCAGGATCCTTGCGGTGGCCCCCAGGGCCCTGCAGTCTTGCTCTCAACCATGCCAGATTCTCTACGCACCTCAGGGCCTTTGCACTTGCCATTCTCTCTGCCTGGCACTCTCATCCCATAGATATCTGCATGTTGGGTGCCTCACCTCCTTCTGGCCTAAGAGGCCTTCCTTGGCGTGGTATATAAAACACTACCCCCCTTGATGTCCCTTGCTCTGCTTTATTTTTCTACAACACATATCACCCTGTATCTACAATATATATCACCTGACATATGACAAGCATTTGTCAGTTTCATCAGCATCTATCTCCCTACCCTAGATTTACTTATAAGCCCTCTGAGAGGGATTTAGTTTTGTTCCCTGCAGTTTCCTTCAGGTTTATACCAGTGCCTGGCATTTGTTGAATGCATGTTCTGGTTTGGATTCTAACTCTGCCACTCATGAGACCACAGGAAGTGTCTTAACCCCTTTGGACTTCTGGTTTCTCATCTGTAGAATGAGAATGATGATGATGATGATAATAATAATAACACTAGGGCTCTTCTAGGATGAAACAGGCTAATGTGTGTAAAGAGCTCAGTGCTGCTCCTGGCACAGAGGAAGCACTCGTGCAGGGCCGTGTCACCATGCAGTGGATATTTAAGGATGAAGAGGATGACAGAGGATCCCAGCCTTAAGCCTGAGAAGCTAAGGATTCTCTCTGAGGCAGAACTAGCTCTGCCCCAATGTCTGCACAAGACCCCTTGGAGCTGGACCTGTGGGCAGGCTGTATGCGCTGTTGGCGGGAGGCCGGGGGGGCGGGGAGGGTCAGAGCCCTGGTGAGCATTTGCTAGGTTTGGACGGGATCTGGAGGCAATGAAGAAATGCTCGCAGCGCAGCCCTCTTTGCAAAGCAGCAGGGAAAGAACTATGGATACGTGTGTGCTGTAAGCACCCTTCATATTCGCCAGGCCTGGTGGGGGCCAGGTGAGGCTGGGAGAGCATGCAGGGGCACTAACACCCACCATCCACTTCCTTGACAACCTAAGGACCTCCTTCCCACCTCCCCATTTTGCAGAGGGAGAAGCTGAGGACCGGAAGTGAGGCTTGGAGAGGCTGAGCACCCAGGGTGTCCTTCCAACCTCCAGGCCCAGATGTTACTCTAGGACAGGCCCTGGTGCTGCCCGGCCACGGCCTCATGGGTACAACGTGTGGATGAGGTCACATAACAGGGAGCCCTCATTTATTTAACTGTCATGACGGCCTAGTGAAGCAAGTGCTGTTGTCACCAGCCCCTTCCTACAGGTAAGGAAGCTGAGACCTGAGAGGCAGGACTCAAAACACTGAGGTCAGTCACGTGCAATCTCTTCCCCCTGTGACTGGGTCCCCTCTGGCTCAGGACTCTGGATTCTCAGGCTATCAAGGACGTACACACGTTTTCCCAGCTGAGATAACGGCCCCCTTAAAAGGAACGCACATTTATTAAATGACATTTGCCAAGGTTTCAGCACACTCTGCTGCCCACAGCAGACAGTCTCCGGACAAGATTTTTCCCCAAGCTGACACTATCCGCTGATGCCTTTTATAGTGCTTTTTGCAGTTCACAAAAGCACTTTCCACAGCTCTTAATTCCCTTAACCCTCAACAGTCCCTGTGCAGGAGGAAAGAGTGGTAGCATTTCCGTTTTACAGATGAGGAAACTGAGGCTCAGAGCAGGGCAAGACACCTGCTCCAGAGCACACAGCCAAGAAGTAGCACATGCTGGATTCACTCAGGAATGTGCCCCAAAGTGGGTACCTCTCCACTGCCTCCCCTGCTAGAGAGGGGGTCTGGGGTACCATCAAGATGAAGGGTGAGAGAGGCATCCTGGCTGGAGCATCTGAGCTGGAAGGGACCAGCAGGAGAGCAGCCAAGCTGAGCCTCCACTTCACAGAAGGGGAAACTGAGGCCCAGAGGGGCAGTGTAGTGAGTTCCAAGTCCTGGCTGGTAAGTGATGGAGCAGGACCTCCACCTGCTCTGTAGAGCTCCAACCATAAAATGGTGACCACACAGAGATAACAGTAATAGTAATGATGGTTAATGAGCATTGAGCACGGGTATTATCAGGAGCACGACAGGCTTCACCAGCCTCCGCAGGGACCCGGCAACACAGGCTGTCATCACCCCCACTTCACAGAGGGCAAGACTGAGGCTCAGAGAGGTACAGCCACTTGGCCAAGGTCACAGGGCTGCGGAGCAGTCTGACTCCACCCACAACTTCACCCACTGCACCACACAGCCTTGTGCAATGAAGGACCCACTGGGGGAGGCTGGCACCGAGTCAGGCCCTCCAAACCAAATCAAGGCCAAAAGGGCGTAGCACGAACTGTGTCATGTTTCATGGTTTGCCTGCTCGTTCACCAGGGTGTCTACACTGGGGCAAGCTGTTCTATATAGCCAGAGTTTAAGTACCAATCCCAGGGTTTCTGGGCCCCTACCTCCATCCCAGCTGGCACTGATATTTTGTGCTTCCTGATATTTTAGGGATCCCTATTTCAGCATGACAGGCAGGGATTTTCAGTGTGGTCATGGCCCCCGTTACAGAGGTAGGACTGTGTAATGGTTAGAGCACAGGTTTGCTTTCCAACCAGGGTTACTGCCTGTGTGACCTCATGGCTCTGAGCTCCCTTTTTAAAATGAGTGTCTTTCTTCATTCAACCAATATGTATTAATCTGCCTACTGTTACCAGGCCCTGTGTAAGGTCCCAGGAGGCCCAGCAGTGAATAAGACATAGTTCCTACTCTCATGTAGCTTATATTCTAGTGGGAGAGACAGGGCTGAAATAATTAAACAAATATAGAAATGGTTAGGAGTGCAAACGAATTTGGTGCCACGATAGAGAATAACAAGCAGAACCACTTTTAGAATGGGGCAGTTGTAAAAGGCATCTCCGAGGAGGTGAGATTGCAACTGAAACCTGAAGAATGCAAAGACCAAGGAAGGTGTTCCAATAGGAGAGAACAGCAAGTGCAAAAGCCCTGGGGTAGGAAAGCAGCTGGTGCATATGAAGGCCAGAAAGAAGACTGCTGTGGCTGAAGCCCATGGAGGAAGGCAAGTGTGGTACTGGTTGGGGCTGGAGAGATGGATGTGGTCCAGAAAATGCCATGTCTCATGGATCATTGTAAGGAGTTTGATTTTATTCTAAGGGCAGAGTGGGAACCACTGAAAAGTTTGGAGAAGGACAAAGAGGATTTGATTCACTCCAGCTGCTATGGGTAAAGAAACTGGAGGGGGTAAGAGTGAAAACAGGAAAGCAGTGATGAGGATACTACAGTGTTTAGTGGTCTGAGCGCAAATCCTACCTCTGCACTTATAAGACCTTAGGCAAGTCACTTCACCTCTCTGAATCTCTCTTTCTTCATATGTCCAATGGTATAATAACAGTTCCCATCTTACAGAACTGTGTGGTGAGAATTAAATGAGATGATGTACAGAGTAGTGATCATACCACATGACCTCACATGTTCAATGTCAAGTGCTCAGTGAACCAGATCCTACTTGGTCTGGCCCTGACCTCTCCTAACTCCCCTACTGCCTATCTCCCTTAAGTCCAGACTCACTGGCTATTCCTGGAACACAGTTAACCCATCCCAGCCTCAGGGCCTTTGCACTTGCTTCTCCTTCTGTGTGGCCTGCTCTTCCCCTGATATTCTCATGGTTGCTCCCTCAGTTTTATGCAGGCTTCTGCTCCTCAGAGATGCCCTCCCTCTCTCCCCACTCAACCTTCTATTCCCTCGACCTGCTTTAGTTCTCTTCACGGCACTTGTCTCCACCTGACATAATGTTTACTTGGGTCTGTTTTTCCTTCCTCACTAGTGTCAGTGCCATGAGAGCAGGTATTTTTGTCTGTTTGCAGTTGTATCCCTAGCACCTAGAGCCACCTCTGGCACATAGATGCTCAAAAATATTTGTTGAATGAATATTTGTGATTAAAATGACCATAATAAGGACAGAAAAATGGTTGAGTAAACCAAGCCTTGGATCCAGCTTTATTTAACTCTCACTGGTTATGTGGCCTTGGGAGGAGTCCAACTCAGCTTTGGGGAATCTCAGTTTCCTTACCCATAAAATGGGGATGAAGGATTCTATGCTTTTTGGCTCACTGTAAGGAGTAGACAATGGCACACATCCAAGCATTGATGGATGAAATGATGCCTGATGTCTACCATTTGCTTTACAATCCTCCCTCCTCCCCCCACCCCCAGAAAAATGAGGGGCAGGTGAAACATGAATGGCCGATGACTGTTGAAGCTGGGGTTCCTCACACCATTCCTCATCTCGCAAACGTTTGAAATTTTCCAAAATAAAAAGATAAGGAAGAGGCAGCACACATTCACAGCTCAGCTAGTCCCTAGCACACCATGCACTACTTTTTTCCAGCATGGGCCGCCACTTCTGGAGGACAATGTGGGCTCTGAAGAATGAGGGCACTAGAACCCACCGTGGCATCGTCACCCACATGCTCCGGCTCCGGGCCCCTAGCCTAAAGACTCATCCCTCACTCCTGGCTTCCAATCTCCCCCTGATCTGGGCACCTGATCTCCCTCAGCTCCTGGCTTACTCTGCAGCCATCTCACACTCTGCGCCCCCAGTCGGACGTGCCAGGAAATCTCACAGACACAAAGAACCAATTCTGTAGAATGGCCAGCTTCCACCTCAGCTGTTCTGCATCTCTCTGGACCGAGGGCCTGGCAGGACACCTGGCAGGGAAAATCCACCTTGCGGAGGGCTCCATCAAAAGACCTGTCCCAGGAACGCCCAAGTTAACAGAAAAGCAGTTTCAGTTGTGAAAACAGATGATTCCTTCTTCAGTACGGGACAGAAACACATCTTGGGAACACCCGCCGCCTCTGCCTCCCAGAAGGATACACTGATTGACAGAAATATGCGAGGAGTGCCAAGAGGGCAGGACGCCAGTACCCCAGGGCCTCAGTGTTCCTGCCTGTCAGGGCGAGGTGACGCCTAGTGAGCGTACATCATGGGTGCTATGGTCATCCTGACTCTGCCACTTACTGTGTGGCCTTGAGCAAGTTGCTCTGTTTCTCTGAGCCTAGTTTCCTCACTGGTCAGATGGATTTGATTACAACCATGCACATCACCCAGGGTAACTGTGAGTCCCACTGGGATCATACATGCCCAGTGCTGAGCCCAGTAAGTGGCCAGAAACAATGTTTCCCATTATTATTACTTTGGTATTTTCCAGGGAATTTGGGATCCTGTCAGATTTCTAGCTTTAACGATGGAAACTTCCAGCACAGCTCAGTTTTAAAGAGCCTTGGCCTGGATGACAGGGGGCTTGGCATGCCACCCAGGCCTTGCCAGGGACCTGCTGTGTGAGCCTGGCCGGTCCCTTCCTCCCTCAGGGCTGCAGTTTTCTCAGCTGCACAAAGAGGTGCTGACTGATGGCTCTCTCAGGCCCCCTCCTGCTTTCCTGGTCTAGGAATCGGCAATTCCAGCCCTGTGGATCCGGACAGAGACACCTAGAGGCAGGCTGTGCCCATGGTGGCCGCTCAGTCCCAGTAACTATTCCATCACACCAGCTGGTCGGTCTCTGCGCAACTTGTCCTCCCCAACCGCACAAAAGCCACAGGGAAAAGTGCCAATCTCGTGTTCACTCTCAACAGCTTTTGTTGTTCTGTGAGCACCTACTGTGTGCAAGGAGCTGTGCTGGGTGCTTTCCAACATCAGTCCCACTCCCATAGATGAGAATACCCAAAGAACGAAACAATGACGATTACAACACTGGTTGAACGTAACGTGCAGTAAACTGGTACTGAGCACTTACTACCTGCCAGGCATGGCTTCAAGTGTTATACATGGGTTGGCTGACTTAGTGTCTGAAATACAGTTGTTGATGTCAACTTCATTTTACAGGTGAGGAAACCGAAACACAGAGCTCAATAAATTGTCCAAGTAGGGTATGCTGTGTCTGTATGTGGAGAGGCTACAATGCAGAACCACTATGTGAACCAGAGTTAAACATGCACTCATATGTGATAAAGCAAGGGGAAAGTGATAAGTAGCTTTAGATAAATCCTGGGGTGAACGTTCAGAGGAGGAAGAGATCCCACGGAACATGAGGCAGCACAAATGGAAGGCTGAGTAGGATTCCGACATATGAAGATAGGGACGTACAGGGAAGGGCATCTCTGGTGGCAGGAACAGCATAAGTGAAGGCACAGAGATGAGAAAGTTCAGCTGAGGGTGTGGATTTGTACGAAGGCATTTACCAAACTGGGTTAGGCCGCGTGTTAATGGGCATTAAACAAACCCAATGCTTCTTGTTCATATGTCTAGGGAACCCTGGAGCAAACAAGGCCTGGCTGGGGCTTCTACAACTGCAGGCCTTCTCAGGGTCTCTTAGATGCCAATGCACTTGAGCTGCCAGGAAAGCTTTGGCTGCAGGGAGGAAGCCTGGTCGTTTAGAAGCATCTCAACAGGTCAGCTCTTTGGAAAACATGTAGCTGAGGAATAGGGCCTGTCAGGGAGGGAGCCCAGGCCTTGTTGTAGGTTTTTTTTTTTAAAAAAAGAAAACTTGGACCCACTCAACAGTTTTGAGCAGGGGAGTGACATGATTAGAATTGTGTTGACAGACCAGAAATCTGAGCACATTAAAAAGAGGCGGAGCGGGGGGCACCTTCCATCAGTCCAGGACTACAAATAAGAAAATAATCTGTCGCACGGAGCCATTGGAAGCAGCAAGCGAGCGTGTGTGGGATCTGTACAACAGTTTTAGACTGCCTTCCTCTCACACACCCCCTCTCCATCTGTCGCAAAGGGCACCAGGAAGATGCAGGGAGGAAGATTCCAGCTCTGGGGCCTCCAGAGCTCGGCTGTCCAGATCGGGGGCTCTGATGGGAGCCACACTGCTCCCAGAGCTGTCGTTTATGAGGACCAAGGGGCTGCCAGTGCTTGCATCCTCTGGGCGCTTTCAGAGAAACGACCATGGCTCAGTTAACAACTTCTGCCCCAGAAGGAACCCTTCCACAAACCTCTGTCTGAGCTGGGTGGGGGCCCCTCTGGTTCTCTTCAGCTTGGACTAAGTAACCCTGATTAAGTCATTGAATTTCCTCCCTCAAAGGCTGCCTAGCCATGAGGCCAGGATTCAAAATCCAGGCTCCCTACCACTTACTGCTTGGACAGGTTACTTCCCCAGTTCTGGACTTTATTTTCCTCATCTGCAAAATGGGGATAACAGCCAACTCATGCTTTGCTTCGCTGATTGATGGGATTACGCAGATGAGGCGCTCAGCACACAGCCTGGAATACAGGTAACATTCAAGGAACATTGGTTCTCCTCCCTTCTCTCAACACACGGTTCCCATCAGGACCTCATACGTGCTGGATGAATCACACCACGAGTCTCCACGGGGTTGGTAAAGGAATAATTAATGGCAAGAAAGTACCCAGAGAACACCAAGGCCTTAAAGGACCTTCCACAGACTGAGTTCTTTGGGGCCAAGCACTCCGCCCCCCTTTCTCTTCTTGTGAAACAGGAAGTGAGATGAACTTCACCACTTAGGGAAGTACAGAGGAGTCACCAGCATGCTACCCTCTTCCAACAGGTGAGAGGTTCAGCAGAGGGCCAGCTGTCCCCCAAAGCCTGACCCCCATTTTGGCCTGGCCTTCTCCAAGTCAGAGCGAGGAGTGAATGGGGGTTTATCTGAAGTCTGTTCAGCAGGGGTCCCAGAGGTCGCCAGACCTAGGTGGGGCCAAAGTGAGGAGCCTGCAGGCTCAGTGTCAGGCACCGCTGCTGTGCTGCAGAATCCGGCTGCCCAGCTGTCCCCACCCCGGCCCCTTGCCCTTCTGCCAGCCTCACAATCTCCCTCGGTGAAGCTGTTTGAGGAAACAGGCCTCACGCTGGCTCCAAGAACACAGGTTGGTGACTTCGCCGCCTCTTTTCAGAATTTCCCTTTGGCAGCATCTGTGCTGAGAGCAATCTTTGGAAACTTCTTTCCCTGTCTCCCCCAACCAAGATAATTCCCATGACCAGCCCCCTCCAAACAGTGATCATGTGAAGCCACAGCAGTCATGTGACACTGCCCAGGCTGACAGTTCTGCCAGAGACACTAGTAGTCATTCAATCCAAAGCTGTCTTCCTAAGCCTGACATTTGAGTTTCGCAAACAAATCCATTTTCTTAGAAAATTGCACAACTGTCTCCTTCTACCTTCCTGCCCTTCTGTCCTGCCTCTCTTGTGCTTTGTCATAAAGCCCATGCCTGGAGCCCTGGGAGAAGGGTCTGAAGGCCCATCCTTCAGCCAGACCAGGTGAATTCCATGCCACGGGCGAGGGTGACCGGGACCCTGTAGAACCGAGTGAAGGATGCTGGGATGCTTGAGCTCTGGCGGTGACACCCCCTCCCCACCACCCTCAACCAAGAAGTTTATTCTTACCTCCTAAGATTTATTTATTTCCAAGTTAATCTTTGCCCGTCTGCTGCTCCCACTTTTTCAGGCTATTGATACTGAATGGATTGGAACAGAAGTTTTATGGCCTAAACTTTACCATTTTATAGATTGTTTTTATAGGCAAAACGGGGAGAATTTCCTCCCGAGAAGGGTGTTGGTGTTCCCAGGTAGCCCTGGGAAAGGCAGCTGCCCACTCATTAATCAGCATCACCCCTCATTTGCCAGGGATGGAACCACGGGGTCCTGGTTAGAGAAGGGTCTGGAATAGACATTTAGAAATTAACTTGGACCCAGTTCCCTGCTTCAGGAAAATTAAGCGCTTGAGAGAGACCCTCGTGCACTTCCAGGCCAGGAAGGACGGCAGGGCAGGGCCTCGGACTTTTGCTGGGTGTAAATGGCCGGCTCAGGCAGGAAGGAGTAGATCGGAGATGCCACCGGCTCACCAGAGAGCCATGAAATCTATCAGGACCTCCTCTTGTCCAGCGAGGACCCAACTGTAATTGAAAGACTGGGAGAGGGGAGGTGGGGGGATGGCTGCGTGGGTTCCGGGGATCAGGGGAAACTGTGGGGCAGAGAGAAGCTGCTGTCCACCCCCACTACTCCCTCCACCCACTGTTTGATAGTTCTCCGTTTCTCACAGCTATCAGATGGTTACCAGTCTCTAGGCAAATGCAGGAGGGGGGAGGTGCCTACTGAGCTCATCTTTACCTCCTTCCTCAGGGGAGGGGAGGTGCAGAGACCCCTCTGCTGACAACACGGCTTCAAGGAGCCAAAAAAACAAGATCCCCATTCTCCCTCCAACAACTCCTTTAACGCAGTTTCTCCACCCCCCACCCCCTCCCAGGATACTCAGGGTGCTGCAAAACCCCTTTAAGAAGCAGGGCTCCTGAATGGTGACCTCACCCCTTGGCGAACACACGGTAGACTTCTGAGCCCGCCTGCTGGATACAGCCAGGTGTTTGATGTAGGCCAACAAAAAGACACGCTCAGAGCCACAGGTAACAGCCCCACAGAGCACCTGAGCTGCAGGGAGTTGCCTGGAAGCCTGGGGAACGGAGGAGGAAGGAGGAGGGCCCGGAGAGCAGCAGGGAGCACGACCATCCAGCAAGAGGCTTTGGCAACCACGGGGACAATCCGCCGTGTTTCCACATCAGGACCTGTGGATTGCAGCAGCTCACCCCAGGGTTACCCTGGCCTCCCTTCCTCTCTCTCCCCCATACTAACACTGTTTTACTCTGCGCACAAGAGGGATAGCTCACTCTTCCCTAATTGCAACAGCCTGCTTCTGTTCCATCCTGTCAGTACTGGAAGGACCTCTGCCCCTTCTCTTAGACCCTGAAGTCAAACATGTGGAAAACATAAGAGCTTCTAGAGAAGCCAGGGGCGCCTTGCTCTGAAAGCTTCTGACAGCCTGCCTCCGCCAACAGATTGGGCAGGGGCTGGTGAACCAACTCATCTGGGTCTGTCCTGGTGCCCAGCATAGTGTCGCACAGTCAGAGTCGAGAGAGACTGTGTTCCATCCTTGGCTGTGTGACCTTGGGCAAGTCGTTGTCCCTCTCTGGGCCTCAGTTTCCGCATCTGTAACCCTGGTTACGGGCACCTCTCCCCCATACTGCTCGACATTAGCCGAGTGGCGGTCTGAGAGGCCTGAACCCGCAATCTGGGGACGGCAGCGGTGGGGGGTGGGGGTGCTTACCTGACCAGGCGCTGGACGCAGCGAGCAGCAGGCAGAGCAGCGGCCTGAGGCGGCCGGGGGCCGGGCGGGCGGGCTCCATGGGCCGCGGCTGCGGAGCGAGGAGGGAGAGCGGCCGTGAGTGCGCGCTCGGGCGGGCGCGGACTGGAGCGGGGAAATGACTAAGGCTCCCCCCTCTCCTCTCCTCGCGGCCGGGTCCCCCCCCCCCCGGTATGGGCGCCTGGAGCGGCTTAGGAGCCGCCGTTAGCGCCGCGATTTTCGGAGAACCCCCCGCCCCCCGGAGAGATCGAGAGGCGGAGAGGGGGAGAGACCCCAAGCACGCGAGAAACGAAGCCAGGGACGGCCCGAAAGAAGCGGCAGGAGAGGGAAACAGACCCAAGGGAGCCAGGCAGAGAGCCAGAGACACAGAGAGGCGAGAGAGGGGGAGAGAGCGAGCGAGCGAGCGAGCGAGCGAGCTCGGAGTGAGCAAGGCGGCGCGCAGATCGAGACAGCGCGGGAGAGGGAGGACCGACGCGAGGGCAGGGCGAGGGGCAGCGGGCCCGGCCGCCCCCGCCGCTGCCCACCTGCCCCGCCCGGGCTCCTTGCGGCGCCGTGGCTCGCCTCCTCTGGCCCACAGTCCCGGCCACGGCCCCCGCCCTCCTTCCCCTCCCCCTCCTCCCGCCGGCCGCGCGGGAAGCTGCGGGGCTCCAGCCCGGCCGGCACCTCAGCCGAACGCCCGCCGGCTGCGCGCCCCGGGAGGGAGGGCGGCGCGCGCGGCCCCGGCACCCCCGCACACCGGCCCGGGCCCAGGCTGCGGCCCCCGCCGGGGGCGCCCCTCTCGGCTCAGGACTGGACGAGCCCGGGCTCCGACAATATGCCAGTTCAGAAGCCCGCGCGGCGGCCCCGGGCCCCGAACCGCCTCCCCCTCACCGCTTCCCCCTCGCCCCCTCCCTCGGCCAGCCGGGCTCGGACCTGCGCCGCCGGGCCGGCGAGGGCTGCGAGACGGTGGAAGAGCCGCCGGAGCTGCCCAGAGCCCGGGCCCCTCGCTCCACTTTGCGCAAACTTGTTTTTCTAAGGTCAGCGCCGCGAGCCGGTTACATCGTCCTCTTAAGGTGGACTGGGGAAGTTGCGGCCGGCCTCCCCTCGCCTCCGGACTCCGGCCGCGGGAGGCTGGAGGCGGCGAAGGAGCGGGGGAGTGAATGAAGGGGGAGCCTGCCTTTCGCCCCTCCCCAGTGGCCCTGCTCCTGTGCCCCAAAGCCGAAGGCCCCTCTCGGGGTGGGTGAGGGCCAGAGGGGCCCCGATTCTTTCAGAGCTTGGCCGAGGTGAAGGAAAAGCAGGAAGTAAGTGAAGGTAGGGGGAAGGGGGGAGGAAGGAGAGAGTGATGGTACAAAAATAGCGTGTGTGTAGGAAGGACTTCAGTACCGCCTGGAAAAGCTCGCGGGGAGGAGAGGGAGTAGAAGAGGGGCTGTGGCCAGGAAACCCGAAGGGAAGGGTCCGGGCCTCCCTGGGCAAGTGGGCTCTTTTAGCGAGGTTCCTCTCTGTCAAGGATGGCTGATTCAGGGGTGCGGAAGGCCCAGGCAGGGGTGCGGGGCCAGGGGGAACTTGAAGGCCTGGGCTTCAGGAAGATGGCCGGTGGTGAGGAAGATGAGGGGATGGGAGGAGAGCAGGGGCCAGAGGTCTGGAGACAGGACAGAGCCTGCTGGTGAGAAAAAAGCAACCATTCTCCCTTTCTCAATCTCTCTCACTGTTTCTCCCCTTCTTTGAGGGAAAGCTGTGTACCCAATAGCAGCCAGGCCAGAGATAGCAGGTGGGAATCCTCTGGTCACCTGGCCAAAGAAGGCTCCAGACTGTGGAAGGGAAGGGAGACCAAGACCCTCTGCTAATTGTAAATAACAGTAGCCGTTTGGCTTCAAAAAGCCATTAGGAAGATATGAAGCAAGGTGGGAGAAAGGCCAGTTCTATAAACTGTGTGGGGATTGAGGCTCAGAGAGGGAGGGGACTTGCCCAAGGCCACACAGCAAGGCCTGGGTAGAAACCAGATTTGAATTTCTGATTCCCAGGCTAAAGATCTTTGTACAGTGACAGCCCCCACTTCTCCCCCGCCTCCCCGGACCCTACCCCAGCCTCCCTGTCGAGTGCCTGGTCCTGGTATGATGCTAAGACAAGGAGGCAGGCAGGGTGCTGCCTAGGTTCAAATCCTGCCAGCCACCTCTTGTGAGCTGTGTAGACTTGAGAAAATACCTTGTCATTTTTGTGGCTCAGTTTCCTCATCTGAAATGAGGCCAACAGGAGTATCAACCTAAAAAGACTGGTGTGAGGTTTAGATAAATTAATATTTATACAACACTTTAAAAAGTGCCTGGCATGTACCAAGTGCCACATAGCATTTGATAAATAAGTCAAGCATTTGACAGCAGTCCTTGGGAACCCACAGGGACCTGGGCAGTATTTGAAGTGCCAGGGGATTTTCTTTTCTTTGGGTGGGGGAGTACAGCAGTGACCCACGCCATGTCCCTGTCTACAAGGAATTTACATTCTAGTGGGGAGACAGATATGTAGACAAGCAGAAATAATTAATGAACAACAGAAGGTCGAGCTTACACAGTGAGAAGGGTACACTCGTTTAGATAAGGGTAAGGCCTCCGGAGAAGCTGGGAGCTGAATCACAAAGAGGGGCAGCAGGGTGAGGATTTGGGGATTTGTTCCAGGAAGAGGAACCAGCACATGTAAAGGCCCAGGGGCCAGCTTGGCTGGAGGGGAACGAGTGAAGGATGGGGGAGAGTGGTCCAGCTGGGTGGCCTTGCAGGCCTTGGTAAAGCGCCTGCATTTATTCTGCAGGAAAGAAATCGCTGGCGGGTGTTAAGCATGGTCTGACTTATGTGTTTAAAAGGCCACTCTGGCTATAAGTGGAGAGTGGGCTGGAGGGCAGGGAGTGTGGAATCAGGACACCAGTGAGGAGTTTTTCTGGGATCCTCCTAGTATCTGAGGTGAGGGTAGGGAGTCTCTAGCTGTTCAAGGCCACATGTGACTGAGACCACGAAGGTGACCAGTGGGGCTTCTGGGAAAATCCATCCCCCAAATCCATGTGGGTGGAAGTGGGGGCCGGGGCCGCTACTGAAGGTCAGAGATGAGGCAGCCTCTGGCCTGGGCTTCCAGAAGGCTCTGCTGTTCACTGTACACACACACACACACAAACCTGCCCGGGATTAGGAAACTGCGGATTAGGGAAGGATAATAGTGGAACTAGCTGCTATTTATATGCAGCACCTTAGGCCAGGGCGCCCAGCAGGACTTCCCAACACCCTCACCTCCGCCCCAGGTGGGGGCCCTGGCCTTGTTCTCCTGACCCAGCATCCACATAAAAGTCACCCGTGGCTGACTGTCAGGGCTGGGAGGTCATTGAGACCAGTGGGCAGCTGGATATACTGAGGTGGGGGGACAATTTGCCTGAGGTCACACAGGTTATGGCTGATAATTGAGGTGAATCAGCCCCCTTCATAGCAGGCATCTTGGGCTGCCCCAGATTAAAATAAAACTGCCTTCGCACCTATCTCATTCATTCACACGCTTATCCATGTTTATTGAGCGTCTGCTGTGTGCCAGGCACTGGGCTGGGCACTGGGGATGAAGCAGTTAGGAAAAACAGACAAAAACCCCGCCCCAAGGAACTGACATTCTGGCGGGGCAAGCAAGTCAGTCTCTAAAATAGCTGGTCTGTGGGATGGGGGTAGGCTGCAGGGTAAATAAAGCAGGGAAGGGGCCCAGGGCTAATGAGAGAGGAGGGCGTCAGGGGAGGCCTCAGAAGAAGTGATATTTGGGCAGAGACCTGGAAAATGTGAGCTGGAGCCAGAGGTGACTCCATCCAGGCATCGGTCCTCAACTCTCTCACTCCCTGGAGCAACGTGTCAGCACATCCCCGGGCTGGACCTTCCCTCCACATCCAGAACCAAAGCACCCCTCACCCCTCCCTGCTACCACCTGGGTCTGAGCCTCCATCATCTCCCACCTGGGCTCCTTCTTCCCACCCTTGTCTGTTCTCCACTCAGCAGCCAGAGGTCAGCCCACATCCCTCCCCTGTTGTCCAGCATCGGCGGAAAGATTTGAATGAGTGTGTGGAGGGGAGGGTCAGGGCCTTGAAGTCAAGACTGCCTATTTGACTCATTGGACTTGGGGAAAAATTTTTTATGACCCTCAGTCTTTTCGTCTGTGAAATAGGAATAACAAGGTCTACCCCTCCTCGAGGGGTCAGTGGTGGCACAAATGTGAAAGCAACTGTGGTGGGAGCATATCTGGAGTTTGCCTCCGCAGGTGGGGTGATGGTGCCCCGTGTGTACCAGGCCCTTTGATGTCTTTGAAGCCTTAGCAACCCCACTGTGTCTCCAGAGGTGAGGAAACAAGCCCAGGGACAGAAAGCAACTGGACCAGGGTCACTGCCAGGGCACGCAGACACCTGCAGGAACCCAGTGCTGCCGGGCACCAGCCCTGTGGGCTCTGCTCCTCGCTTCCCGTCACCCTGGGCTTGGCGTCAGCACACAGGCCCGCCAGCCACCTTTGTGTGGAGCCTGTCATGAGGCTGGAGCTGCCAACGACCTATTTTTCTGGGCAAGAGGAGCCATTTGGAGTTAGAGGCCTCAGCTGTGGAGCCAGAGCAATAAAAATAAAACCAGCAAGGACTCCTGGGCAGCCTGGATGGGGAACCAACCGCCCCGGAGAGGAGCTGCTGAGGGGCCGGAGAGGAGCTGGGGAGGGGGGTCGGAGGAGGGACTGTCCTCACTGTACCTGGCTCTGTTCTCTGACCTCTAGGTGGGTCATCTCCAGAGGTCACAGAAACTGCAGTTCAGAGGGATGGAGCGACTTGCTCGGGACCTGGGACACACAGCTAGTGAGTGACCAAGCCGGTTAGGATTCGAGCTCAGTTCTCCAAATAGTACCGACAGTTCCCATTTCTTCAGCATCTACTATGCTTTCCAGGCATATTTTTGCGACATTTTCAAACCACACCTGGGTACTCATAATTCCTCTAAGCTGCCTTAGAGGGGTCTCTGCTCACAGGTCACCTTGCCAGACCACCCTTTTAAAAGTCATCTCCCTTGTGACCGCCTGGAGGGGTGGGATAGGGAGGGTGGGAGGGAGGGAGACGCAAGAGGGAAGAGATATGGGAACATATGTATAACTGATTCACTTTCTTATAAAGCAGAAACTAACACACCATTGTAAAGCAATTATACCCCAATAAAGATGTTAAAAAAAATAAATAAAAATAAATAAATAAAAGTCATCTCCCCCCACCCCAATGTGCTCTACCTCCTTCCCTTCTTTCTTTTGTCTTCATTGCATGCATCACAGCTTGCCAGCGTTGTGCATCTGCATTGCATGTTGTCCATCTCCTTAACTAGCTGCGGGTCAGCCTAGCCCTGGGGCCCAGTGCCCGGCTGTGGGAGCACATCCTATGGCTCAAACCCCAGCACTGCCTCAGACCAGCTGTGGGGCAAGTTACTGTGCCCATCTGTGCCTCACTTACCCAGATTCAGGGATTGATGGAACCAGACCTGAAAGGTCTCTTGTAAGGGAAATGAGTTAATCTGGGAAAAGATGTTGGCTGTTGTCATTGTTTTCTCCCAGCACTGTGGCCCCAGGGCCTTAATAGTGAACAGTAGGTTATCAGTAAATATCTATTCAATTACAAAAGTGACCTGCCCAAGATCACATGGTAAGACATCTAAGACGTGGCAGAGTCTGGATTTGAAGGAGTTTCTCTGAGCCTGTGCTTCAACGCACCCTACTTTGTAATCACCTTTCCACAGCCCCCACCTTCCGGCCAGAGCTGAACAGGAATCAGAGCTGAGCAGGTATCATCCTCACCAGGAAGGACTGTTAAACCATAGATCCCAGGGCCCCACCCCCAGAGTTTCTGATTCAGTAGGTCTCAGGTAAGATCTGAGAATCTGCATTTCTAACAAGGTCCCAGGTGATGCTGCTGCTGCTGGTCCAGTGGTTCTCAAAGAACCACTGAATGGATGGGTGGGACTGTTTCGTGAGCCCAGTTTCAGCTTTCCTGTTGTCTATCCCTCTGTTTTCTGTCCTCCCAGCCCAGGGGAAAGCAGAGGGGGCAACAGTACTGGTTCAGAGACTGCAGCTATTGCCCCAAAGCTGCGGGGCTCTGACAGATCACAGAGCCAGGGCCTGGGGGAGCCGTGCTGTAATTAGTGCTTTCCAGGGGAAGTCAGCGACTAAGCGACTTGGCAGGCAGGCAGGCAGGAAGCTCGCCTGAGCTCGTCAGGGGTGGGACTGCACTGCCAGGCCCTAAACACTGTTCTCAAGCTCTGGGGATCTGGCTCTGCCTGAAGCTGAGCCCAGCTGTGCAGAGCCTAGCCTCCCCCTACACCTCTGGGTGGGGGTCCCCTGCAGGGTGGAGATGCAAGGGTGGCATCAAGACAGAGTTGATTGGCTCAGCGTGTACTGGGGGACCTGTGTTCAAGTGCTGACTCTGCCCGATGATAATACTAATCACAGCTAAAATGTAGGACTGTTAACTAAGCCCCAGGCCGGAAGGATTTCAGTGGATTCTCTCACGCTCCTCTCACTCCAACTTTCTTACGTGGACACAGTTCTTATCCCCATTTCACAGATGAGAATACCGAGGCGCAGAGAGGTTAAGGGACTTGTGCAAGAGCACACAGCTTGTGAGTTGCAGAGTTGGACTTTGAATCCAGGAGTTCTCATTCCCCAGCCCCTGCTCCAAACCTCTGCACATTCTGACTTCTGTAGTACTTTGCTATGAGCCTGGAAGCCCCACAGCACACTCCCTGGGTCTCCATCACCATGGAAGGGCTTGCTGATTTCCAGGCCTCTCTGTGGTGCCTGAGCACCAGGCCTGCTGACGTGTTGCAGGCATGAAAGTATCTGGTGAATGAAATAATGAATCAGCAGATGAGTCTCTTTCCAGTTGTGATGGGACAATACAGTTCGGTGGCTGGGAGGCGTGCTTTCAACTCCAGGTTCTGTCCCTCACTAGCTGTGTGGTCTTGGGTGGATCTCAGCCTCCATTTCCTCGTCTGGAAACAGGTTGAGGGCAGGATTAATGGATATAAAGGGAGTGAGGAAGGGAGAGAGAGAAAGAGAGAGAGAGAGAGAGGGAGAGTGCAAACGGCAGTGAGAAGCCGGTTTGGCACGTGCCTCTGTCCCATCTTCTTCCATTCCTGCAGTTGCTCGGGCGAAATACCTTCGTGTCTTCCTTGAACCCTCTGTTCCTCGCCCCCGCCCCACTCACAGTCCTGCCTGCCAATCCTCTTGGCTCAACCATCAAAAGAGAGCCAGAATCTGATCACTTCTTACCACCCGTATTATCTTCTGTTCCCACCTGCTTCCTTCCATCTCCTCACTGGTTTCCTGTCTCTCACTGGACTCCTCATCTTGTCCTTCCTTCAGTCAAAACCTCCAAAAGCCTTGCCTCTCATCTCTTGGAATAAACCCCAAAGTTCTCCGTGTGACCTACAAGGCCCCTTGTGATCTCACCCACTCCTCCGTCTCCGAACTCGCCTACCCCCTCTCCCCCAGCTCGCTCCACTCCAGCCATACTCATCTTCTCCGTATTCCAGAAATATACCCAGCAGGTGCCCGCCTTAGGGCCTTTGCACTTGCTGCTCCCTGTGCCTAGAACCCACTCTCCCCAGCTAACCACCCGGCTTGCCCCGTCTCTTTCATTGTGTCTCTGCTCAGATGTCCCCTCCTGGGAGAAGCCTGTCCTGACCACCCTTTCTGAAAGTGTCCTATCATTTCTTACCCCGCAGCCCACTTTATTTTTCTTGGTGCTATGTAACTACGACATACTCTTTGGTCGCTGGAGTTTTCCCCCACCCGATTCGAGCTCCATGCGGGTCTCTGTGTTTGCTGTCCGGCACCTGGAGACTTGTCTGTGCAGAGTGGGGCCTCCGCACCAGCACCAGCTGCTGACAGAGTGAAAGGAGCCCGACAGGGAGCAGCTCTGTCCACAGGCGCTGGCGGGTCCCCTGAGGGGTGCAGGTTCCTCTGCCCCCTGCCCCCGCTTGGCCTGAGTTTCCTCAAGAAACAGATGTCCTCCTTGAACTTGGGTTTCCTTCCTAGGCGGGGAGGCCAGGACTCCAGCTGGCCTCATTCCTATTCCCAAGAGGAAATATCTGTCCCTGGGCAGAAAATGGCCTGGCTCTCAGGGGAAGGTGAAGCAACACACACCATGCTCCCTGCTCCCAGCTTCTGATGAGTTGGCACTGTGGCCTCAGGGCAGCGGGTGTCCATGCGGGTACCACGCTGCCACTGCCCCTGGAGGGAGGAGGGCGGTGGGATGGAGGTCCGCCCAGAACTCATTTCCAGAGCTCCTTGGCCTCTTACCCCATGGGAGCCTCACAGCCATGCTCTGCAAAGACTGGGCTTGCATGTCAGCCTTGCCCAGCTGGAGTTCGTTCCACTTATGTCTACCCAGTTGCACAGATGAGCAAACAGAGGCTCCAGGAGAGGCAGAAACTGCTGGGTGACATATCGGGCCAGTGGAAGCAAGGTGATGAACTCAGATCTTCTGATACCAAATCCTTTACTCCTCATCTTTGTCCACAATCCACACTCTTCCCTGACCAGAAAGAAAGTAATAATGGTCCCCATGGAATGGATAAGAAGACTGAGGGGAAGAGAGGGAAACAGGGTGACCCAAAGTCTCCCCACCTAGATGCTAACAGGCCAAATTGGAAGGTATTAGTCTGTGTTTGTCCTCCTAGTGTTTCTTCTCCCCAGTTTCAAGCAAATACTGGGACTTAGTAAACAGCTATCGTAGGGATTTGGCAGAAGGGTACCGAGAGTAAGAGCTTCTTGGTTTTTGTAAAGTCTGAAACTTGAAGAAGTTGCCAGAGAGAAGTGGGAGAGGCTGGAGGGAGGCAGATGTATTGCATGTGGCTGCTGGTGGGTCCCAGACGGGAGAGGGTGCCGCCCTTCCCCTGACGGGATGGGGCGTGGGACAAGGCCTCAGGGCAGGCCTCCTGGTGGCCCTGGGAGGCCAGACCTGGGTTCCAAGGCCTCTGGCCTCGCCACACAGGCTCTGTAGTCCCACAGCGCTGCTGAGCTAGCGGACCCCTGGAGTGGGACAACTCTCATGGCCTGCATTCAGTCAACAGATATTTGTTGAGCAGCTACCTTGGTCCAGGGGCTGTGCTGGGTGCTGGAGGCATTTACATTCTAGTGGGAGAGATGGGAAAATGAACGCATGAGTCATGAAATACCCTGCATGCCATGTGGGCAGCGGTAGCTGCTGAGAAAAAGGAAGCAGGGTGAGGGACACAGACTGATGGTGGTGAGGGGTGCTGCTATCCTGTGCAGGGCGGCAGTGAAGGTCTTGCTCAGGGAATGGAGTTTCCTGAAGGATGTGAGAGGGAGAGCAACAAAATGAAAGGAACAGCCGGTGCAAAGACCCTGGGGTGGCACGGTCAAGGACATGGGCAGCTGTGTGGGCTGGGGTGGGGAGGTGAGCTTGGAGAGGAAGCAGGGCTCACAGCCTCACAGGCAAGGCAAGGCCCGCAGCTTTCACTTGGAGTTACAGGAAAAGCAGTGTGGACAGATTCCTGGAAACCACCTCAGGTTTCCTGGGACTCACTAAGACTCTGGAACTGAGCAAACTCTGGAGAGGAGGGAGTCCCCAGAATGACCAAGGGTGAACTTGCTTCCCCTCATCCCAATGGGTAGGATCACAGACCAGAGGAGGTTACCGTCAGCCAGGGCTTCCCAGACTTTAACCCAGTTAAATGTAGATTCTGACTCAGTAGGTCAGGGTGGAGCCTGAGACTCTGCATTTCTAACAAGCTCCCATGTGAAGCTGTAGTTGCTCGTCCACGGACCACACTTTGAGTAGCAGGTGCCCAACTGTGCCCGTGGCCTGAGAATCCTACCTGCTGTTCAGTTTCAAGCCTAAATCCTTGGGGTGTCCTTTGAGCCTGAGGGCCTGACACTTGTAACTGTTGCTCACAAGAACCAATGGCTCTTTCCCGCCCCAGGCAAGCCCCACCCCTTCCCTGGGAGCTTGGGGGGAGCAACGGACTCCAGAGCCAGCCTGCTGGGGTCCACACTCCAGCCCTGCTGTACTCAATAAATGTTAAGCATCACTCCCTCTAATTCTGCCTGTTCTTTAAGGTGTGTAAAAAGATGTATTTTGATCTTATTAGTTCAAGTTTTTCTATTTTCGTGTCTGTCTATGAAGTATATATTAGTCTAAAAGTATATAGTACATTTATAAAATACACAAATAAATGTACATTGGGGTGCATTTTTAAAACTTTTTACTGATAGGGAATATGATTAAAACGTTTTTGAAGATGACAGATTTAAAGTCCGGTGGAACTGATAGAAATAGAGATTATTAGAGCTGGAAGGAATTTCAAAGTCCTCAGTTCCCCCATCACTCCCTCTCTCATCTGACATGCAAACCTCTCTGTTACACTAGATTGCCACTAGCAGTGGGGAGCTCACTACCTTTATGGGCAATCCAGTTTGTACAGCTCTGGGAACAGTTTCCTGAACTCGGTGCCTACCTGTGTTTCAGCTCCTCTGAGCTCCCACAACCTAACTGAACTGCTCCCTCCCACTTCATGTGTCTTAGCTCTGCAGTCTCCCAAGGGCCCAAAGCTAGGCTGTGTGCATGGTAGGCCTTCAATAATGTCCCATGTATGGGTGGGAGTGGCAGAGAGATGCGAGGGGGATGGGAAGGGTGACATTCCTGTCATTCCTCATTTGGAGGGTATACTAACATCTCAGTGCTGTGTCCTCCTGGGAGTGTGTCCATCTATATATTGTACATCTATTTGTTTGCGTTTGTTTGCATGTGTTTGTACATATGTGTATGTGTGAGTTGCCACTGTGTGTTTTACTGTTGTGGCGCGTCTCTATGGATGTGTGTGTGTGTGTGTGTGTTGCACTACAAATATCCATGTGTGCTGTACATGTCTTTCTCTGAGTCTTTGCATGTCTGTGTGTTCGGGGGGGTGTCACTGTAGGGTTGTGTGTCTGCCTCTGGTTTGTTCGCATTGTGTGTATTACACATGTGTGAGTGTGTGCTGTCTGTAGATGTCCACGTGTGGTGTGCATGTCTCTCTCTGTGTCTCTGTGTGCCTGTGTGCCTGGGGCCTTTCTTTGTGTGTTTCGCTCTGTGTGTGTGTGTCTGCATGAGTGTGTCTCCCCTCCCCTGCTCAGCCATTTCAGGGAGCCCGGTAACTCCCTGAAGCCTGGTCGACTTAAGGCCGTCTGACTGGCAGGCAGCAAGGGTTCCACACCCCTCCTGCCCTGCTCGGCTGGGCTGCGCTAATCACTGGGTTACATGCAGATGGCAAATGTGTGGCTGCCAGGCTTGGAGGAGGGACTGTGTGTGTGGGGGGTATGCAGATGAGCAGCACCGAGGAGGAGTGAGAAGGCAATTTAAAGGCAGAAAGGGGAAAACAAGCCTCCTTGGCTTTGGAGTTAGGGTTGGGGCTCTCTCCAGATGCATGGTTTTCATTAAGAGGACACGATGGCTGACATTTTCCTTCCCCTAATCAACCTAGCGTCTTAGAATCACAGGATCCTAGAATCCTAGAATTTTCCATCTATAGGATTCTAGAATCTCAGCCTCATGCAACTCTAGACTCTTAGAAGCATATTCAAGAACTCTAATCCTCTTGGGATCTTAGCATCTTCAAATGTTGTTCTCCTCTCCCTCCCCCTTCTCTTGCTTTTCTTTGTATAGAATCATGGCCAGGGAATGACTTTGAAGGTTCATCCAGTCCACCCTGACACCGCCCCCCACCGCACCCCCCCAACATCAGGCAGAGCAGTGGAGAGAGAGGCCCAGTCAGCTGGGACGTTTTTGGGGATGTTGAACTGGAATCTTCCCTCGGGCAAGGACTTGTCTCCTGAATGGTCTGGGCTCATATTACCCCTCCACCTTCTGCAGGATCTGAGACAAACGCGCCTTTGTTCCCAGGAAATGTTTTCAGCCTTTCAGGAACTTGTGTAACAGGCTGCAGGTGTGAGGAAAGCCTAGGGGCGGGGCTCCTCTGATGGCCTCAGCGGTGGAGGCTCAGTAACCCAGTCTGGGGTGCAGTGGGCACCAACCAGGCAGCCACCCTCCCCAGGATGTCCACTGAGGTGTCTCCTTCCTCTCATCGCTTCTCAAGATGACAGCTTAAAGGGTCAGATTATGTCCCATCCCAGGGATCCTGGGAGCCATGGATGGTCCCTGAGGGAGCTCACTCCACTCACTCTGAACTCCAGGACTCAGTCGAACTCTTTGGCGTGGCAGCTTTTCAGGCCCCAACTACTAGCCATCCCATCTCTCCCTCCCACGTGTGACCAGCCACACTGAACTCCCTACTCACCTTGAATCTATTTTACATCTTCATGCCTCCAAATCTTGGCATGGGCTTGTTCCCCTCTGCCTCTTCTTCAGGGTGCAAACTCATTCATCCATGGGGCGCAAGCTCCCACTCAATTGTAAGTGCTATGAAGGAAAAAGTTTGACTTATGTAATACTTTATTTCCCAGAATCTACAACAACGTTTGGCACACAGGTTTTCCACAAATGTTTGTTGAATGACTAACTGATTGAAAGTATCCTTCACAATTTCTCCTCTGAAACCTCTATTCTCCAACCCCATACAGGTATTTCCCTGGGACCCAGAACTTAACACCTTAGGCTATGGGTCTTTGCTTACATTGTCTGTCTTCTTTACTAGACGAGGAACCCCTTGAAGCTGAGGTCATGTCTGGTCAATGTTTACCTGCAGCATCCAATTCAGAGCCTGGCACCCAGCAGGTGCCCAGTAAACACAGGGCAGTTGCCAGCAGCCTGGCTTGGTGATGTGCAATCCCCTTTTGGTCCCAACTACAAGTGCTGGTCCAAGCTGTTGGGAACATCTGCTTCAAAGTCTCATTTGCAATTATACCTTCCTAGGCTCTCGCCACTTAACATTTAATAACTAGACAGCTAGCCTTCTCTGGCAGCCACTTAAGCCCCTGATTGCCTCTTGTCTGAACTTGGCCCTGAGTGAGGCCAGGACGGCTCTGGGGTTAAGTGTAAAGCCCATATCCTGAGTCTGGGGCCAGCATAAGGTGGTAGCCTCAGAGGTAGGAGGAAGGAATGCCCACTGGCTTGGAGCTCCTGGATGACCTTACCAGGCAAGGCAGGTTGGGCATTGGCTCCAGCTGGCTCCACCTCTCTTCCCTGCCATATAGGGCTGTGCTTGCTCATGCCCTCGTGGGCTGGGGAGGAGGAGAGAGGAAAAATGTCAGTGGGACCTTTCCTGACTCACATCCGAGCTGGGCAAGAAGGAAGAAAGGGGGATTCCGCCTGGGCTGTGAGCCAGCAGGAAAGGTGGGTCTAGCCTGTGTGGCTCCGCCCCCAGAGGCCAGGGCCAGCCCACACGAGGGCTGGTGGTACCACAGAATGGGTGCTGGCAGCTGTGCCAGCCTCTCTTGGCATAGGGCTGGGGAGTCCTTCCAAGTGGGCTGTGGAAGGGGATGAGGCAATGGTAATGACCTGACCCTTGGGTTTGCTCAAGCACCTGCCCAGCACTGGGAAATCCTGTAGACTGTGAAGCCGGCCTGCTCTGCAGCAGACCTCTGCAGGGTTGCTGGGGCGAGAGAGTGAGGAACAGTCATGGGAAGGCTGGGGAAGAGGGTACAGCAAACACAAAGGCTCTGAGGCTGGGCTGCTGGTACCGCTGAAGCCTTGGGGTCCAGAGAACGGTCAGGAAATGAACTTCAGAGCCAGTTTCTCAGCAGATGCTGGGGGAAGGTGCTGCTGGAATTCATACCTGGGAATCGTTGACTTTTCAGATCCCAGAGGGGAGTTTCAGAGTCAGGAGACTTGGTTTCCAGGTCTTTCTCTTCCTCTAGCAAGCCCAATGACCCTGGGCAAGTCCAGGCAAGTCCTTGCCCGGTGTTCACGCTGCCACTGCACTTACTGCACAGCATGACTGCCCGACCCTGCCAGGGTGGAGAATCCTCCTTCTCCCCTTAGAGGTCATCTGACCCAACCCAGGAAACTGAGACCAGAAACTCCACCAGCAGAGTCGGCAGGGTGGGTCTGGGTGGCAGGTTGGGCTTGGTGCAGAACATTCTGCTCTTACAATGGGCAATATTTATCAAGCACTTACTATATGCAAGGTGCCATGTTAAATAAACCCTTTACCCACATCCATAATCTAATTTCATCCTTGTTCCCTCCTTCCCTCACCCCCTTATCCATTTACGACAATTGTTGACTTTTAGAACCCAATTCTGGTCCATTTGTCTCTTTCCACCTCAGCGCTACCCTCACTGCCCCCCATCTGCTCACGCCGGGATGCTGTATCAGCCTCCTCTCAGCTCTTCTGCAATCCATCCCCAACCAGCCTCCAGGAGGCCTTTCAACAATTTAAATTGGATCACTTCCCTTCCCTGCTTTTGAACCTCCAGGGCCTGCCGTAGTGCTTAAAATCAAACCCAAGTCCTACGGCTGGCGTCGCTCAATACACCCTGTCCCTCAGTCCTCTCCATCCTGAGGTGGTACCATCCCCACTGCCCACTCTGCTTCAGCCACACAGGACTCCTTCCTGTCCTTGAACATGCTGGTCAAGTCCAACCCAGGGCTCTGTGCTTGCTCTTCCCTCTCCCTGTGACCTGCCGCCGACTGCTGGCGAGGTGGTGCCAGGGATGTGCTTTTTGATTTTGCCGCTGGCTGGGTCTCCTGCCTTGAAGCTGGGGCTAAGGGTCTAGGATTGAAGCCCAGCCTCACCCACACCCCTCTGCCCAAAGGCCACCTGCTGCAGCTCCTGTCGAGGCTTTTCAGGGCCCTGGAAGCCCCCCGTCTGATTGCTGATCAGCGATCCTAGTTCCTGCCCACCCTGTGGGTTTCCAGCACTCCCTTCTCTCTGCCGCAGTCATTGTTACACAAGTTAATGGAATAACAAGACACTTTACCCATTATCTGGTGCAAATACCTTTTGTTGCCAGAGCCAGCTCCACAACTCAGCTCTCCCTGCGACCGAGCCCATGGGCCTCCTGCTCCAGCCTCCAGCTGAGACCAGGTCGGGGCGACACCCCAGAAGTCCGTCCAGTGCTCGGGTCCAGGAAGGAGGGTCAGGAGGCACCAACCCTTCTTCTAGCTACCATATAGGAAGCCCACTGTGTGCTGGCCTTTTGCATATTCAATCTTCACATGACTGCGTGCAGTTCCGACCCCCACTGTACAGACTTGGAGATGGAAGTCTGTGTCACCCTCAAACGGTGTCCAGTTAGGGTCTGTCTGGACATGCACTCCACAGCTTGACCCCATCTCCCGTTCATTCCTTAGGGCTTTATCTGTGTGATCCCTTTAGAGCCTGTTTCTCTATTAGGTACTATTGGCACCTCTATGTATAGATGAAGGTGAGGCAACTTGCTAACTGTCAGTAGGTGGGACTCTGTGCCCTCGCTCGGGAGCACAGGAAGGTGGATGTGTGAGTGTGGGGTGTGGTGGGGGTAGGAGAGCCCCCAAACCTCACTCCCTTGGACGCTTCCATCCCGTGACCCCACACTACCAGAATCACCTGGCCTAGTTCACGTTTAGTGCCTCAAGCATGTACAAGACACCTGGAAGTTCACCAGAGACAAGACGGACAGATCTCCTCCAGATGACTGTGTGACTCTCAGAGGACAGACAGCAGGACAAGTGATGGTTTCCCCTCCCATCCATCTCCTCCCGCCCCAACCCGTCCCCAGTCAAGGATGTGGGGAGGAGAGAAAGTGTGTGACGGTATGCAGGGGAGAGGTCTGGTCTGGGTGGGACATCCAGTGTGAGTGAAGGCTCTCCCCCCTCACTTCACCTCTAGTGGGTGACCTCACCCATCATCAGCTTTGAAGCTCCGTTCACCCTGATGACTCCCACCCAAGTAACCCTACCTTCTTCCTGGACGTTCCTCCTGGCTGCCCCACGGGGCCTCAGACTCAAAGTGCCTGTAAAGGACCTCACTGTCTCCCCCACCTGCTCTTCTCCTGGGTGTCTTTGTCCTCCCAGTTTCCAGAATGTTCCCACACCCTTTGTTTGCCTCCCTCCTTCTCCATAGCCACCCAGCCCCAGTCCCGCCTGGTCTGTCTCAGAAGTGTTCCTCCGAGCAGCCCATCTGCCCCATTCTCGCTGTTGCTGCCCCAGCTCAGCCCTACCCGCCCCCTGAGCCAAGGGTCTTCCTGCCTCCAGTGTCTCTGACTTCAATCCGGCCTCTCCAGGCCATAGGCCAGGCTCTCCAAATGCGAGAGTGTGTCCTCCACACTTCAGGGGCACTCTGGCTGTCCTTGGGATGCAGTCCACCTCCTTAACCAGGACTTGAAGTCCTTTCTAAGTCATCAAGTACTCCCCCAGGACCCTGTGGCTGTCACATGGCATTTCTCCGAATATGCCTCCTGGTCTTTGTGTAAGAGCATCATTCTTGCCACATCTGCCTGGCAAACTCCTGCTCATCTGTCAGAGCCCAACTCTCAAGGGCCTCTTCTAAGGAGACTTTTCCAACAAGCTCCCCGTTCCGGGTTGGGGTCCCTTTCCTGTGCTTCCCCAGCCCATGCATGCCCCTCTCCTAGTGAACATCCTCACGAAGTGGCAACTTGTGCCTGCTTTTTCCTTTCTCACCAGACCTGAGCTCTAGGACAAGGCTGGGGTCAGGGCGGTGTGTGTGTGTGGGGGTGGGGGGGTCGGCAGTTGGAGATGGGACTCTGACTTTAGCTTAGCAGTAAGAGGGCAGGCTCTGGAGCCTCCACCTGGGTAGATCTGGGTTCAGATCCTGGCTCTGCCACTTTCTAGCTGTGTAACCTTGTATAATGGAACTTAAGCTCTCTGTGCCTCAGCCTTTTCATCTGTAAAATGGGCAAAATAATAATATTACCTCCTATATGGGGTTGTTTTGATAATGAAATGAACATAAAGTACTTAGAAAAGTACCTAGCACATGGTAGATGCTCAATAAACATTAGCTCTTATTATTACTCCACATCCCACATAAGCTACTCTTCTAAAGGTCTGTTCGCCTAACGATTAAAAAGCTAGTTCTGTCTAGGTCAGAATTATCTCTAAGCCAGTTGTTCTCAAACTCAGATGAGCAGCAGAATCAGTTAGAATTGTGTGAGAAAGGCAGGTTAGTCAGCCTAGCAGTTCTGGGACGGGCCTGGGAGTAAGCTTTTTAGCAAGTTCCCTGCATTCCATTCTGAAGCAGGTAGTCTGAGGCCAGACTCAAACCCACTGCTCTACAGGGTGATGAAGGAGAGCTTTGCCATGGAAACATGACTCCTGTAACCAGCCCCTCCTCACCCGCGTCCTCTGCACTAGCAGGGAAATCTGGGGATGTGGCAGAGCAGCCAAAGCCCTGCCTCTGAGCCAGGAGACCTGGGTTCTCATCCTGGCTTCCTTCTTCCGGGTAAGTGGCCTCCCGTCTCTGGGCCCCATTCTCCTCTCTGGAAAGTGGGGATCCCACCTCCCTGTTGTGAGTGTTGGAGGCTTCACTATCCAGAGGCGCCCTGAGAGAGAGGCACAGTGAGGGCTCAGCAAGCCGGGGTGGGTGTTACCTTCACCCTGCAGCCGTTTGTTTTCTGAGGCCTGCTCTCCCTGAGTGTTTTCTTTTCTGACGATTGATTCCAGCTCATGTCTGGGGCCTGCACCTGCATACAAATGCCAAGAGGACAGGCAGGACCCGGGATCTGTCCCCGCCTGTTCTCCACCAAGCACCAGGCTGTGAGTTCCCAGCAGGCCCGGAAGTCCCAGGATCTCCTGTGAGGCTGGGACCACCATGCCCTATCATGGCCGGAAGCAACCAAGATACCAGCCCCTTTCAGAGCGAGTGTCCCTGTGAGAGAGTGGCTGCTGGGAGGTCTTCAGGGGACTTGGGAGCTGCTGGGACAATCAGTTGCTGTTTGGGGAGTGAGGTTGGCAGGGCCTTGCCCCTTGGCACTGAGCCCCTGCCAGGCCCCTGCCAAGCCTGGGCCTGGTTTTCCACTGCCTGGCGGTTCCAGGGCACTCAGGGAGGGGGCCCCGGGGGATTCATTGCTCCTGTCCCCAGAGCCTTAGCTGTGGTTGAGGAGGCCTGAGCAGGTTTTCAGAGCAGCGTACATGCTCTGCCTGGGCCTTGCTGTCTGCCCAGGCTAAAGGTGGAATGCTGGGCCGCCAGGGTCTGCACAGGCCATGAGGATACACGAGGCCATGCGCTTGGGTGGCCCTAGTCAACTCGACTGGGGAAACAGCAGTGAACAAAACAACGTCTCTGCCTCTATGCAGCCTATGTTCTCACACAGGGAGACGTAAAAGCTGGAGGCAGTGCAAGGGAGAAAAATAAAGCAGCATGAGGGGACACAGGTGATGGTGCAGGGACTATTTTTACTGGAAGGATGAGCGAGTGTCTCTCTGAAAAGATGACACTTGAGTAGAGACCCAAAGATGCAGTGGAGTGAGAGAGACAATGTGAACATCTAGAGGAAGAGTGTTCAGGAGGAGGGAACAGCATGTGCAAAGCAGCTGAGCAGGGAGAGGACCTGGCATGTTTGAGAAGAGCCTGGAGGCCAGAACAGCTGGAGTGCAGGGATGGGGAGGGAGAGGGAAGGCGATGGAGCCAGAGGGGTGAAACTCCTCACAACCACCCGGCGGTGGTCCCACCATCATCATCTCCATCTTACAGATAGGGAAACTGAGCTCAGAGAGGTTAGACAACTTGCCTGAGGCCACACAGCTGGTACACAGAGGCACCTGGTCAGATACCACTCATTCTGATGCCAGAGCCTCCTATCACCGTCTTATGAAGATACTCTATTGTGAAGTACAGGTGGTGCCTTGTATCAGTAACCTGGGGCTCACCGGGGGCTGGTTGTTTTCTCTTTCACATTCAGCAGGGCTGCGTGCTGGGCACCCAGGAGCAGGACCATCTCTGAGGACCTTTCTGGAGATCTAGCGTCTGACAGGCCTGGCTTGTTATCCTTGCTCTGCACTCACTAGTCACTGGGTTTTTCTGGGTCTCAACTTACTTATCTGTAAACTGAGGCTATTCTCTCTATCTCAGAGGCCTGGCAAGAGGCAGATGAGCTCAGGACGTGGTGGGTGATTAGAAAACACGTACCCCTCCACTCCCTCCAGGCCCCTTAAGTTGTGTTCCTCACACCTCAGAGCAGTTTTCCCTGGGCATGTGTTCAGGAGGAAGCATCTCTCCCCAGGGGCTGCTGACCTGCAGGCCTAGGGGGCTGAAACAGGCTTCCCAGAGGTGTGGATACAGGGGCTTGGAGGACCATGCCGCGGGGTAAAACCTTGTACAAATACGAGCCGTGGCGGCCCCCTCCCGGCCCTTCCCAGGACTCTCCCTGCTTTTCCTTCGTGGCATCCATCACACTTGTAATTACTTGGTTAGCGTCTGTCTGCTTCTCTGGGCTGCACACTCTCTCTGCTGGCCTTGTTCATGGCTGGGTCCCCAGCACTGAGCAGCCTGCCTGGGGCGTAATAAATGTTTGCCGGGAAACCAAACACACAGACGCCTGGCTGGCTGTGTGAATGCGTGGATGCTCTTTGGAGCAGCTGGACTCAGTGTCCCGCTGAGATCTGGGATCTGACACAGGCTCTTCAGGCACACGCTTCTCGTGTGACCTTGGGCAAGTCACAGTGTCTTCTGGAAATCCAGATAGGTTAGTGAGGAGGGGTGGTGGCGTGCAGAGGACCCTGGAGAGTGCTGGAGGAATGTGTGCAAAGGCAAGGAGGCTTGTTCAGAGTACGGCCAGGCGTCCGTGGGACCGACGTTGGCCCTGCGCTGGGCTGTGTGTGGGAGCGTGGTGGGCACTGTGTGGGAAGAAGCTAAGGCACAGATGGGGAAAGCCCTGGCCTCGTGACCCTCAGCGCGGGGAGGGAGGGCAGTTCCCAGCCCCTCGTGGGGACCAAGTCCAGGGGGTGACGCCAAGGAGCAGGGGGACAGGGCAGCATCCCTGGGCAGACTTTCAGGCCGGTGCTGGGGGCCTCAGGCTGATGCACCCAGACACAGGGCTGGAGGCCTGAGGAGCCCGGGGCGCCGGGGATGGGAGAGGAGGGGAAATGAGCCCTTAGACAAGGGCCCTGGTGCTGCAGGGCAGCTGCAAGCACTGGGGCTGCAGATGTAGTCACTGCTCAGACTGCCCGCTCACTTCTTCCCTTCCTCGCAGAGTGTTTCTCAACTGGGGTCACGGGGTGTTTGGGGAGCTCAGCTCGGTGGCTGGTGCGTGTGCGTGCGTGTCCGAGGGTGACTCAGAGCGGACCTGCGCCTCTGCGAGACGGAATTCTATCATGGAAATTGTTTGGTGACCTCGGGTGACATGAGGTCACACAGCAAGCTGGCACTAGACTATTTCGAGCTCGTAGTAATGAAAACAAACCGCAGTTTGGCGTGTCTTCAGGCTTGAAAGCCGCAGCAGCGTTCAGTCATTGAGGCTGTTATCGTCCACTGCTAATGGGGGCTGCTGCTCCCACCCTGGTGAGGGAGAGAGGCCTCAGAGAGGTTAAGTGACTTGCCCAGAGTCACAGGGCGGGTAATGGAGGGCAGAGTCCAAGGTGCAGTTTGGCCTTTCCCCCTCCCCCAAGGCCGGGCTCCTCCCCAATGGATCTGCTCTGAGCTGTTCCTAAGCACTGGTTTCCATAGCAGCAGGGCCATTCCTGCACAATGGCTCCCCCCATCTTCCCTGGGCTTTGCTGCTGGGGGGGCTGCAGGGGCGGGAGATGCTCTGTTTTGGGGGACAGCCGGAGTGCCAGGCAGGGAGGAGCTGATGGGCCATTTGGGTGGTCTTTGAGGCCCCCAGCCCTTACAGAAAGGCCACTCTTTTTCAATTCTTCCATTTTGGCTCTGGAGTCAGGTTCACTTCCAGGTAGAGGGTGGGAGAGATAGGCAAACACCAGAAACAGAGAATGGGAAAGACAGAGACAAAAGAAATCATACAAAAGCCAAGACAGAAAAAAATGAAGAAGCATGCACTATTTTCCAGACAAATCATTTCGTTTCCTCTTTACAACCTTGGGAGGTGGGTTCTGTTTACCACCATTTTACAGATGTGGAAACTGAGGGCAATTGCAGTGCTTCTCAAAGTATAGCCCAAGAGCCACCCTATCTCAGCTGGGAGGTGGCGGGAGAGGGTCCTGGTTAAAATGAAGGTTCCCTGCCTTACCCTGGACCTATGGAGTCAGAATCGCTGGAGTGGGGCCAGGAATCTGCATTTAGTGAATTCCCCAGGAGAATTTTCTAGAGAGAAAAGTTTGAGGTGTCCCCTGTCAGGATGGCTGTTCTGCCCTCTGCTTAAGTTTATGCAACATGTAATGCAGAGCCAGGATTTAGGACCCAGAAGGGAGCGAGAAAGAGAGGAAAGTGACAAAGAGAAGCTTTTCAAAGCAAGACAGATATGCCTCAGAAGAGAAGGCAGAAAGCAGGAGAGGAGTAAGGCAGGAAGAGACATGTGGCGAGGAGTCTGCAGACTAAGAGAAGGGCCAGGATCTGGTGGGACCAGGGCGAGCTTTGCTGACCATGGACTGTCCATCACTCTAAACACAGCCCTAGCTCAACCCTCACAACAGCCTAATGAGACAGTCCTGTCGCTGCCATTCTGGACGAGGAAAGTGAGGCATGGAGAACAAAGGGCAGAGCCAGGCTTTGCACCCCGGTGCCTGGCGTTGGAAGAGGTCATGGCTCTAACCATCAGGCCAGGCTCTCTCAGCAGAAAGCTACTGAGGGGGAGGAGAAACCAGGTGGAGAGTCAGGCTTCAGCTCTGAGGCGCAGCGGAGCTCCTTCTACCCGCCGACCACCCCAGCTCAGGAGCCACAGGCTGGTGGCCTGTCTACTTTCAGTCTCCCACCAGGTGGACAGAGCAGGGTCTCAGACATGGGCCCAAATCTTGGCTCCAGCACTTACTACTGTGTGGCCCTGGCACAGTTTCCTCACCTGCAAATTGGAGATACTAGAAAGACAGAGCTAAAAGGGCTACTGTGAGGCCTCATCTGAGATGGAATATGAGATATGTACAGAGCAGACCTACTGCTAGTATGTGCTCAGTAACTGTCAATTATGGTCAGGAAGTTAGCTGTCAGGAAGCATCTAGAAGCCCAGGGACAGTATAGAAGGCCCTCACTAACGGTGAGTTTCTTGGGGCTCTTTGCCCTAAACTGGGGCAAGGGAAGGGCAGAGGCTCCCAGGGAGTCCTGCTCTTCTCTGAGCCCAGGGAAAACCTACCAAACCCAGAATCATTGCTGGAGCAGAAACAACGACTCACTCACACTCCCATCTGTTGCTATGGGCCCTCAGCCCCTGCGAGTCTCACCAGGTCTTATCCGGAGCCCAACCTGGGACTCCTGAGTGCTCACACCATCTTCTCTGCCCGGGTGCTGCCCTGGCTCTGATGGACCATTGTGTCCATCTGCCAGGGATACTCTGGGTACCTTGGTGAGGTACACAGCTGAGGCACGGGAGCCCTGGGGGGTGCCCCATTCACCCTGCCAGGAGGAATGAGTCCTCCCATTTTACAGATGAGGAAACAGAGGCTCAGAGTAGACTCGCCCCAGGCCAAACACCCAGAAATGGTACAACCAGGACACACACCCACATCTAGCTGTGCTCTGGTTGCCTCCAAGGAGTATTTATTGAGCCCTTGCTGTATACCAGGCATTGGTGGCACACGTGGCCATTACCTGCATCTTTCTCACAGGTTGGAGGCAAGCCGAGACGGAAGGAGGTCCTTCCCACATGGTGCGATGGGTGCTGTGACGGCAGCTGACATTCACCAAACACGCTGGGTACACCCCCAAGGATTCTTCACGTATGGACTCATTACCCTTCTCTGCAGGTGGTGAACATAATTTGAGTGGTGAGGAACAGCCAGCCTTGGCCCAGCACCTGTTCTGAAATGTAGATGGTCCTAGGCTGAGTGGGAAGTGGGGTGGGGGAGGTTAGGAAGTGAGCCTTGGGTGGTGGTGGGTAGTGTGAGTGTCGTGTCTTTACTCTTGTGACAGCGCAGACCAATTAAAGCTCTGATGTTCATTCTGACTGGTGTGAGATGATGTTCATTAACTCTATGACTTCCCCATGCTGCATTTTACAGGATTGGACCTTTGGGAGTCCACTAACATGAGGGTGAGTCTGTTATTATTACCCCCATTTTATAGATGAAGAGCACTGAGGCATAGGAATTCTAAGTAGGGAGGATTTGAACCTTGTGCTTCAGTGCTAAGACCTGTCCCCTGATCCTGCTTTTTGGTTCTTTGGGAAGGGAGGGATGAGGGCAGGTTAGGGCTCTGGGTGGCTTCCCAGAGGAGGTGGGCTGTAGCCTAGGCCAGAAGACAAGTAGGAGTCAAGACAGAGAAGTGGGGGAGGGAAGTGGGACCAGAGCCCCAAGGGTGGGGTGTGGGGAGCCAGCAGTGGGCTTGCCGGTGGGGCTGAGGAGGTCTGGAGGACCGAGTGAGCAGAGAGCATCTGCCCGGGTGGGCAGAGCTCATGGGCCCCCTCAGGTGCCCCCGCAGAGGGGAGGAGGTGGCTGCAATCTCGTCTGGTCACCTGGGTTCCGCTCTGTTAGTAAGATGAAAGTGAGGTCGAGCCCTCCTGTGCTCAGGATGCTCCCTTGGCTCCCAGTGCAGGTGGAGAAAAGCCAAAGTCCCTGCAGCGGCCGGCAGCGCCCTGTCCTGCTGACCCCCGCCGCTCCTTTGACCTTGCCTCCTGTCCGTCTCTCCTGCTCACTTGGCTCCAGCCACACGCTCATGGCCCCTCTGCCTGCAAAGCTCTTCCCTTCTCGCCTTGCCAAATTCCTTTTAGAGAGGCCTTCCCTGGCCATCCTATTTAAAATTGCATGGCCTCCTCACCTCACTCCCTATTCCCCTTCTTGGTTTAATTATTACTTTTTCACAACACTTATCACCACCTTATATGCTAAGTGATTTTACTTATTTATTTAGTGTCTGGCAGCCCCTATGATAATGTCAACTCCATCAGGACTGGGATCTTGTCTATTTTGTTCATTGCTATATCCCCAGAGTCTAGAACAGCGCCTGGCACATAGTAGGTGCTCAACAAGAGCAATTGTTGAATAAATATGAATAGCAACAATGATCTCATGTTATCCTCATCATCCCTCTGCAAGTCATTTCCTCTATTTGCTGATGAGGAAATTGAGGCTCAGAGAAGGCAGATCACAAAGCAAGTAAGGGGATATGGTGGGTGCCCATCTCCCCCATAGGAAGGAAGGATTTACTGCCCGACTTTTGGGACATAGTAAGTGTAACCCCAAAGATCCAATCATGTAATCCCAAAGATCCAAAAGACAGCATAGGGCAATCACAGGGTTAATGAAATCGGAGCTTGTAATTGGTTTGCAGTGCCACAAGAGTAAAGACATGAAATTCACACCACCCACCACCACCACCAGAGAAAGGCCCGGTGGTCACAGGGTATCATGAACCTGTCTTGTATTAACTCATTTAATTTTCTCAACAACCCTCTAGTGTGGTTACTATTACTATCATCCTACCTCATAGATGAGAAAACTGAGACTCATCTAATTAGTAAAATAAAATCTCATAAATCTCATAAAATCCCATAGCTAATAAGAAGCCAGTGGTAGGATTGGAAGCCAGGTTCTCTGGTGCAGAGCTCAAGCTATTAACTACTACACTATGCTGCTTGGGTGCCCACCTTCATCCTCAGCCCTGGCGTGCACCTTGAACGTTATCCTAGGAGTCTTCTTCTAGATCCCTGGAGCCTGTCTCCAGTAAGTAGGACTGGGTACAAGGAGTTAACCTTTCCTGAGATGAGATTTCAAGCTGTGAAAGGGAAGCCTTACCTCAGAAGCGTATCAGTCATTCCACACCCACCTCTACGCCGAGGCAAGGGTGAGAAGTCTGCTGGCACAGCAAAAGCCTTTGGAATATGATTTTCTGAAGTGTCGCCTTACCCTTATCACAGCCCAAACGCTCTGGGGGTGGGGCTCCCTCACAGAAGCAGTGGGTCCCCTCCCCTCCCCTGCTCTGCCCAGGCTCCGTCTCCCATATTGAGTCTGGGGCCAGCCAGGGACCAGAGAGAACTGACTCTGAAGGGTTTGGGGTAGGACAAGTCCTAGCCTTCCCTCTGAAAGCCTTCCCCAGAACACATGTGTCTTTAGATAGCTCCTTTTTACTCTGGGGCTATTGGCTGAGGACCTACTGAGTGTCCTATAGCCTTACCATCAGAACCTCACTTAAGCCTCACAACAATTTTGTGCGTCTGGTCATTTTGCAAAGCCAATCAATCAATATCTATCAAGCCTGGCACTAGGCTAGATCCCAGGGACCCAGTATAGAGAAAGAGGGCAGATGAGGACCTGGCTCTTGGGGAGCTTATGGTCCAGGTGGAGAAGACAGATGAGGAAGGAGGCAATAGTGGGTCGAGTAAAGAGAAACCCAGGGGCCACGCAGGCACAGAATAGGAGCTCAATATATATTTGCGGTTGAAAAGCTCTGAGCCTCTCGCAGGATCATAGCTCTCAGGTACGATCTTCAAAGTGTTGCCGTACTGTATTGATCAGGGCAGGGCAGCTGCTGTAACAGACAGCCCCCAGATCTTAATGACTTAACACCATAATGTTTATTTCTCACTCATGTCCGCCCTACGTGGGTCAAGTCTTCACAGTTATTCAGAGGTCCAGGCCCTTCCCTCCAGTGCCTCTGTCATCCTTTGGGGTCTGGGATTCTTTTCTGGGTCTTCTGCATCCCCCAGCAGAGGAGAGGAAAGGACAGGGTGTGGAGGACCATGTAGGAGGTTTTATTGGCAGGCTTGGAAGGGACTTATGACCAACTCACCTGCTCTGTTTGGGGATCCAGGTAGTGACCTAGGAGTGAACGAGGAGTGGTGTATGGTTAGGAAGGGGGTGTGGATTTGAGGGCGGTCTCAAACTTCTAACCAATAGATGTCCACTCCATGATGCTAGTCAGGATTCTTTCAGATTCAGTTGATAAAAACCCAACTTGAACTCACTTAGAAAAAAAAAGGAATCTATTGGTTCTGGTTGAGGAAGGCATTTTCAGGAATAGCTGGACAGAGGGACTCAACACACTCATCTGTTCTTCTTGGCTTTATCCTACGAGCAGGCTCTCAATATGTGGCAGGGAAGATGGCCACTCACAGGTGCCCCAAGATCAGTAGGCCTGGCAGAAGAGAGGGCTGCTTCCCCCACACATCATATACCCATGTGTATGTCTCCATACCAGGCCCAGAAAATCACTTTGGTCCTCCCTGGGACCTGCGACCACCCTTGTTTGGGTGGTCTTGATGGAAGCCCCATGAAGCCCACGTGGTGTGGGGGAGGTGTCATTTTCTCAAAAAAGTGACCCAGACAGATAATACCATCAAGTCTACTAAAGGGAACCTTACTAGAACTTTCCAAGAGTGCTAGGCCTATCACACTGTGTTAGATGTCAAAGGGGACAGGAAACTTGAGAAAAATCAGTGGCTAATTAATATCCTTATTAGTTGCCAATTTCTAGGAGCCAGATTTGGGCCATGTGATTTTATGGTGTCAACATGACTTTTCTTTTTCCCCCACTTAAGTTCAGAATCAGTAGAAGGAGACATGGGAGTCAAGAGGTGAACAGATGTGAGCTTTGGAGAAAGCGAATGGGGCTTGGGCCTGCCAGCGCCCACCCTCAGCATTGGACACCTTGCCTCCCCAGTCACAGGTAGACAGACAAGCACAGACCACTGTCCTCAGACCCCGAGCTCGACTCCCACCCTCCGCTCACTGATGCAGGATTGTGGCTCTCACGGTGGTCCCCACCCCCTTTCCCGACAGTGGGGGTGAGGCCAGGCCCCGGAATCCTGGGAAGAACCAGCAAGTGTCTGCTAATAGGGGGAGCTCCTGCTGCCCGAAGAAGCAGATAAAATTTGTGAGGGGCAGGGAGTCAGAGAAAGAAGCATGTTTGTTTTCCTTTCTTTTCAGAAAATGACTATTCAGATAATACAACCCACTGTGAAATTTTAAAAGAAAAAAAAAAAAAAACACAGAGGAAAGAATTGTAAAGATGCAAGCCACTTTCAATTCCACCATCTAGTGTTAACTGTCGTTACATGTTGGTGTATATCCCTTGGGCCTTTGTGAGTGTGTGTGTTTAAACAAAATTAGACTCATCCTTTATGCATAATTTCCTATCCTGCTTTCTTTAACATTCTATATAAAGCATTTCAGCACGTCCATGAGGCCGTAGGCAGCACGAGGGTGGGGGCAGGAACCATGTCTCTTGGATGACCGCTGTGCCCCAGGGCCTAGCATGTGTGCCATGCTCAAAAAATACTGTCGAAAAAAACAATAATAACAGGTAATATTTATTAGGTGACTTCTAGGCATCACGATGCATCATCTAATTATGTTCTTACAGCAAGCCTATGCAGTTGGCACTTCTGGGAACCACATCTTACTACAGATGAGGAAACTGAGGCTGGGAGAGGTAATGTCCCTCCCCTGAGGTCACACATCCCTGCTATGTTTCTGCAAGAACACACCCTTGAACATGCATTTTTCCCACTCCATATATTTTCTTGCCACGTTCCACTTTTAATCAGGGACTGAGGGGGCAGCTCTGCTTCACTGAGACAGGACTCTCCATTTGGAAGGAAGGTCTGGCCCACCCCCTGTGGATCCTGAGGGCTGCACTGGGCCTGCTGTCCAGCGTTGGTCAGTCTCCACTTGACCAGCCTTAGCCAGCCTGATCCAGCACGGCCCTGGGTCCGTCTTTCCTTGGGGCGTGTTGCCTTATCCCCGTACCAGGCTACCTGTGCCAGTGCCCCTGCCCACCCTCCCAGATGTCGGGCTCGTCCAGTGTGCACACTTACTGGGGCAGAAGCTGGGGAGGCCCCACCATTGGCCCCTGGGCCTTTCTTCCTTGTTTCAGGGCACACTGGCCTTCGTCCAGCTGCCAGCACAGGAGTCTGTGGACACTTTCTCTGGCCCCTGGAGCCTGCTCTAATCTCCAACATGCATGGCAGGTCAGAAGTACCAGGGAGCTGATGTCTCCTGGGAGCAGCCCTCAGCCAATTAATGTAGGAATTGGCATTTAAATACTCCAGCTCCTTTGCCCTCAGGGGGCACGACTCTGAGGCATCCTGGGCACTGGCTCCCTGAACTCCCCAGCAGGGCTCAGCCCCAGCTGCTCAGGTGGTAATTGGCTTGATAACAACCACTCCTTGGCTTCCTTCCCTCCCCTTGTGTGTCTCACTTCCCCAGCCCCCATCAGCGCTTCCCGGGATGGCCCTCCCACATCAACTCCAATCCTTGGCTCAGGGTCCGCTTCTCATGGAACCCAAATTAAGACATCCACCCTCTTCTTCTTCCCTGCAGCCACCACCCACTTCTGGCCTCTCCCACTCACATTCCCCACAGGCTCTCTCCCCTCCAATCCATTCCCCATACTTGTCCCCAAAGTCACCTTTTAAAAATACGTGTTGTTCACCCCACTACTTTGCTGATTTCCCCTTGTCTCTAAGCACAGCGTCCCAGGCTCTCTGTGTTTCTGCTCCATCGGCCCCTCCAGCATCCCATTCAGGCACCACACTTGCCCGGTGCTTGGGCCCTGTGAACGTGTCTCTCGTGTCTCTGCCTTTGCACTTGCTGTTCCATCTGCCTGGCATGCCCTTTCCTATTTTGATCACTCAGAAAACTTCTACTCATCCAGCAGGGCCCATCTCAGAAGTCACCTCCTCTCTGAAGCTTTCCTGGACCACCCTAGCTATCAATAACCCTCCCTTCTTTTGTGCTTTTTGGTACATTATTCACCCCTTTAATTCAAGACTTGTCTTACCTTCTTATAATCATCTGTTTAAATGTCTGTCTCCCCTTGGCGAGCTCAGTCCCTCCTCAACTCTCTCTCCCTGATGCCCAGCACTGACCCTGGAACAAATTAGGTTTCCAGTGAATACAGATGTCCCTTGCTAGCCAGACTCTTGCTCCTATTGACTCAAAACTTAGTAACCAAATAGATGAGGATAACATGGCATCCCTCTCGATTCTTAATCCATTGCCCAGCATCCTGCCCCCTGAACTGAGTGGCGTGGGCGTGGGTGGCAAGAGATACCTGTAAATGAATGAATTAATTACTTAACGATTGAGAGAGTTCAAAGCTGAGAACATTCATCAACTCAGGGCACAGACCTGCATGAAGTTGGTAGAGAGGAGGGAAGGAGGGAACACAGAGATGCTGAGCCAGAGCCAAGAAACTTGTTTTGCTTTGGAATATATTATTTTTGCAGGTTGCTATAGTTACCGCTGTGAAATTAAAAATTAAAACCTTGTGAAAGAGAGAGGGTTGACTGAGATGAGGCAGTTCCTTGACAGGCTGAGTTATTTATCTTTTCCCCATGTAACATCTGGTTATGTGCTTGCAAATTTATTTTTAATTCAGAGCTCCAAAAAAGATTTCGCGGCGGTGCAGGGTGCCCGGATGAACGGCTTGGGAGGGGAAGGTGAAGCGAGTGGTATCACGGGGCAACTGGTGACCCTCGGCTTGTCCCCTGGCCCTCGTTCCTGCTTCGGACACAACATCTAGGAACCAGGGCGTGGCTCGAAGTCGTTCCAGACCCCCTGCCAATCAAAAGGGAACCGTAACCATGGTTCCCAGATGCAGAGCCAGGATGGGGGCGCATCCCTCTCAGTTCCCCGCGGTTCTCTGAGCGGCAGGACAAGCACCACTGGGGGCGGAGGGAGGCCGAGTTTCTCTCTCTCCTGTCCGTCTCTGAAACTCTGTGACCCCCTGTGTCTCCTGGGATCTTCCCAGACCCCTTAATTTGACAGCCAGAAAGAAAATGAGTGGTTTTGTGGAGACAACACTGGCTGGAGTTAGGACATGTGAGACCTGGTCTGACCAGCCATAGCTGGCTGTGTGACCTTGGGAAGCCCCTTCCCTCTCTGGTCCCTGTTCTCCCAATTCATCAGGGAGGGGTTGGAGTCTGAGATAACCCTCAGGCCCCCACCCCAGGACTCTAAGTGAGTCTAAGGAGTTGCCAGGCATCACTGGTGCCTGTTTGTATGCTTCTGCCTGATTGCCCACTGCGGCAGGGTGGGGACCCAGGGCAGCCTGCCCCGGGCTCCCTTTCCTTGCCAGCCTTCTTCCTGCCTTAGACCTTGACACCTACCCTTCCCTCTGCCTGGTGGTCTCTTTCCCCAGAAGTCCACAAGGCCCCCTTCTCCACCCCCCCCCCACCCAGATCTTTGCTCAGATGTCATCTTCTCATCCAGACCTTCCCTCACCAGTCGATCCGAAACGACCTGTCCACTCCACTCTCTCCTACGCCTGGGGGTATAGTGTACTTTCTGTCTTCCCTTAGAGGATGTAAACTCCAGGAGGGTGGGGACTCTGTCTGTCTTGATCATGACAGGGCCTGGCACACTGTAGGTCTGTTTTTTTGTTTTTTTTGTTTTTTGTTTTTTTTTTTTTGCGATACGCGGGCCTCTCACTGTTGTGGCCTCTCCCGTTGCGGAGCACAGGCTCCGGACACGCAGGCTCAGCGGCCATGGCTCACGGGCCCAGCCGCTCCACGGCATGTGGGGTCTTCCTGGACCGGGGCACGAACCCGTGTCCCCTGCATTGGCAGGCGGACTCTCAACCACTGCGCCACCAGGGAAGCCCTACACTGTAGGTCTTAATAAATGTTTGTCAACTGAATGAATGAGTGAGTGAAGAAAACATTTATTGTCCCCTGCTAAATGCCAGGCTAGGTTAGGACAAGTTAGGATAAGTTAGGACTTAGGGGAAATGAATGGGGCAAAAACCTCACAGGCTCGGGAAAATGAATGTCAGAGGCAATTTTGAAAGATGAAATAAATTCCTTCAGAATGGCTGGCGCTTGTGTGTGTGTGTGTGTATGTGTGTGTGTGTGCACGTGTGCCTGTGTATGTGGCATGGGGGAATTCTTTTCTGCTGTGGTAAAAGTGACCATACAGGGTGAGTTAGAGAAAATAATTGTATATATTAAACCTATATTCTCTATAATAATACAAGTAATAATAATGACCATACATTGAGTCCTTATTATGTATGGGACCCAATGCTTTAGACATATGCATTCCGATCTTTACAAAAGCCCCACTGTGAGGTCAGGTACTCGTCTGTTACTCTCACTGCTGTATCCCCAGTGCCTGGAACATATTACGGGCCCAATGCTCATTTATGATATGACTGACTCTACATTTTGTATTCAAGGTACCTGATCAGAAAGGGTGAGTGACTCATCCAAGGACACACAGCTAGCAAACAACAGAGCCAACATTTAAGCTAGGTTTGCTTGGCTCTGTCCATGTTGAAAAAGGATATCTTCTCCCCGTCTGGTGCTTCTTTGAGTCACTGTATCCCACCCATTCCCCTGAAGAAATGACCTTCCCACCCCTCACCAACCCTCCCAACTTGCCTGACAGTCTGCTTAGCTCAAAGTCTGAAAGATTTTGCCCTGCAAGGTTGGAAATCAGGCCATCAAAACTGCAACCCACCCCGGGCCCTGGTGTCTTTGAAGTGTCCTGGCTTCTTGTCATCCCCCACTCTGCCTGACGGGGTGGCTGTGGGAGGACCAGGGAACATTCTGTGGGTGACAGATCCCAAGCTTCCTGACAGGCTTGGACTCATTACCCAGCTGCCCCATGGGCGAGCTCTGAAAAGTATGGCTGAAGCCCTGGGCCTGCGCGTTCAATGGGGATGAATAATGAAAGCACCGTCAGGCACCACCAGCTGGCGGGGGGTTGCTGTGTAGCTGGCAACACTGCGTCCCAGCCCGACTTTATTTGGGGTCTGCAGGGGCCTGTTTGATTGTTCTGGTGAACAGAAGACACACCTTGCTGGGGACAGTCGCAACCAGACCGAGCTAGGCTCAAATCTTGTTGCCTCTTGGACAGGCTGGGTGCTCGTGGGGAAGTCTCCTCGTAGTTCCCGCTCGGTGCCTCTGTTTCATCTGTAAAATAGTCCCTATTCTGCAGGGTCATTGAGGGGATGAAGTTAGGTAGTGTAAACTGTAAAGTGCCTGTAGAGGCGAGGGTGGCATCAAGCGGAACGCGTCACTCACTTGCTTACTGTCTGCCTCTGACGTGAGCTCTGACGGTGGGGCTTGGCTGGTACATTCACTTGGGAGCACCTGGAACTCAGCCTGCCCATAATACATGTTTGTTTAATGGTCATATGAAGGGTGGGTGCAGGTGGTAATTGTGAGCCCAGTCAAATGTGCTGCCTGGAGGTTCAGTTTGCCGGATACTTGGAATTTTCATGGTTCAGGGCAAGACCCCCCACTCTGTTCCTCTCAGTTCTCAACTGGGTTCACATCAGTTGGCCTGGTGGCTGGTGACAATGTGGCCTGAGAGGCAGTTGCTCAGTTTTCTGAGCCTGATGTGAGCAGAGGCTTACGCTAGTGCATTTGGGGAGAGAGGGAGGCAGAAAGAGTGGCCCCTGGAAGCAGTGTGATCCCATGGTGGGAGCGTGGGTCTGGGGTCAGCCAGGCCGTGGATCCCATCTCATGCCCATCATTAGGAAGGGTAGGAACGTACTCAGCCACATATAACAGAAACCCTACTATTGAGGTATAACCTGGTTGGTGCTTGTTACCCTATATGGCAAGAAGTCCAGGGAGGGCCACTGAGACCAGTGTGGCTCTCACTGCTGTCACTGGTGGCCAGGTTCTGCTTGCCAGTGTCTTTGCCATCTTTAGCGTGTAGGCCTTTGTCCTCATTCCTGGTGCCTCGCGGTTCCAAGATGACTGCCACAGCTCAGGCATTGTGTCTTTGTTCCATGTAGGAAGAAGGGGTAGGGATAAGTGCAAAGGAAAGGGCTTTCTAACTGTGGAGGAATGCTGCCTCTGGGACTTTACCTAAATCTATTGGCCAGATCATTGTCGTATGCTACTCTTGGCCAAAAAGGAAGCTGGGAAAATTAGTTTTCTGGGGTTTTTTTTGGTAGCCAGTGTGAGAGGAGCTGTCGTCTGTGTGGAAAGCAGCTGCCCATACATAGTTTCAACAGCTCTAGGGTGGTTCCTCAAGCCCTGAGGTTCCCTGTACCCATGCACACTAATGCTTGAACTTCTAGAGAGGTCCTTTCCCCACAGAGTATTGACCAAGATGTGGGTTGTGTGACTACTGCTCCACTACCAACTGTGTGATCTCAGGCAGGTTCCCTTATCTTGATGAGTCTCGTGGGGATCATGGTCCTTCCCGATGGGTTTGTTTTATGAGAACTTAGAATTGTACCTGCCCTATAGTAGGGATTCAAAAAATGTAGTTCTTAAATTATTGTTGTTGTTATTATTATGACCACGGTTCCTAGGATAAGGCTTTTATGCCAGTGAAAACGATAATGTTTTCCTTATTGTTGAAAGACCCCAAATGTCTGAGGAGGTGGTCCCAGCTCTGCCCCCACCTGCTGTGTAACTTTGGATAAGCCGTTGCCCCTCTCTGGGCTGGAGTCTCCTCTATATAATGAGGGTCTGGAACCCGAGTGTCATCACAGGCTTCCCCTGATGGGACTCGGACGCAACACCTCAGGCAGCCCATGATCATCCCTTCCCTGAGAGTGGGTGTTGCTGTGGACAGCAGCAGCGTCCAGGGGAGGGGAAACCTTGCCAATTTGGGGGCTCTTCTGGGCTTGCTGACTCCAGGTCCCTACCTCCCAGGCCGGGTGTCTGGCGCTGGCAGAGCCCCTCTGTGCTCTGGGAGGTGTGAGCCGCCCCACACCAGGCTCCGTGCCCCTCTCTCTCTCCCGGTCTCCTGCCAACCCTCCTTCCTTCTCCAGAAATTACCTCCTGTTGCTGACTTCCTAGCAGGCAACGACTGTCCCCGGAGCCAGCTTCCCACAGTGGGAGGGCCCGCACTGGGGCAGGTGTGTCCACGAGGCCTTGGCCCCTCTGTGACCCGGTGTTTGTTTTTTTCTGAGAAGGGGGCTGGGGGGGGGGCCCCCTCTGCCCTCCCGGAGGAATACGTCCCTCCACTGGCTGTGACTTCAGCAAGCTCCCACTCCTATCTGGGCCTCTGTTTCCCCCTCTGTGACACGTGGTGGTGGAACGCCATGGTTTTTGAGAGGCAGGGAGCTTTTCTGAGCCTCTGGGGCGGAGGGCCTGCTGTGGCATAAGCTGTGGTTGTCACACTGGCCCCACTGACCCTTGATGTGGTGCTGAGACTGTTGTGGGAAGGGCGGTAGATCCGACAGGGCTCCTGGGCCCCCAGCCCCCACCTCCTCAGGCAGTCAGCTTCTCTTTGATCTATTTCCCGTATTGGCATCCGCTGAAATTTTGACTGGAAGAGCACTCCCAAGTTAAAATTAAAAGTTTGAAAGTAATAGCTAATGCTTTAAAGATTTACCACATGCCAGGTGCTCTGCTAAATGTTTCAGACATATTAATTTGTGTAATCTTACAGCAGTGCAACGAAGTAGGGCCTGTTACTAGTTCCTCTTTAAAGGCAAGGATGTTGAGCAAAGAGAAGTTCAGGAACTTGCTCAAGGTCACACAGCAAAGTAAGTAGAATCTGAACGCAGGCAGATTCTACTTCTTCAGATGCTGCCTCTTCACTACTGTTTTCTCCCAGAAAGCTACAGATTTGGCTTATCCCCTCTGCCTCCTCATCTGATGTTGGAATCCCTGCTACAACATTCTCCCAAATTCATCGCCTCTTCTCAGCTTGTACACTGGCAGGGATGGGGAGCTCACTCCGTCTCTGGGGATCTGTGGTCCGCTGCACCAGTTTGAAATCTCATCCCTGAACTCATGGACTCCTTAATAAGTCCTCAGGGCTCCAAATGGTTTCCTGGGAAACAGAGCAGCTTGCTCAGCCCCCAGCCTCAGACCTGGTATGGTCTGGACCATAGATGGAGAAATTTAGAGGGGGCCAACAAGCCTCATGTTTTGGGGCGATGGGAGAGGATGCAGGGTGGACATCAGGGTGGTGGCTCAGAGTGGGCTCTGGACTCATTTCCCACTCTCAGCCTTAACCTCATCTTCTGTGCAATGGCACTTACAATACCACTTCATTTGTAGGGTTGGCGTGAGGATTAAACAAGATAATCCACATTAAGTGACTGACACATAGGTAGCATCCAAACAATGTTAGTACCTGGTATCATCATCAATGTCATCATCACCACCGATGAAGTCTATCTTCTCGCTTCAGAGTTTAGGAATGATTTGGTCAGTGGCTTAATTGTGGAACTAATGAGGTCAGGAACTTGCTTCTTGGGTCCAAAGCCAAGAATTCTTCTCTTTGGCATAGAGAAGAAATCGAGTCCCAGAGAAGGGTAGAGTCTAGCCTAAAGCTTGAACCTAGTCAGTGGCAAAGAATAGAGTTCTGTAGTGCAAAGTGAGAGGTAATTGGTCAGTCTCACTTGACACTCTGGGAAACGTGGGGTCAAAGGTAAGAAGCAGGCCCTGTGGGAGAGTGGAGCTGGTTCATGGGCACTTGGTTCTGGGAGGAGCAGGGAATTACCTCCAGGAATACAGTATAGGTGGGATGGCCAGGTGTTCAAATCCGAACACCTAGATGTGCTGTCGAACTAAACGTTTCTATGCTGTATCTGATGTGAGACACAGTTTGCAGGGGTGTAGCCTGGACTGGGCAAGGACAGACTTTCTGAAATATTTTCAGAAAAGCACATGGACAGGGTGCTGAGTGGCCTGTTGGAGCAAGCAAGGGCTCAGGAAGCACAGGTGGGGCTTGGATCCCAGCTCCAGATGGGCTTGGATCCCGACTCGCTGGTGAGTGGTGAGCCTTTACTTTCTTCATAGAGAAGATGGAGATGGGGTTGTCGAAAGGATTAAACCTGACACTGGCAGCTGAGTAGCTAGAACAGTTGCCAGCCCAGAATTTGTCTTAACCAGATTTAAAAATTAGGAGATTTGACACATCTAAATCCAGTTTGCCTCTATCTCTCAAGAACTCAGAAAGATCTCGGCACCTTAAACTGCTGTCTCAAGAGGCCAGGCTGGGCATCTCTGCTCCCTAGAGCTGGGTGGAGGAGCGTGTGCTCTCTAGTTTATCCATCCACCCCAGGCCTGCAGGCTGGTTGGAGGCCAAATACTCCACCCTCCTGCCCCAACGAACCTGCCCCAGGCTCTGGAAGCAGCTGCCTTCTCCCAGAGAGATCGTGGGAAAGGAAAATTCCCCACCCCTGGAGGGGTTTGCTCAGGGCTGCTACAGAATGAATATTTCCTTTCATAATGTTGCTAATCATTTGCCCTTCCAGGCAGGAGTGGAGTTTCTCCCAAGCTCCTCAGCTGCAGTACCCTGTGGGCTCTTAATCAACTTACATGGTAATTAATACTAGATCCTCCCGGCTCTCTGCTCCTCCTGACAAGCTGGCATCTTCTCGGCCAGATGAGGCCGAAATCAAAGGCCTGAAATTATAGCTGAAAACTTTTCCTCCAGTTGTGTGTGGGAGGGAATCAGGAGAGCTTGAACCCCTGCCAGATCCAGTGCTGGGTGAGATTCTCATTATACCGTCACTATGACCCTACTGGGTAATCAGCCCTGCGTTAGGGATGGGGCAATAGATTGCAGGCCCCCGTTCATTTATCCCCGTGGTTCTCACACTCCAGCACATGTTGGTGTGAGTCAGGAGGTCTGCTGTGGGACCTGAGAACCAACATTTCTAACAGGTTCCCAGTGATGCTGTTGCTGCTGGTCCAGGGACTGTGCTTTGAGAAACATTGATTTCTTTAACTAATACTCATCCAGGGCAGGTTACTCGCTGCAAGGCACGGGGAATACAGTGATGAATAATGCGGATGTAGCACATGCCCTCTCATTGGGTGGCATTCACCTGGGGCACCATGTGGTGGGTAGAGAAGTATGTTCTAGAATCAGACATGCTTGACTCAAGACCTGGCTCTGCTGGTTACTTTCTCTGATTCTGGGCAGTTTACCTGACTTTTTGGAGCCTCAGTCTCTGCAGCTGTCTAACGGGGATAATTATGTTTCCTGCCTTGGATTGTTGATGTGGGGATTGAATGAGGAAAGGAATGTAAAAATATGTGCTTAGAAATGTTAGTTATAATAACACTGTACCATTAACAATGATGTTATTATTATTGTTGGGTCATTGTCTAAGGTGTGTAACTTGGTTCTGGAGCAGTTGAGATTCATTCATTCATTCATTATTTATTCCTTAATTCTTTTGACACATATGCCTTGAATATCAAGTATGTACCAGGTGTTAGAAACACAGAAGTGAACCCAAAAGCTAAACTCCTTCCTCTCATGGAGCACACTTTCTTGCCATAAGCAAACATTTATGTAAGTCAGAGAGGTGATAAGTGCTATGAGAAGAAACCAGGCAGGCCAGGGTATAGATGTCGTGGATGGGAGAGACGGGCAGGTGATGCTCTTTTAGGTAGAGTAGTCAGAGGAGGCCCCTCTGATAAGGTGACCTTGGAGCAAAAAGCTGACTGAGGAGGTATAGTGAGGGAGGGTGTTCCAGGCAGAGGCATAGAGAGCACAAAGGCCAGGTGAGGACCAACGTCGCTGCATGCATCCCACCTGCAAGCCTAATGGCATCGCATCCAGGGGTTCTGGACCTTTGTGCTCCGTGGGCCCCCAGCAGCCTGCATCTCTCTTCTCCCCTCCACTCCTCCCCATCGAGGACTGACACCCTCAGAGCTGCCATACCCTTTGTTCCCCAGGGCTGCCTAGCCTGGTCACAAACACCACCAGCTTTGGAGTTGGCTGTTGCCTCTGTGAACTCCACTTGATGCATCTGTAAAGTAGAGATGATTTTTTTACCTACAGCACAGATGTGGTGAGGGCCAGAAGTGCTGCAGTCTGTGAAAATGCTTTGCAAGCTGGGCACTTAGTAGGTGTTCAACGATGATGGTCATCACTATTCCCTCCTCTCCCTCTTCCCTTCCCGCTCAGCTCAGTGAGACCCAGGATTCCAGGTGGGAACTCAGACCCAGAATTCTTGCTTAGCCAGGGAGTGTGTCTCATTTGCATAGCTTTGCATAAGGCCTGGAATGGTGTGTACCTCTTCTTGTCTTTAGTTCCTGTGAGCTCACGTCACCATTTAAAAATAGGGTGTTGATCTTCCCCTTTTCCCACCACTCCCTTTGCCTGTTGAAAAAATGTCAAGCTATTAATCAAATACGCCAGGTTTGGAAGCTGTTTTTATTTTGGCTCAGTGCAGAAGGGGGTCACCCATTCTAGGAAGCCCTTGATTATCCGCTTTACTGGAGGGGAGATGACAGCAATGATCTCACACAGTAGAGGGTCCTGGAAGCTTTAAAAAGAAAAGTCAATTTTATTCTTTCTGCTTACAAAAGTAGAACATATAGGCAAAATGGGAAAATACAGAACAGCAGGAGAAATTCCCCCAAAACATACACTTGATACCCCAACCAGGCACAATCACTGTTAACACATCAGTACACTTTTTCCTGATTTATTTTTTCCAATGCAATTTTTATATAATTGAGATCATACCATATATACATATATATATATATATATATGATGTTAGAATTGGCTTTTTTATTAACAAATATCATGACTATTTCCCTTTGCTATTGCAAACTTTGTAAACATCATTTTCATGTCCATGTAATAGTCCATTAGTTTCTTAATCATTCCCCTCTTTTAGGACATTTATGTTTATCTAGTTTTCTTTTTTTTTCCTGCTATAGTATATGTGGCTATGATGGCAGGTTCTTGGCTTTTTCGCCTCTGATTTTGGGTTATTTTCTCAAGGAAGATTCTAGAAGTAAGATGACTGGGATGGAAGGGGGAGATAAGTTTGAGGCTATGGATAGATTTTGCTGAACCCCAACTTGGTATCTGGATTCAAGAATGTGCTTTTGTGTTGTCATAACTAAAACTTTCTGAAATAAGCCCCAAAGCAACCCTGGGATGCCCTGCAATGGCAGTAGATAAGGCAGTGGCCCCCTTCTGTAGCCTGCTGCCTCGTGGCTCCTGACACCCTACTCAACTCTCGGCTGGAGTGGAAGGCTTCGATGATCTGCTCTCTCACAAACATCCCCGGAGCAGAATGTGTTTAAGAAAGTAACTGGAATTTGACTAAACTTGAGCTGTGTCTCCAAGCCTGTGTCTTTATGCTCCCACAAGTCCTAGTTTGCAAAAAATGACTTGGCTTTGTGTCCGTTAAGAATGTCTTTGGCTTAAACAAATGTGAATTTCTAATTTTTTACTTAAAATAGAAGTCCAGGGTATGCACAGCTGCCCAATGATGCCGTCTGTGCCTCAGGCTCAATCTTTGTGTTCTGCCGTCTCTGGCACAGTGGCATTTGTTTTCATGGTTGTTGCCTCGTAGCCCCAAGATGGCTGCCACACCTCCAGGTATCAAATCCTCATACTAGGTTTGAAGAAAAAGGCATGGTAATGGGGCAAAGGGATATGCCAGCCAGGTCTGTTCTTTACATCAAAAAGGCAAAAGCTTTCCTAGCAGCCCCACCTAGCAGATTTTTAATTGCATCTCATGAGTCAGAACCAAGTCGTACAGCCATTCCAGAACTAATTTGCTGGTGAAGAGGAATAAGGGTATATGCCCTTTGGAACAATCAAGTCTCACCCTCAGGGCTCAGGTAGGGACATTCTCCTTGAGAACAGTGGAACACCAGTGCCATGGGAAAAATCAGAGTTTTCTTAGCTGGGAAAAATGGGGTGTGGGTGGGTGGGATGAGTGTTAACAGGGAGGGGACATTGCCATGGGTTTTGTGGAAGACATTAAGTTCATCCTTGGGGTGGCCTCCTCTTGCCTGGTGATTGGCTCAGGGATGAACACTTGGTCTAAATAGGGTGAGGACATCCAGTCCATAATGGGGAGAAGAGAAGGCTCCTCCTCTGTGCCATGGGGTACTCAGATGTGATGCCCAGGTCTGCTGCAGCCCTTTTGTTTCCATGAGGGAAGCCAAACTGAGGATGAAGCTGACAAATGCACAGGGGAGGGGATAGAGACCCAAAGGGAATTGCCAAGAAATGGAGCCAAGGCCTTGATCTAACTATACCTGAGGCCCTCATCACTTCTAGACTTTTCAGTCACAAAAGCTAACATACTCTCCTTATTGTATTAAATGAGCTCAGTTGAGGTTTCTGATATAACTCAAAGAATCGTAACCGATAGAGATGCAAAGAAGAACTTTGAAAAAAAAGTTGTGTGGTTAAATAACTTTAAAGAACAAGATTAAGCAAAGTTTGACAAGCTTTTTCTTTTTTCTGGCTTCAGTTAGATTCTTTTACATATATGCTAATGTGTAACATGAAGCTTCGCAATGGGGAAGATCTCACATAGCATTTCCAGGACATATTGTCCCCAGAATGCTTTTATTACGGGACATAGGTCATCACTGGGACCTGTCAAGCCTAACCCCTACACTATAGACCTCGGCTTTTAACATGAGATGGAAGTTAACAGTTAATGTAGACAAAGTTATGAAGAGAGTCGAGAAAGGGTAAAGGTTTTGGTTCCCTCAAATTTCCCCAGATGGTCTGTGTGTTTCCTCCGAGGAAAGTCCAATGTCAAAGAGATCAGACACAAATGCTAATTGGAATTTGGTACCAAGGAAATTCCAGGAAGCTCAGTGTAGCACAAAGAGCCTCAGCTGGGCAGAGGAGGTGGAGGTGATTGGAGTCCTAGTCCTGGGTGGTGCAGCTTGTCTTTCTGGGTGGCTTTGGGCTGATGCCTTCTCTCCAGACCTCAGTTGTCTCATCTGAAATGTGCAGAGAGGGCCAGTTTGTCCGTGATGTTCTTCCGAGCCGTCCCAGGCCGCAGTCAGGGCTGGTGTAGGATGAGCCTTTGAGAGCACTTCCTCAGTACCAGACCCTCGGTGGTGTCCTAGAGAGAGAGAGGAAGATGAATAGGACATTTAACCCTGCCCTCCAGAAAGCAATTGTCTAAAGGTGATGGTGCGTGCACGTGTGTGTGTGTGTGTGTGTGTGTGTGTGTGTGTGTGTGTAGTGCATATGATTAACAATTGGAGATGAAATAAAAGGTTTTATCCTATCTGTTCACCTCTTTCTAGCACTGTTAGTCCTAGAATGCTGTGATCCTGAGGCCATATCCATGCTCAGTGCGGAAGAGCACCTTGACCATTCAGCGATGTCTGCCGCGGATGGTGGGCAGGGGCACGCCTGCCTGTTTGTCTAGTCTTTGTAACACAATGTGAATGGAATAAGGAGGAGTGAGCACAGGGGCTGTAGGAGTCAGAGGAAAACCCAGCCTGGGGGTAGCCGAGGAAGACCTTCTGGAAAAGAGGGCATTGATGAACCAGTGGGAGTTTGCCGAGCATAGAGAAGTGAGAAGAGGATTCCATGCTGTTGATGTATTTTTCAGAAAGGCCCCTCTCCTGCCCTTAGTGGGATGGATGGAAGAGGGTGGGATGGAGGCAGAGGCACCATCAAGGAGCCCGTGACAGCCAGCCAGGCGGGGGCAGGGGCCAGACTGAGCAGTGCTGTGGAGAAGGAGGGGGAGGCGCCCGGGAATTGAGCATTTGGGGGTGTCTTGGAGAGGTTGTCCGCTTCCTCTCTCCATGACGGTTTAGGGGGAGAAGGGGGCTGCCTGGCGCTGCAGGGACCAGCTTCTTCAGATGAATCTGCTGTTGACCTTTGCTGATTCTGAGTAAACAACTCAGCCTTGCCGTTGTGGAGCTGGGGCGGCGCAGAGCACACCTGAGCCTGCCTCTAGCCCGGGGCTCCCTGGGGGGGCTAGGCGTCTGCCCCACCCAGCACTGGGAGATGGTTCTTGGCAATTGGCCACCCAACAATATCAATGAGATTCTCCTGGCAGGAGGGACCAGGTGGGCACCTTTGCTCCTGCTTGTCTGGGTGGGGACTCCCTGAGAAAGCTTGTGAGGGGCCCTAATGACAGCAACAATAACAATTACCACGCTCCTGACATCAGCCCATCCTTCGAAATGCACCCCCAATCTAAAGCCTGCCATTGCCTCCTCTGCCATCACCTTTGTTCCAGGTGCTATAATATTACCTGGATAGTTACTGGAGGCCTCCCACTGGCCTCCCTGCTTCCACCTGGCCCTCTCCAGTCCGTTCTACACAGAGAGATCCTGCCACTCTTCCGACCAAAATCCTCCAATGGATCCCATCTTACAGTCGAAGTAAAAATCCCAACATTATCATCTTCTTCCCTACTGGTGGCCCTCACCTCCCATTTACCTCTCTGACCTGGTTTCCTATCATTCTTGATTACTCATTAATCAAGGTAACCTTGATTACCTACTATTCTTGATTACTCTGGCCACCCTGGCCTTCTGGCTTTTCCACTAACTTACTGTAAGCATTCATGCCCCAGGACCTTTGCACCAACCATCCATTCTGCCTGGAATGCTCTTTCAGATAATCACATGGTTCTCTCCATTACCTCCTTTAGACTTCTGCTCAAATGTCACCTTCCTATTGAGGACTCCCTGACCATCCTATCTGAAGTTGTATCTCCCTCTACTCTTTCTGACCCCCTCCTGTGTTTTTATCCACAGGACATATCATCATGTAACAAACTATATGTTTTACTTATTTATTAGTCTGTCTCTCTCCTGAGGCGTGTGTTCCATGATTGCAGGGGCCTTTGTCCTCTTGATCACTGTTGAGATCCTAGTCTGAAAACACTGGTGCATATTAGGAGCTCAATACATATTTGTTAAATGACTGAAGAAATGATACCGCTGAGCATCGTGTTTCTATGAATTTTTATTTTCAGTTTGGAGAATTACTCTTGACCCACCATCAAGTTCACTTTTCTCTCCTGGGTATAGTCTGCTGATAATCTCATCAAAAGGATTCTTCCACTGTGGTAGTTTCTCTTCTAGCATGGTTCTAGCATTTCCAGTCAGCTTTTTTTTTTTTTTTTTTTTTTTTTTTTTTTGCGGTACGCGGGCCTCTCACTGTTGTGGCCTCTCCCATTGCAGAGCACAGGCTCCGGATGCGCAGGCTCAGCGGCCATGGCTCACGGGCCCAGCCGCTCCACGGCATGTGGGATCTTCCCAGACCGGGGCAGGAACCTGTGTCCCCTGCATCGGCAGGCAGACTCTCAACCACTGCGCCACCAGGGAAGCCCTGTCAGCTCTTTTTTTTTAAATAGTGTCCATCTCTTCCTAAACTCCCCATCTGTTTATGCATGTTGTTCACCTTTTCCACTAGATCCTTTGATCAACGTATTATAGTTACTTTAAAGTTCTTGCTAGATAGTAAATGATTATTTCTTGAGTACATTTATTGTGTCAGGCATTGGGCTAATGACTTTTATCTCTTCAACAAGTTGATTCAGATGAGAAACTTAAAGCTCACTGACTTGCCCCAACGTCCCCTGGCCAGGAAGAAAGGGCACTGTGGTTCCAACCTCAGATTGACAGCGGGACTTCTGTTCTAACCAACTCTGTTGTTACTCCACCTTCAGCCATGAGTTCTAGAGGCTTGGGCTCAGCTCACCAATTTATCCACAAGGAAGGATCCAGGTGGCCTGTCCCCATGGCGCTTGACTGTGGCCAGGTCTCAGAATAGCAGAGCCAGCTCAGATTCAAGCCCCTCTGCTTGGTCTTCCAGACCCCCACCATCTGGCCCCATCCACCTTCCTCTCCCATCCCCAGGGCTTCCCAGCAGGGAGCCAAGCTGGTCCCTTCCTCTGCCAGAATCACTATCCACCTTTTTCTTAGCCTCTTCATTCCGCGCTAAACTTCATTCTTTCGTTTCTTGGTCGTTGATTCACTCACTTAATATATACTTAATTAGTAAATTTAACTCAGTAAAAGAGACATGATAAAAGATTACAGCTTCTGGAGCCAGACACCCTGGTTTGAATTCTGGCCTCTCCACTTACCAGCTGTGTGATTTTAGTAAGCAATTCATCTCTCTGGGCCTCAGTTTCCTCAACTGTAAAGTGGGAATAATGGGAGGACCTATCTCAATACACCAACGTGAGGATTCAGAGAATTAGGCCATGTGTGAGCATAGGGACTGACACTCAGCCAGGCTCTCAGTGAGTGTCAGCTGTCACTAAGAGTGAATGCTGTGATGTGGGGACACAGAGGTGGCTCAGACATGACCCTGCCCTCTGAGATCCCCCAATCCTGAGGGGCATCAGACATATAAGTCCAGGCCCTATGGTCGGGACTAGAGATGGCTCTAGCACAGGCTCGGGGAAACCCAGAGGAGGGGCCCCTCCTTTGCTTGCCCGTCTAGCAGCTTGGCCATTCAGAGGAACAGAGTCACTGGGCTGTGAAAAGTCCAGCTGGCCAGGTTGTGGTGGGAGCCCCCTCCTACCAGTCCTTCCCCAGGCCCCCACCCCAGCCAGCACATTTGCTCTCATTGGCCAGAGAGGAAGGTAGCGAATGCAGGGATAAGACTGAGGCTGTGCCCACAGAGAGATACACAGACAGGACATGCACTCAGATGCACACATGCAGACGGAGCCCTGATGTAATAACAGCTCACACATTGCTCTTCACATCTGCCAGGTGCTGTTCCAAGCATTCCGCATATATTAATTTATTTGATCCTCACAACAATCTTATGAGGTACGTCTTATTAATGTCCCCGTTTTACTGATGGGGAAGTGAGGCAGAGAGGGGTTAGGTGATTTGCCAATGTCATACCAAATAAATGGCAGAACCTAGATGTCACCCCAGGGAGTCATGCGCCAGAGACAGAACCACTCCACACACCCAGACACACATGTGCAGTGACACACTCCCAGTTTCAGATGTGCAGGCACAGGTACGAGCCCCAGGATGGACCTGGAGCCCTTCCAGGATTCGCGAACACGAGGAGCCCACTCCCTCACACTCACCCGGATGAAGAGGGCTAAGCACACTGCCATCTAACTCGAGACCCCTGCACGGTTGTGCAGGAGCATGTGGGCTCTGGCAGACACACACTTGGAGGTAGGCACACGCGTGCTGTGTGCATGTGTGCCCCCCTCAACACACACAGAAATGGAAAAAACAATCACATGATTCTTGTAGAAATCTGCCTGGCTTTCTGCTGACTTCTCACAGGCTCGTCTCCACCCTCCATTGGAGCGGCAGCCCCAGGAGAAGGGGCTTCACCCCTGTGATTCCCCAGTGCACCTAAGACGTGCTCAACCCCTACGGCTTCCTGTTCTAGGGCTAGTGTCAGGCCCGTTGCAGTGAAGAGCCCTGACTTTACAGTCAGACAGGCGACCCTCCTCCTTGTGAGGCAAAGGACTTCACATTTCTGAGCTTCCCTTCCTTCAAGCTTGCCCCCAGCCCCAGGGACCTCCTGGCTAGCGCTCCAGCATGCAGGGGACTGGGATGCTTCTGCCTTGGGGTCTTTGCGCTTACCTTTGCCTGCACGGATCCACATGGCTCCCTCCTTGGCCCCTTCAGGTCATTGCTTCAATGTCACCTTCCCAGTGAAGGTTTGCCTGGTCTCCCTCCTTCAGTTGCAGCCCCTCCTCCACTGCCTTCCCTGATCTCCTACTCTCACCTGTCACCCCTTTACACCATCCATAGAGTCCTTCCCCTGCAGACAAGTTTTACTTATGTGTTTATTGCTTGCCTCCCCACTAAAGCTCTGTGAAGACAGGATTGTTTCTCCACTGTGGTGTCTCTGAGCCGAGAATGGTTACACACTCCTGGCATGTAACAGGAGCGCAGGGACTCTCAGGGGGACGGAGAATGAGATTCACTGTGAAATGAGGGCGATCACAACAACCTGAGGACTTGCTGGGAGGTGACGTGAGAACATTACACTCGGACACTTACTATGTGGAACAGAGCATCGCTATCTCAGAGCTCTTTAAAAAAAAATTACAGAGGTACCACATGACCATAATCTCCACTGTAAGTCTCAGGCAATACCTGGGTGCATTGAGTAAACCACGGAAGGTCCTTTGCCAGGCACGGCCTGCAGCCCCTTCTGCCCACTCTGCTTGGTTCACCACTGTAGGCCTGTGGGAACACTTCCAGGCCTGCACCTACATAACAAAACGCGTATGTCATAAACAAATATTGTACATCCATCCTCCATTCATGCAACAGCTGTTTACTGAGCACCTACTATGTGCCACGTATTGTTCTAGGGCTACTCACATAAGACTCCTGCCCTCCGGACTTGACGTTCTAATCAAGTAGAGAGTGGATAAGTATAAAGTGTGATTTCAGGTGGTGATGGACGCTGTGAAGAGACATAAATTCAGGTAAAGGGATAAAGAATGAAAGGAATGGGGCTGGGGGCGCTGTTAGTCCAGGTGGTCAGGGGGCACCTCTAAGGAGGTGAAATTTGACGTGAGAGCTGGATGATGAGAAGGGACAGGCTCTGTAGATTTCTGGGGCAGAGCCTTCTTGTCAAAAGTGTTCACGGGTGTCAAGACCCTAAGGCTGGCATGAAATTAGTGGGTTGGAAAAAGGACAAGGAGGCCAGTGGGGCCGGAGCGGATGAGCGAGGGGAGGGGTAGGAGACTGGGCAGAGAGATTGGGGTGCAGAGCATGCAGGGCTGTGGGCCGTGTGGTGAGAGCCACAGAAAGATGTTGAGCAGAGGCTTGATCTGGCGGCGGTGGTGGCGGTGGTGGTGGTGGTGGTGGTGGTGGCGGTGGTGGTGGTGGTGGTGGCGGTGGCGGTGGCGGTGGTGGTGGTGGTGGTGGCGCGTGTGTGTGTGTGTCTGCACGTGTGTGTATGTGCCTGCAATTTTTTTATAGTGGTAAAATGTATATAACTTAAAATTTACCATTTTTAAGTGTGCAGCTCAGTGGCATTAAGTGCATTCACATTGTTGTGTAACCACCACCACCACCATCAATCTCCAGACACTTTCCATCTCGAAAATCTGAAACTCAGTACCTATTCAACAATAACTCCCTATACTCCGTACCCCCTTGCCCTGGCAACCAGCATTTTACTATTCGTCGCTAGGGATCTGTCTACTCTAGATGCCTCATGTAAGTGGAATCACAGAGTACGTGTCCTTTTGTGGCTGGCTTATTTCACTTAGCATCATGTCCTCAAGGTTCACCCATGCTGTAGCAGGTGTCAGAAGTTCCTTTTTAAGGCTGCATAGCATTCCGTTGTACGTATAGACCACATATCGTTTACCTATTTTTTCTGTCGATGGACACTTGGGCTGCTTCCACCTCTTGGCTGTTGTGAATAATTCTGCTGTGAACACGGCGTACAAATACTTGTTCGAGTCCCTGCTTTCAGTTCTTTTGGATTTATACACAGAAGTGGAATTGCTGGATCTCATGGTCATTCTCTGATCTAGTGTCTTACAGAACAGAATCGCTGGGCTGCTGGTGGAGGGGCCCCAGGGAAGGGCAGAAGCGGGTGGGGGGCAGCAGGCACAGGGCACTTTTCCTCACTCACCTTGGATCCCTCCAAGTGGCAGGCAGAGGCCCTTCCGACTCTTTAATGATTCAGGTACTTTCACTTCCATCCTTTAATTCACTTCACCCAGCTCTGGGAGGCAGGTGGGCAAGGCTTATGGTCCCCTCTGGACAGATAAGAATGTGAGGGAGGGAGGGCTTCTCAGCCAGCTGCCTTGAACCGGCGTCTGCCTTGAGGCTGACTTGGTGGGTGGACCATGGCACTGTGAGTCCCCCTCCAGCACCCCGGCTCCCATCAGTCAGGGCTGGGCAGCGGAGAGGTGTTTGTTCCAAGATGCTAATGAGCCTGAAATCCAGCCTAGGGCATTGGGCCCTGGAGAGCCACGGAGGCAGTACCCTTATTAACCACCTGCCACGCAGGAAATCCATTCTGCTCACCTGCAGCTTAGCGGCTCACCCCTGGGAACCACCTGCTGCACTGTGTCAAGGCTGGGGTGTCTCTGGGCAGGGTGGGGAGCCCGAAGACCAGTTGTTGAGGGCCATGCGCCCTGTTCTGTGCCTTCTGAAGCCCCATCAGACCAGTCCATGGAGGTCACGCCCCCAGCCCCAGTCCACCTTAAGATAACTGCTCAGGAGATTAAATGTGAGCGACCAGCGTTCCTTGAACTCCCGGGTCCGGTCCTATATGTACACACTCCTACTCTCCCCAGGGAGAGTAGGGTCAGGCCAGCAGCAAATGGGGTGACTTGTTTTGGAGGCAGGCTCCACTCAGGTCATCCTGATTCCGACGATGTGGCTGCCACTACCTCCCTCTTTGCTCTTGAGGGCAGTGGGTGTTCTGACAAAGCCACGAGAAGTTCCTTCCGACCTGGGCAGGAGTCTGTCCTGGATGAGGGTACCCTCTAACTGGTTTCCTTTCATAGAGACATCTTTTCCCTCCTCCCCCTACTTTTTTGCTTTTTGGCTGATGAAGGTTTGGGGATGAATGGAGGAGATTCTGTTTCCTTGCGCCAGGGCCCCCTGGGCAGAATGGAGATGGGCCATGATGACCTGGAGCTCTTGCCCTCCCCAGAGTAGGCATCCAGGTCCTGTGATCTCTCCCAACCATTCAGCCCCACCCCCTCTTCCTTCCTCTCTCCTTCCTCTCCTCCCTGCAGTGATCTGCCTGCTTCCCCCCACACCCCCACATCTGACTTCACCACAGTCACATGGACCTTCTTGCTTTCCCCAAACACACTGGAATGATCCTGCCTCAGGGTCTTTGCACTTGCTGTTCCTTCTGCCTGGAATTCTCTGTTCCCCCGACCCCCAGTTTCACTCCTGCACCTCCTTAAGGTCTTTGCTCAAATGTCACCTTTTCAGTGAAGCTTTTCCCAAAACTCAGGTTTAAAACTGCAGACCGGCTCATCCCTCCCTGACCTCTCCACCCCTCCCTTCCCTGCTTTGTTTTTCTCCATAGCACTCAGCACCACCATCACCTGCTGATGTATTCTGTTATAATTATTTATTCATTGACCTTTCTCTTCCCTCTAGATCCTACACCCCAAGAGGATTTCTGTCTGCTTTGTTTGCTGCTGTGTCTCCAGTGCCTGGAACAGTGTAGAAACCCAATAAAAATGCATTAAATGTGTGAATTCATGGACCATCTCTCTCTACTGCCATTGCCATTACTGGTCCAGCCTGCAGTCATCCCTCGCTTGGATGCTGCCACAGCCCCGCCTTGGTCTCCCCATGTCCCGTCTTGCCTCATCCAGGCAGTCTCCTTCCAGCAGCCCAAGTAGCCTATTAAAATGCAATTATGACCAGGTCATCTCCCGATGGAAACCCTTCAGTGGGTTCCACCTCATGTGTAATGACACCCACGGTCCATAACTTGGCCTTCAAGGCCCTGCCTGATCTGGCCCCCAGTTTTCCTCAGACTCACCACCTGCCCCTCTCCCTCTGCTGCAGCTGCACTGGCCTTCTTGGTGCTCCCTGGACCCATGGAGCCCTGCCTTTGGACCTTAGGGCCCTTGCACGTGCTGGTCCTGCTGACTGGACTGGTCTTTTCTACACCATTGCATGGCCAGCTCCATCACATCCATCTCAGACTAATATTGCCTCCTCAGAGAAGCCTTCCCTGACTACCCTAACTCATTTCTCTGCTGAGTCACTCTTATTTTGTTTTATTGTCTCCATGGCAAGTCTCACAATTTAAAACTGTTTTGTTTGTGTGTTTATGTTTGTTCTCTCCCTGACTAGCCTGTGAGCTTCCTAAGCTGGTCCTTTTTAGCTCTCTAGCAGCTCAGAGGAGATACCTGGCACATAGTAGGTGCTCAGTCTGTATTGTTTGAGCAGATGAATGAAGACATCTAAGCACTTGTAAGCATTTTGCCCCTTACTCCTCCCCTATCCTCACAAGCTGGGGATTATGACACCCACTTGACAGTTTGCAAGACTAGGTCTTGGAGAGGTTGGCCAGTGTGCCTGGCTCACAGAGCTGGTGAGGTGTGTGTGTCTGTGTGTGCCTGCATGTGTCTCTGTGTGTCTCTGGATGTCTGTGTGTCTGGGCACCCAAGCATCCCTCTGGATTTCTGAGTGTCTATGTATGTCTTTTCCTGAGGCTGCTGTGTGCATATCTCTGCTTCTGTGTGTGTGTCTGAGTCTGTGTGTGTCTATGTATACCATTGTGAGGACCTTTGTGTTGTCTGTCCTTGTGTCTCTGTGTGTCCCTGAGCATGTGTGTCCACCCTTCTAGCTCTGTTAGCTTTCCATGACCCCACTTGGTGGCCCATCTCATTTCCCAGCCAGCTCCAGTCCCCTCCAGGGCTCTAACGGCTCAATGGTCTCCCAGCTGTGAAGTCCCTGAGCTCCTTGGCACATGGGAGCTGGAGCAGAGCAGAGGGGCAGGCAGGCACCATGCATCCCTGGGGTCCCATAACCCTAATCCTCGGACGCGCCCCCCACCCCCACCCCACGATTGGCTCCTGACTTAAAATTGCCAGTCTCAGATAGAGCTGCCAGGAGCCTGCACAGGGCTGGTTCCCATGGCAACGTGGAAGCTGCCAGGCCGGGCTCATAAAACAGGTCATAAAGCAGAGGGATGGGAGGAGGAGAGGGGGTTGCAAGGCTGAAGGAGGGGCTTGCTGCCCAAGTGGGTGCTGGGATCTCTTTCCTCAGAGACCTTGTCATCCGGCTAGTAGGGAACCAGACCTGGGACCTGTCTCTGCCCGCATGTTGAGTGGCCTTGGAGAGCTCCTTTGTCTCCTGAACCTCAGTTTCCTTCTCCTTTAATGAAAGTAAGAACGGCCCCATAGCGCTGCCTCCAGGTACCAGGTTGCCTGGATTCAGGAATGCCCTGGTGCCCAGCAGGACTCCAGCCCAGACTGAGTTCTCTGAGCCTCAGTTTCCCATCAGTAAAACAGAGAGCTAAGGGAAACAGCATGGAGAGTGGCTGGCTTGAGGGAGCACTATGTTCAAACTCAGCTCCATCTGAAAGCTGTGTGACCTAGGGCAAGTGGCTTAAGTCTCTGAGCCAAACTTGTTCATCTCTAAAATGGTGACAAAATTGTCATGTGTTCTTTGTGCGAATCAAATCAGCGTTTGTAAAACGCTTAGCGTGGGCCTGGTCTTCAAAGGCTGGCTGCAGCTATTAGTAATAATAATAGCTAATAATAGTTGTTATTCTGTGCCAAGCACTTGTCTAAATACTTTGCACATAGCAATTTATTTCATCCTCCCAATCAATTATCTCCGTTTTACAGATGAGGACACCAAGGCACAAGAGGTTAAGTGACTTGCCCCAAGATGTAGATTTCCAGTTTAGATCTGGAGTTCCGGTCCTCTCAGCCACATCCTGGTACTGCCTCTTGTCCCTGTCGGCCCCTCCACCCCCACCTCCCCCACCACAGAGCCAGTGAGGATGGTGAGAGAGGACAGCGTGTAGCTGAGCCAGACGGCTCAGCCCAGGGGCCTCCACGGTGTGGGCCACACAGAGGGTTCGGTGAGCCCAGCCTTAGGGGCTGTTTCTCCGGAAGGACCTGGGGAGGAAGCTGAAAGGACCATCAAGACTACCGCCTGTGACACCTCTTACTGCCACTGCTCAGATGGAGACATGGAGGCCCGGAGAGGACTAGTGACTCATGCAAAGTCACATAGCAAGATGGCGGCTCCTAGGACTCAAACCCAGGCCCCCTTTCCCTGAAGCCAGTTATACTCTTAATAAACCCTCCTGCTGCCCAAATACCTCAGGCCATTGGCTATTTGGGTAGAAGAAAGAAAAACAATAGCAATTTCTATGTAACGAGTGCTTAGTTGGTAGCAGGTATAGTGCTGCACCCTTCACTTGTCCCTTATTTAGTCCTTGCAACAGCCCTTTAAGGTGTAAGGTACACATTATTCGCATCATCCCCATTTAATTTAATTTAATTTATTTTTTAAAAAATTTATTTCTTTTCTTTTATTTATTTCTGGCTGAGCTGGGTCTTTGTTGCTGTGCGCGGACTTTTCTCTAGTTGCAGCAAGCGCGGGCTACTCTTCGTTGTGGTGCGCGGGCTTCTCATTGCGGTGGCTTCTCTTGTTGCGGAGCACCGGCTCTACGCATGCAGGCTTCATTGGTCGTGGCTCGCAGGCTCTAGAGCGCAGGCTTGGTAGTTGTGGCGCACGGGCTTAGTTGCTCTGTGGCATGTGGGATCTTCCCAGATCAGGGCTCGAACCCGTGTCCCCTGCATTGGCAGGCGGATTCTTAACCACTGCGCCACCAGGGAAGCCCCGTCCCCATTTTAGAGATGAGAAAATTGAGTACCAGAGAAGTGATATGATTTGCCCCAGGTCACAGGGCTAGACAGTGGAAGAGCAGAGATGTGAACACAGGCCTGCTGATTCCAGAGTGGAACTCAAGAGCCCCAGTCCTTAATCCTGGGATCTTTCTATAGTGTAACTCTTGGGAGTGCCCATGGGGCAGCCTCATGCTGGATGCAGCCAGGGCCCTGGGCCAAAGCATTGACAGTAGGAGCAGGGAGAGGAAACAGCATTTACCTGTTTGTGGTTGTTGTTGCTTTAAAAATTTATTTATTCATTCATTCACTTGACAAATATTTATTAAGGGCCTATTCTGTGCACGCAATATTCCAGGCATTGGGGATACAGCAGTGAACAAAACAGGCAGTCCCTGGCCTCACAGACCTCCCTCTGAGTGGGGAGAGGCAGACGATAAATAGAAAAACAATAGAGATGTATGTCAGGTGCTGATAAGTGCTATGGAGAAAAACAGAGCAGGATGTGGGGACAGTGCCTGATGGCAGGGTCAGAGAAGGCTTCTCTGAGGTGGTGACATTTGAATGGTGATCTGAAGGAAGTGAGGGTGTGAGCCATGTGAGCATATCCAGAGAAGGGTTTGTGGCAGAGGAAACAGCTAGAGCCAAGGCCCGGAGGTGGGAGCGTGTCTGGCATGTTGGAGGAGCAGAGGGCAGGTCCTCGTGGCTGGGGCAGAGCAAGCGAGGGGAGGGAGTTGGCGGGGAGGAGGTGGAGGGGTCAGTGGGTATCAGACCAGCAGCGTCCAGTAGGATTTTCTTTGGAGTGAGTTGGAATCATCGGAGGTTCTGAATGGAGGAGTGGAATAATCTGATTTCGTTCTTAAGAGGATGCTTCGGGCAGCTGGGGTGAGGAGGGGCTGCAGGGAGCGAGATCAGGAAGGTGAACTGGAAAGTTATTGCGGTATGTGAGTGTCAGACGATGGAGGCTGGGGTGGAGGGGGTGGTGACGAGGGGGCCCCTTTGGATACATTTTAAAGGTTCAGCTGCAGGCTTGGGGTAGGAGAACCCTGATCCAGGATGACTGCGGGCTTTTTGGCTTGAGCAAGGATGGAGTTGTCATGTACAGAGGTGGGGAAACTGCAGGGAAAGCAGGTTCGTGCCTGGGCTTTGCACATCTCAATTCATTTAAGTCTCACTTTCTACCAGCTGCTCTCACACTTGAGGGAGCACCAGCGTCACCTGAGAGACTTGTTAAAACCCAGAATGCGGGGCCCCACAGCCAGAATTTCCATTCAGTGTATGTGGGGTGGGGCCCGAGACTTTGATTTCTAATCGGTCCGCTGGTGATGCTGACGCTGCTGTCCCCAGGACCTCACTTTGAGGACCACATGGTGACGCGATGGTTACCGTTGAGAAAATGGAGGCTTAGGGAGGGGGAGTGACCTGCCCCGTCCACACAGCTGGAAGGTGTCTAGTCATAAAGCCAGCAACTGAGACAAGATCTCTTGGGTTTTTGGCCAGCTTCTGGTCCCTGACAGGGAGAGAAGGGAGCCCCTAGGAGTCTAAGCCCAAGACTGCCCCCATCCCTCCCCCCATACACATTTTCAAAGCTGAGTCCCAAGGAAAGGACCCAGGGCCCCTCTGATCTCAAGGTTTTTTCCCTAGACACCATAATAAAGCTGGGGAGCAAGGCTGGGGTGCCATGTCTGTTTTCTCTAGTTTCTCCACCCCCAGGCTTGAACCTGCCTGGCTTAGCTGAGCCCTATGCCCGGCAGGAAGTCTGGTGAGTTTTGCTGCAACTCATGGAGTCTCATTTCTTTGTTTTACCCCCATTCGCCATGTTCACAGGCTGCGGTTGTCAGGGGTGCTGTCCGCTGATTATTTCTGGTTCTCCTTGTGTGGGCACGTGGAGGGATTGTGCTTTCCTGTCCCTTGAAGTTAGGCATGGTCATGGGGCTTGATTTAGTGACAGATCTATGTGCAGAAGTGAGGCACGCCTCTTCCTGGCAGAAACCCTGCCGCTGGGGAGGGCTTGCTTCCTCCACCCTCTGCCAGGAAGACTGGTGGGCTCTGGACGGGAGGGCTGGCCAGCTTGGGTGCCTGACTAGGGCGATATGGAGCTGAGGCCCTGCCAACTGCAGATGGACACGTAACATGAGTAAGAAACAAACCTTTGTTTCTTTTAAGCCAGAGGTTGGCAAACTTTCTTGGCCAGAAAATGAATATTTTAGGCTCGCGGCAGCCGCTGAACTCTGTCGTCGTAGCTAGGAAGCATCCATGCACAAGGCGTCAACGAGTGCTTGTGGCTACGTTCCGACGAAACTTCATATACCAAAGCGAGTGGCCGGCTCGCAGGCCATAAGCCTTCCACCATATGAAGCCTTGAGAATTGGGAGTTGTTTGTTTCTGCGTCATGAGCTAGTCATACTGACTCTTACACATGCATTAGTGGCCTTGCTGGTACGGGAAACAGAGCCTGCTCTGCCCATGCAAGGGCAGGGTGGTAACTAGGGAAAAAGCACACCTTACTTTGGCTGGAGAGCTTGTGGTTTCCTTCTTGGGTCCTCTTCCCACCCTTCTCCCTACTCTGTCCTGGGAGGTTGGCCTTCAGGGACCGTGTCAATGACCTCCCTTGTCCTCTGGCCTCGAGCTGGACCTGGCCTGTGGGGAGCACTGGTAGGACACTGAAGGGAGGAGGTGAGGTTGGAGTATCTATTCCCCAGCTCCCTCCCTGAAGGGTCATCTCAGATGGGCTATGTCCCCCAACTGAAGGCCACAGCTGCTGTCAGGGGGCTTTCTGTCTTGGAGTGACAGCAGCTTCTCTCTCCCCTCGCCCTTTAAGTTGATAATAGATCCATTTGCACCAGCCCTGGGGTACTGCCTTATCCTGTGTGAGTTCCTATACCCTGCCCATCCCCTTGTAAATCATCCTTTTATGAAACTAGGATCAAACGACTCAACTGGCTAGTGCCGTCTGCTCCTGCCACGACCCTGCCAGGGCCCTGACTGGGATCACGTCGAGGCACACATGTCTGGGCTCCAATTCTGATCCGGTCACTACCTTGGGTGAATCACTTAATCTTTCTGACCCCCTGGGTTTTCTCTTCTGCACAATTGGGCAAAAATAACCTCCAGAAGAAGAGGAGGGGCTTCATAAACTGTGATGTCTGTACAATGTCAGGAGGCATCATAATTAGTTTTAGGAAAGAAGGGAGGGAGGGAGGGAGAAAGGAAGGAATCTCACAGCAGCTTGAAGAGGAAGGGGACATTAGCGTGTTTGCCAGCTGGGAACCGAGGCTAAGGCTGGGTGGGATGGTGTGTTCGGGGGCTCTGAAGGGCTATGAGTCCTGGACATAACATCGGTGCAGCCATCTCTGGTTTAGTCCCTTCTGGGGATATTGCTGGAAAAGAGTCCCTAAAAGCAGAGGATGAGGCCTCGGCCAGGCCTGGGCTCAAATGTGGGCTTTGTTACTCCTTGCTATGTGATCTTGGGCAAGGGACACCCCTTTTCTGTGTCTCATCTAAAAATGGGGCTAAAACTACCCCCCACATGTGAAGATTAGAACATATGCTCTAGGAAGGCAGGCATCCCGACCCTCTTTTTGACAGCTGAATGCCCAGTGTCTGACATACATTGATGCCCAATGTTTACTGGGTAAATGGATGCATTTATATAGAGCACTTAGCACAGCACGTTCCATTATAAGTGCCAATAAATGGCAGATTCAAGTAAACAATCATTATTATTAGCTGAGTTTTGTCTTTACCTGTTCAACAGGAGGCAGGCATCTTGTGGTTAATGACCTGGGCCCTGGAGTCTTCCTGCCTGGGTTCAAGTCCTGGTTCTACAGTTTCCAGCTCTGTGGGCTTTGGCACCTCATTTAAACTGCCTCACGTAGAAGATGGGATTCAGAGTAATACCTGCCTCATAGAATTACCGAGGACTGCAGGAATTGTAACTTGTGCCTGGCACAGAGTCAGCACTAATGAGCGGTAACCATCACTCTTCCCATTCCCCAGGGGGCAGGCTCTTTAAGCACCATTGGGTTTTCTGGCATTACCCCTGGCCTGGGGTTAGACCTGGCAACTTGTCATGTGGCAACGGACTACCACTGCCCTCCAAGAGCCTCAGCTCTCCCATCCACACAGTGGGAGGTGGGGAATGAAGCCCGGGACCTCTGAGCTCCCTAGGCTCTCTCACCTGCACACAGGCCACTCCTCTGGCCAGGCCTATGCTTGCTACGTCCTCTCATGGCCAGGAGTTGGAGCGTCTGGATGTGAACGGCTGTCCCCGCATCCTTGGGCCAGTGGCAAGAGTGATGGCATCACAAACACTACAGCCAATGGGGTTGTGTCCTTATTACCGTTTCAAAGCTGTGAGGCGGGAGGAAGTCCTCCGGGAGTGGGTGTCCTTGCCCTTTCCAGGCCCCTCCTCCTTTGTGCCTGATGACCCCGCCCCAGTGGTAGGACCCAACTGCTGGCTCAGGGGGAGGCAGCAGCCCCTCGGCACCCGAAGCTGGGAGATGTGTTCCTCACAAGTGCCATGAAGCTTCTTTTTTTAACCACCAAGAGCTGACTAATGCCTGAGTGTGTCAGTCCCTCCCCCTCTGGTGGCAGCACAGTTGCCCCAGAGAACAGGGTGTGACCAGCCTGTAACTCGTAGGGGACTTTGTGCAGCTCCTGTCCCCATTCGGGTCTCAATTTCCCCATCTGTGTAACGAGAAGGTTGGACCTGATGAGTGAAAAGGTCCCTTCCCTCACTAAGCAGGGAAGTTTCTCTAGAAACACAAGTCCCTTCCGATTGGGCGGGACCCAAGCACCCCAGCAACCTTTCCTCCATGATGGGGAGAGCCCTCCCCAGAGTTCATTTCCCCAGAACAGCAAGGGCTCTCAGCAGCTGTCTCCTTGTTATATTTTTGGATTCTCCTTACTGTTGCAAGAGGAGTTCCAACTTCCCCTTCTGAAGTCAGTTGTGTCTGGTCCAAATGGGCCCCCGTTTGGTCCACTTCCCATCATATTTTCCACGTTGTACAGTCTAAAACTTGTCCAGGGTGTGTGCTTGACATTTGCCACGCACCCTCCCCAAAGTTCCCCTAGCCAGTGACCTCATCACACGGACGGCACAGCACGCTGTGCTAAGTCATTTTGATGGGCTGATATGGGATTTGGGGACTCTGGCACCAGGGCCAAGTTTGGTTTTTGTGGTAGCCGTGAAAATGCACCACTCAGGTCTGCCGCTGCAGGGAGCGGGTTTGACTGACAGCTCCAGCTGCTGCCCCTTGGGACCTGCCACCTTGTTCCCGCGAGGACAAGCCACCTTGTTCCTTCCCTTGCTCCCTCTCAAAATCTCTAGCCTGTTTAACCCAATCTCGACATCTGCTTCTCAGTGGACCCCACTCACACAGTCAACTGGTAAGCTGTTGAAGGTACTCACAGCAAACGATAAGAACAACAACTAACATTTAATGAGCATATACAGTAGGCTGGGCAAAACCTTATCTAATCCTTATTGCAGCCTCATGGAGAGAGAAGCTCAGAGAAGGAAGTAACTTAAAGACACAATAAGAAAATGACTGTAGTCTCCAAAATTTTTTGTTAATATCTGTCTCACCCTCTATATTTTATAAGCCAGTGAGTACAGGCACTAAGTCACTTTTTGTTCATGGCTGTGACCCCCTCATCAGGGCCTCACAGAATCCTTGGCTCTCAAATATTTGCTGAAAGTGCAAATGAATAAATGAGCAGCAAAAGAGCTGTGAACAATGGTCAAGTGGCTTATCGACACTGCAGAAAGAGGCACTTTAGGCTGTAAAATGAAGAAGTTTTGTTTGAAAGTCCCCAGCCGCAGTTAAATATGAGGTGTGACTTTGAGTTTCTATATTTATTAAAATATATTTAGCTTTTCTTTCTTTCTTTTTCACTCCTGTTCTCTCCACACTTAGGAGGCAGATCAGAGCAACAACGCAAGAAATTGGTCAAATCTAGTAGGACTCCCGGTTCTGCCACCTACAACTTTCTGGGCCTCAGTTTCCTTATCAATAAAATGGGGGTAGAAATGTCTACTTCTCCAAGAGAGGGGATTGAGTGGGCACACAGCAGGCCGTGCTCTCCTGCCAGCGCCTCCTGTTAGCTCACAGATGTTGGGTACAGCCCCCGGTGCCAAGCCTGGGCCGGGTGGGAAGGTATGGTGGCCACAGTGGCTAGAACGTTCCCAGAGGGGCTCAGGAAGCCCAGCGCTGGCAGCCTGCTGCTTCCCCCAGCTGTGTGGTGGCATCCTGCCAGCCTTTCTGAGCCTGCAGGCGAGTCTCAGGCCGCTGGCTGTCCCAGTTTCTGCTGACAGCAGAGGGATCAAGCATGAGTCACTGCATCAACACCAGGTTTCCGCAGCTGCCCTTGGGCCAACAAGGCTGGACTGGATTAGTAACTGGATCACAGTCCCCGCCTCTGAGAGCATCAGGGGCTCAGGAACCCAAGGCTGGCTGTCCCCGCTGCAGGAGACCTCGGTGTCAGCTGTTCCAGCCTCCCTGGGCCTTACTTCATAGATGGGGAGACTGAGGTCCAAGAGGGGAAAGGCTTCACCCAGGGTCACACTGGAACTCCGTGGCAGAATAGGAACTAGAACCTATGTTTCCCAACTCCCACCTCGAGTGTCCATCCATCCATCCATCCATTCATTCATTCAGATTCTATGTCCTAGCTCTAAAAATATCTCTCAATTCTGTCCACTCTCCCCTCACCACTCTCACCCCCGTGGGCCCAGCCACTGACAGTTCTCACCTGATAATTGTGGGGGTGGGGTGGGCGGGGAGGGTTTAAAAATAAGGGTTGGATCACGTTACCCCCTTGCACCGAATAAAAATCTGGGTGTAAGCATAACTAGGGGCCACCAAGCCCTGTGGACCTGGCCCTGATCCTCTGGATTCTTCACTCTACCACTCTCCCCCTCAGGCACTTGCTTCCAATCATGTTGGCCTTCTGGTGCATCTGGAAGATTCCATGTCAGTCCCACCTCAGAACCTCCCTGTGTGCTGTTCCCTCTAACTGGAACACTTGTCCCCTGGCCTCCGCACGACTGGTTCTTTCCATCTTCCCACTGCAGGCAATCGTCCCCTCCTCAGGGAGCCTGGTCAAAGCAGCTCTTCCCCCACCCCAGCAACACTCCAGCCGCCCGCCCTCCATCTCAATACGTGTGTTAATTCATCTGCTTGCTTGTCTACTGACTCTAGCCCCCATAGCGTGCATGCCTCCTGAAGGCGGGGTTCTTATTCTCCACTGTGGCCCCAGCGCCTGAAGGAATCTCTGGCACAGAGTAGGTGTTCAACAAATGTTTCTTGAATGGATGAATGAATGAGTGAATGAAGAGACTGAACGATGGAGTTGGTAGATGTGGAGGGAGAGGACTGATTTCAGGGAAAAATTACCAAAGAAAACATCTACTTATATGTCTTCACTCACTTAATCCCATTTTATCTGTGAGTAGAACCCTCCTCCTTCCTTCTGGGCTCCTAGTGGCCCCCTTTCTGCTGCTTGCTCTCTCTTGCTACTGACTCACCCTTATTCTCAGGAAAACTAATTCACACTCAGGTGTGATAACAGAGCAGTCTCATTCAAATGAAGTTTTTATTTTATTTTTTTTTAGCTACTTTCAAAGGTTGAAGCCAAAGAAATGAATTGCTAATAGTGGAATTCCTGCTTGAGCTTGGGGGACTGTCCTGACTCCCTGAGAGCATATTCAGTGTGTGGCTATCCCTCTGTCCCAGGTGCTCTCTGGGTGCCCACCCTGAAGTCAGGCTGGACTACATGGCCTTCTGGACTGTGCTGGTCTCTGTCACCTCACTCCCCTTCCTCACTCACCACTTTCCCAAGATAAATCAACCAGGTCAGTCAACACATTTTGATGAAAAAGAAACAAGTTAGTCTTTTGACTTGACAAAGTGGGCCTTTCTCAAGGCAGAGGGGCTGGGGCAGTCGGGAGCATGTGGAATAAGCACTGCTGGGGCAAGACAAAGCCTCTTTTGTGCACCAGGACAAAGATAGAGTGTCCCGGCAAGATGGGGCCAGGGCCTTTCCAATGCCAGCTCCGGCAGCCCGGATTGGCTGGCGATCAGACAAGCCCACCCCGTGACTGGGCAGCCCAGGCTCCTAGCCACCATCCACCCCCACCCCTCCCTTTGGCAAACAATTGGATGGGAGTGAAATAAATCATCAAACCAGACTGTCGGCTGTATCCTGGCCACCTTGTACTCATGGAGTTGGGAATTCCTAAATCCTACAGACCTGGTACTTGTGGGATCGAGAGGCCTTGAGGCTTCCACGGCCTTCGGAGATGAACACATTTCTTGGGCTTGGTTCCAGGTTGGATGACCTTGGATAAGTCTTCCACCTTTCTGACTTTCGGTTTCCCCATCTGCAAAGTGGCACAATAATAGTTCACCTATAGCTGTTGTATAGATTCAATGAGGTGGCATTTCTAAAGAACAAGGCTCACACCTGGCACAGAAAGGGCTCTCGGTCATTATTGACGCACAGCACTTTACATCTATTATCTCAATATATGCTCAGAATACCACCACCACCCTCCCCAACTAGGAGGCTATGGGGATAATTACCCCCATTGACTGAAGAAGAAACTGAGGCTTGAAGGAAACTTGGAGAAGCCGAACTCCTGGGGAGGCCTTCTGGAAGGGCCCTGGCAAGGTCGTGAGTGGCATAGGCCGACAGATCCTGAGACGGTAAAAGAATCTCCGAGGCAGAAATGTTGAGAGACCCAGAGATAATGCTCAGGGCCTTTGCACATGTTATGCCTTCTGTAGGGAATGCACTTTCCTTTCTTTTTTTGGGGGGGGGGGGGTGTAGGGACAGGTTAATGCTGCTTTGCCTTTTGAGACTCAACTTAGCCTAGTGGAGGAGAAAATTCACCTTTCATTGGGAAACCTTTTGTACTGTTTAATTGTTTTCTACGTGTAAAAGATTTAAAATGGAAATATTTTGTTGAATGTGTTTATCCATTTAATAGATACTTACTGAGCACCTACTATCCATCAGACACTGTTAACAAGATGGACGAGATCCTCGCCTCTGGGGGCTGACATTTTAACTCAGGGTCTCTCAGCCTTGGCTGCACATTGAAGTCACTTGGGGAGCTTTAAAAAAATCCCTGATGCCTGGGCCCTACCCCAGTGATCTGATTTCAACTGGTCTGCAGTGGGGGAGCAGGATTTTAAAGAGCTCCCCAGGTGACTGCAGTGCACAGTGATGTTTGGAGAACCACAGGTTTGGGGGAGGAGACAAATGAACAAATCACCAGAAATACATATCAGGCAGGGGTAGGTACTGAAGGAGAGCTTCGCAGGGAAGAGGGCCCAACGAGAGCGGGTTGTTGTTTAAGACTCTTGGTCATAGACGGCTGCTTAGGGAGGTAACACTGCAGTAGGAGGGACCAAAAGAAAGTAAGGGAATGAATCATGAGAAATCTGGGGGTAGGGGGAGCGGCCAAGGTGTGATTCTAGGTGAACAGATGGATCCTTGACTAAGAGAAGTTCTGAAACTCTTACTCTCACCAATCCTTAAACTCCAGCATCCTGGTTTCCTCAGACCTGAAGGAGTTAATGCTGTTTTGAGGTCCTGATTCTCTCCTTCCATCCTGGCTATATCTTCCAGGAAGATCCTCTCACCCCTTGTTTTAGTAACCCAAGTAGAAGGTGGCAAGAAAATCCTGATCCAAATATTGAGATTGTCTTCACCTGTCCCGTGTGCTCTGATGGGATCAGAGCAAGTCTCCCCCTCCTTCTCCCTCACCCACCCCCCCCCTCCACCCCAGCCCATAGAAACATGGAGCTTGGAGGGTGGAGGGGAGAGGTAGCCATCAGAGGTCAAGGAGCCCCACCTTGTGCCTTGAGGCTGGGCAGCTGGGTCCATTTCACCCTGATCCTGGGGGCCCCAGGGCTAAGGGGTGCTCTGGCCTCACAGATCGGAAGCAGACTGGGCATGGCCAGATGAGGGGGAGGTAGCCTTGTCTGTATCTAGGTCATGAGCATGTCAGCCTGACTAGGGCTCTCAGTGTCACCTTGTCTAGTGGAATTCAGAGGCTTAGGCTCTCAGAGTCCTCGGTATTAGAGTAATAACTTAGAAAGTTATTTTAGAGGGTTGCGTTAGAATTGTGTTAAAATAATACAGAAATGTCATATCCTTAGATTAGAATGTTGTGTTACAGTGTCTTATAATATTGTAGCAGGACGTTATATAATGTTATGTGTTAGAATAGTATGTTGCTTCAGAGTGTGAGATTAGAATGTGGGTTAGAACTGCGCTAAAACGTTGAAGTAGAATATTAAGCTGTGCCAGACGTAGTATTTGAATATTATGTTATAAGAGTATATTAGAGTGTTACACTAAAATATTGTCAAAATGTTTTGTTAGCATCTTTCCTTAGGATGGCAAGAGGAATCTTAAAATCAGAAGCCAGCTCAGGGAACTGCAGGGTGCTTTGATAGGGTGCAGAGTGATGTGGCGCTGGCCAGCGCAGGATGGCTGGATTTGGGTTCAGCTCTGCCACTGACCCTTTCCCCAGCTCTCCCTCTCTTGGGGCCTCAGTTTCCCCAGTTTGAAGATAGGGGCTGTTGGACAGTGTTCTCTACAGCCCGTCCCACACTGACTGTTTATGGGGCTCCAAGTGCTGGAATTTTGCCTTTCACCTCCTCCCGGGGAAGGAAGTGAGAATTCTCTTGAACAATGAGGTTGATCTTATCAGGGAATAAATGACTTTCTGGGAGTAAACAGCTTCCTCATTGACAGAAAAAGTAAGAAGATCAAGTGACCGGCAGCCAGAACACTGGGCCTCCAGCCAACGGCCCACTGCCTCCCTAAAGGCACAATGACCCCTACCCCTAACTGTGGAGGAACCAGGATCCCCTGCCTCCCCCGAGGAACATTCTCCACCCCACCCCCAGTCCTCTCCTGACCACAGTCCTGGGATCCCCACCACCGACGAAAGGGAGGAACTGCTGAGTTCTGAGACCCCTGCCCCCCAGGCCTGGGACCCCCAGGATCCTGTGTTCCTGCCCCCTTCCCCTTCTGAATCTGTGCCCTCAACTGCAAAACGGTGACGGTTTTGACCTTATTGGGCATGGTGGGCATGAACTTGGGATAATATCTGCAAAGCATTTAGCTCAGCACCCGTCAAGTGGCAGCTGCACTGAGCTAGTTGAGATTGAGGATTCCAGACCTGGGAGACCCCACATCCTCGCCTATGCCTCCAGCCTGGAGTCTGGGCCCCAGCCTCCCTGCATGCTCCAGTTTGGAGGGTACCTGGTCATCCATGGTCATCCTGAGATGAAAGGGGAAATCCATAGGAGAAAGGGAGCCAGGAGTCTCTGTGGTTGGAAGAAAGCTTCCCTAGGAAGTTGGCAGTGAGCTTGATGGACTTTGCTGAAACAAGTCTCTTGATATGTGCAAGGGCATCTAATAAGGCAGACAAGGCCTTGGAACCTAGAGTCAGAAGGCTGGGCAAGGTTCTAGCCCCACATAGCTTCACTGGCTGACCTCTTCCTATCTTAAGGCTTCAGTTATTTTAATCTATAAAATATAGCTTACAAAGGCACTTTTTTCACAAGGCCGTTGTAAGAGTCAAATAAGAGCCCTTGTATGGTATGGGGATGGAGAGCAAAGAGTGTCATGCAGAAATGGAAAAGAAAGAAAGGAGTGAAAGGGAAAGTGGAGGGGGAGGGAATGACTTAGAGGAAATTCATGAAATATGCAGTCCCTTGATCAGTCCCCTGGGCAACTTTATAGAAATAGAATGGGGTGGGCAGTCGGCTGATTTCAGTCTGAATGCCAGCTCTGCCATTAGCTTCCTGTGTGAATTTTAGCTGGTGCTCTGCCTTCTCTAAGCCCCAGTGTCCTCATAGGTGACATGAGCCAGTTAGACTGGATGACCTCCAATGATGCACCCCCCTTGGGTCCTCAGATTCCCTATTGTGCAGCCATAAGCCTTTGGTTCCTGGAAATGCTTGGCAGAGGGGACTCAAATTGCCCACAATTCCTAAACACCTTCATTCTCCTCTTCGTGACTGGCCCAAGCATGGCAAAGAAAAGATCACAAACTTCTGGAGGGGGGTAGTTGGGAGAGCTGAGGACAATCACCTGCCTGAGGCTTGGTGACAATTTCCAGATCCTACCTGCCTGCTTTCCCTATGGTCACCTGCTGGGAACAGTGGGAATTGAGTAAATGTGTGCTAGACACAGTACCTAACACTGGAGCAAAGCAATGAGTGATAAAGATCCAGTTCTTGCTCTCATGGGACCAACATTCAGGGAGTAGGATGGACAATATATTAGAGCTCTGCTCTTTGGTACATATATGTTTATTATTGTTATATTTTCTCGTTCAATTGACGCTTGTTAATATATAATGTCCTTCCTCGTCTCTTATAGCAGTGTTTGGCTTAAAGTCCATTTTGTCTGATATTAGTATATCCACCCTAGCTCTCCTTGGTTACTATTTGCATGGAATACCTTTTTCCATCCTTTCACTTTCAACATTTTTGTGTCTTTGGACCTAAAGTGAGATTTTATAGACAACATTTAGTGGGATATAAATTTTTAAATTCGTTCAGTCAATTTATGTTTTGTAATTGGAGACCTTAATCCATTTTCATTTAACATAATAACTTAAGGAAGAACTTACTTTTGCCATTTTGTTGTTTTCTGTATGTCTTATAGTATTTTTTATCCCTTATTTCCTCCATTATTGCCTTTATTACAAATAAACACAGTTTTGTTAATTTTTTAAAAAAATTTATTTATTTTTTGGCTGCGTTGGGTCTTCGTTGCTATGAGTGGGCTTCCTCTAGTTGCGGCGAGTGGGGTCTACTCTTTGTTGCAGTGTGCAGGCTTCTCATTGTGGTGGCTTCTCTTGTTGTGGAGCACAGGCTCTAGGGCATGCAGGCTTCAGTAGTTCTGTCTCATGGGCTCTAGAGCGCAGGCTTAGTAGTTTTGGTGCATGGGCTTATTTGCTCCGTGGCATGGGGGATCTTCCTAGACCAGGGATTGAACCCGTGTTCTCTGCACTGGCAGGTGGATTCTGAACCACTACGCCACCAGGGAAGTCCCTGGTTAATTTTTTTTTGTGACATGTTTTGATTCCCTTTTCATTTCCTTTTATGTATGTTCTATAGATATGTATGTCATCTATAAAATATATTCTATAGATAACTAGACAGATCTTTAAAATATAGAGTTTTAAAATGCTTACCATGGGGATTACATATAACATCCTAAAGTTATAACATTCTAATTTGAATTGATACCAACTTAATTACAATTGTATACAAAAATTCTACTCCTTTACAGCTCTGTTCATTCTCTCACTTTAGATATTGATGTCACAAATTACATCTTTATACATTGTGTACCTACTGACATAGATTTATAATTAATTTTTATTTGTCTTTTAAATCTTGTAAAAAATAAAAGGTAGAGTTACAAACCAAAATTACAATAATATTTGCTTTTACATTTGCCCAAGTATTTACCTGTACCAGAGATCTTTATTTCTTCATACAGCTTTGAGTTACCATCTAGTATCTTTTTATTTCAACTGAACATCCAATCAAGATGCTTGGGGCAACAGATTATGGGTGGACACATAAAATAGACCACCTATGGACCCAGGCATCTGTGGTTCTACATTCTCCCTGAAGCTTTCATGAACAGTGCCTGCTGTTTCTCCCATCTGAGATCCAAATTAGATGAAACAGGGACCAGTTCTTCAGGCAGCTCTCATCAGCTTAGAATGTTGCAAATATGGTCTACTTTGCAACCTCTGGTTTGAGGGAGGGAACTAGGAACTGGGCTGCTGCCTTCCCTAGACCAAGACTACTGTTGTGCCAGGGGGAAGATGGAATAAGAGCTAATAAAATCACCACAAAATATTTCCTACTTTTTTTTTTTTTTTTTTACGGTATATGGGTTTCTCACTGTTGTGGCCTCTCCCTTTGCAGGGCACAGTCTCCGGACGCGCAGGCTCAGCGGCCATGGCTCACGGGCCCAGCCACTCTGCGGCATGTGGGATCTTCCCAGACCGGGGCACGAACCCGTGTCCCCTGCATCGACAGGCGGACTCTCAACCACTGCGCCACCAGGGAAGCCCCTTTCCTACTGTTTTGAAGGTGGATTTTTCTTGATTTTGTGTCCATTTGGTTGCTATAAACCCTTGATTGTTTTTCAGAGTGCCTATATTAGTTCAGCCCAGTTTCTGGGTTTTTGTTTTTGTTTTTGATGCTTCTGTGGGAGGAACGAGAGCTTGGAGCTTCCTAGTCTGCCATTTTGCTGCCTCTGATGGAAAACTTGTTAGAAACACTCAAAAATATTTTAAACATCTTTACTGGATTATAATTGCTTTACAATGGTGTGTTAATTTCTGCTTTATGACAAAGTGAATCAGCTATACCTATACATATATCCCCATATCTCCTCCCTCTTGTGTATCCCTCCCACTCTCCTTATCCCACCCCTCTAGGTGGTCACAGAGCACCAAGCTGATCTGCCTGTGCTATGTGGCTGCTTCCAACTAGCTATCTATTTTACATTTGGTAGTGTATATATGTCCATGCCACTTTCTCACTTCATCCCAGCTTACCCTTCCCCCTCCCCATATCCTCAAGTCCATTCTCTATGTCTGCGTCTTTATTCTTGTCCTGCCCCTAGGTGCTTCAGAACTTTTTTCTTTTTCCTTTTTTTTTTTTTTGTAGATTCCATATATATGTGTTAGCATACGGTATTTGTTTTTCTCTTTCTGACTTACTTCACTCTGTATGACAGACTCTATGTCCATCCACCTCACTGCAAATAAGTCAATTTTGTTTCTTTTTATGGCTGAGTAATGTTCCATTGTATATATGTGCCACATCTTCTTTATCCATTCATCTGTCGATGGACACTTAGGTTGCTTCCATGTCCTGGCTATTGTAAATAGAGCTGCAATGAACATTGTGGTACGTGACTCTTTAAATTATGGTTCTCTCAGGGTATACGCCCACTAATGGGATTGCTGGGTTGTATGGTAGTTGTATTTTTAGTTTTTTAAGGAACTTCCATACTGTTCTTCATAGTGGCTGTATCAATTTACATTTCCACCAACAGTGCAAGAGGGTTCCCTTTTCTCCACACCTCTCCAGCATTTATTGTTTGTGGATTTTTTGATGATGACCATTCTGACTGGTGTGAAGTGATACCTCATTGAAGTTTTGATTTGCATTTCTCTAATGATTAGTGTTGCTGAGCATCCTTTCATGTGTTTGTTGACAGTCTGTATATCTTCTTTGGACAAATGTCTATTTAGGTCTTCTGCCCATTTTTGGATTGGGTTGTTTGTTTTTTTAATATTGAGCTACATGAGCTGCTTGGAAATTTTGGAGATTAATCCTTTGTCAGTTGCTTCATTTGCAAATATTTTCTCCCATACTGAAAGTTGTCTTTTTGTCTTATTTATGGTTTCCTTTGCTATACAAAAGCTTTTAAGTTTCATTAGGTCCCATTTGATTATTTTTGTTTTTATTTCCCTTTCTCTAGGAGGTGGGTCAAAAAGGATCTTGCTGTGATTTATGTCACAGAGTGTTCTGCCTATGTTTTCCTCTAAGAGTTTGATAGTGTCTGGCCTTACATTTAGGTCTTTAATCCATTTTGAGTTTATTTTTGTGTATGGTATTAGGGAGTGTTCTAATTTCATTCTTTTACATGTAGCTGTCCAGTTTTCCCAGCACAACTTATTGAAGAGGCTGTATTTCCTCCATTGTATATTCTTGCCTCTTTTATCAAAAATAAGGTGACCATATGTGTGTGGGTTTATCTCTGGGCTTTCTATCCTGTTCCATTGATCTATATTTCTGTTTTTGTGCCAGTACCATACTGTCTTGATTATTGTAGCTTCATAGTATACTCTGAAGTCAGAGAGTCTGATTCCTCCAACTCCACTTTTTTCCCTCAAGACTGCATTGGCTATTCGGGATCTTTTGTGCCTCCATACAAATTTTAAGATTTTTTGTTCCAGTTCTGTAAAAAATGCTATTGGTAGCTTGATAGGGATTGCATTGAATCTGTACATTGCTTTGGGTAGTATAGTCATTTTCATCATATTGATTCTTCCAATCCAAGAACATGGTATATCTCTCCATCTGTTTGTATCATCTTTGATTTCTTTCATCAGTGTCTTATAGTTTTCTGCATACAGGTCTTTTGTCTCCTTAGGTAGGTTTATTCCTAAGTATTCTATTCTTTTTGTTGCCATGGTAAGTGCGAGTGTTTCCTTAACTTCTTTTTCAGATTTTTCATCATTAGTGTATAGGAATGCAAGAGATTTCTATGCATTAATTTTGTATCCTGCTACTTTACCAAATTCATTGATTAGCTCTAGTAGCTTTCTGGTAGTATCTTTAGGACTCTCTCTATATAGTATCATGTCATCTGCAAACAGTGACAGCTTAACTTCTTCTTTTCCATTTGGATTCCTTTTATTTCTTTTTCTTCTCTGATTCTGTGGCTAAAACTTCCAAAACTATGTTGAATAACAGTGGTGAGTGTGGGCAACCTCGTCTTGTTCCTGATCTTAGTGGAACTGGTTTCAGTTTTTCACCATTCAGAACAATGTTGACTGTGGCTTTGTCGTATATAGCCTTTATTATGTTGAGGCAAGTTCCCTCTATGCCTACTTTCTGGAGGGTTTTTATCATAAATGATGTTGAATTTTGTCGAAAGGTTTTCTGCATCTTTGAGATGATCATACGGTTTTTATGCTTCAATTTGTTAATATGGTTTATCACATTGATTGATTTGCGTATATTGAAGAATCCTTGCATTTCTGGGATAAATCCCACTTGATCATGGTGTATGATCCTTTTAATGTGCTGTTGGTTCTGTATGCTAGTATTTTCCTGAGGATTTTTGCATCTATGTTCATCAGTGACATTGGCCTTTAGTTTTCTTTCTTTGTGACATCTTTGTCTGGTTTGGGTGTCAGGGTGATGGTGGCCTCGTAGAATGAGTTTGGGAGTGTTTGTCCCTCTGCTATATTTTGGAAGAGTTTGAGAAGGATGGATGTTAGCTCTTCTCTAAATGTTTGATAGAGTTTGCCTGTGAAGCCATCTGGTCCTGGGCTTTTGTTTGTTGGAAGATTTTTAATCACAGTCTCAATTTCAGTGCTTGTGATTGGTCTGTTTATATTTTCTATTTCTTCCTGGTTCAGTCTCAGAAACTTGTCTTTTCTAAGAATTTGTCCATTTCTTCCATGCTGTCCATTTTATTGGCATAGAGTTGCTTGTAGTAATCTCTCATGATCCTTTGTATTTCTGTAGTGTCAGTTGTTACTTTCCCATTTTCATTTCAAATTCAATTGATTTGAGTCTTGCCCCTTTTTTTTCTTGATGAGTCTGGCTAATGGTTTATCAATTTTTTTTTATCTTCTCAAAGAACCAGCTTTTAGTTTTATTGATCTTTGCTATTGTTTCCTTCATTTCTTTTTCATTTATTTCTGATCAGATCTTTATTATTTCTTTCTGTCTGCTAACTTGGGGGTTTTTGTTGTTATTGTTCTTCTCTCTCTAATTGCTTTAGGTGTAAGGTTAGGTTGTTTATTTGAGATGTTTCTTATTTCTTGAGGTAGGATTGTATTGCTATAAACTTCCCTCTTAGAACTGCTTTTGTTGCATCCCATAGGTTTTGGGTTGTTGTGTTTTCATTGTCATTTGTTTCTAGGTATTTTTTGATTTCCTCTTTGATTTCTTCAGTGATCTCTTGGTTATTAAGTAGTGTACTGTTTAGCCTCCATGTGTTTGTATTTTTTTCCAGATTTTTTCCTGTCATTGATATCGTCTCATAGTGTTGTGATTGGAAAAGGTACTTGATACAATTTCAGTTTTCTTAAACTTACCAAGGCTTGATTTGCGACCCAAGATATGATCTATCCTGGAGAATGTTCTATGAGCACTTGAAAAGACAGTGTATTCTGTTGTTTTTGGATGGAATGTCCTATAAATATCAATTAAGTCCATCTTGTTTAATGTATCATTTAAAGCTTGTGTTTCCTTATTTATTTTCATTTTGGATGATCTGTCCACTGGTGAAAGTGGGGTGTTAAAATCCCCTACTATTTTGTGTTACTGTCAATTTCCCCTTTTATGGCTGTTAGCATTTGCCTTATGTATTCAGGTGCTCCTATATTGGGTGCATAAATATTTACAATTGTTATGTCTTCTTCTTGGATTGATCCCTTGATCATTATGTAGTGTCCTTCTTTGTCTCTTGTAATAGTCTTTATTTTAAAGTCTATTTTGTCTGATATGAGAATTGCTACTCCAGCTTTCTTTTGATTTCTATTTGCATGGAATATCTTTTTCCATCCCTTCACTTTCAGTCTGTATGTGTCCCTAGGTCTCAAGTGGGTCTCTTGTAGACAGCATATATACGGGTCTTGTTTTGGATCCATTCAGCCAGTCTATGTCTTTTGGTTGGAGCATTTAATCCATTTACATTTAAGGTAATTATTGATATGTATGTTCCTATTACCATTTTCTTAATTGTTTTTGGTGTGTTATTGTAGGTCTTTTCCTTCTCTTGTTTCTCCTGCCTAGAGAAGTTTCTTTAGCATTTGTTGTAAAGCTGGTTTTGTGGTGCTGAATTCTCTTAGCTTTTGCTTGTCTGTAAAGATTTTAATTTCTCCGTTGAATCTGAATGAGATCCTTGCTGGGTAGAGTAATCTTGGTTGTAGTTTCTCTCCTTTCATCACTTCAAATATGTGCTGCCACTCCCTTCTGGCATGCAGAGTTTCTGCTGAAAGCTCAGCTGTTAACCTTATGGGAATTCCTTTTTATATTATTTGTTGTTTTTCCTTTGCTGCTTTTAATATTTTTTCTTTGTAGTTAATTTTTGATAGTTTGATTGATATGTGTCTTGGCATGATTCTACTTGGATTTATCCTGTATGGGTCTCTCTGTGCTTCCTGGACTTGATTGACTATTTCCTTTTCCATATCAGGGAAGTTTTCAACTATAATCTCTTCAAATATTTTCTCCCTCCTTTTTTTTTCTCTTCTTCTTCTGGGACCCCTATAATTCGAATGTTGTGTGTTTAATATTGTCCCAGAGGTCTCTGAGACTGTCTTCACTTCTTTTTATTCTTTTTTCTTTATTCTGCTCTGCAGTAGTTATTTCCACTGCTTTATTTTCCAGGTCACTTATCCATTCTTCTGCCTCAGTTATTCTGCTATTGATTCCTTCTAGAGAATTTTTAATTTCATTTATTGTGTTGTTCATCATTGTTTGTTTGCTCTTTAGTTCTTCTAGTTCCTTGTCAAACGTTTCTTGTATTTTCTCCATTCTATTTCCAAGATTTTGGATCATCTTTACTATCATTACTCTGAATTCTTTTTCAGGTAGACTGCCTATTTCCTCTTCATTTGTTTAGTCTGGTGGGTTTTTACCTTGCTCCTTCATCTGCTGTGTGTTTCTCTGTCTTTTCATTTTGTTTAACTTACTGTGTTTGGGGTCTCCTTTTTGCAGGCTGCAGGCTCGTAGTTCCCGTTGTTTTTCATGTCTGCCCCCAGTGGCTAAGTTGGTTCAGTGGGTTGTTTAGGCTTCCTGGTGGAGGGAACTAGTGTCTGTGTTCTGGTGGATGAGGCTGGATCTTATCTTTCTGGTGGGCAGGACCACATCCGGGAAACACTCAAATATTTAACTGCACAATACAGAGAAATGAACAGCACCACTGGTGTGAATATGTACAGGGCAGAAGCTACTGTGAATAATTAGGATCAGGCCTTGGAGAAAGGATACTTTTTTTAACTGAGGAGAGGAATGAAGAGACCAGGAATGGAACTGAGGAAAGAGAAGAACAAAGGCCCCAAGATGGGAAAGAACCTAGTTTGTTCTGGACTCTGTTGAGAGGCTGATATTGAAGCCCAGGGAGGCCTGGGGGTCAAAGCACACAGGACCTGGGAGCCAGGATGAACAGTTTGGCTTTATTCTAACTAACATGGAGGGTTTAAAGAACTAAAGAGGCCTTGTGATTTTTGTTGAAATGACAAGGTCACTATGTAGATAAGGCCTAGGATGGAAGCAGGGAGACCAGTGAGGAGGGTGGTATATATGCCCTAGTGAGAGATGAAGCCAGAGTCTGAGAATTAGGGGACAGCCCTTGGCGGGAGTCACAATGAGGCTGAGTTTTGTGGGAACAGCCTGGCAGCATCCCCGAGGGCTTTCAGAGGTAGACCAGGGAATAACCTCTGCCAAGTCAAACCAAGTCTGGTGCCAGGGCAAGTCGGTGGGGGGGAGAGGGCCACTTTTGCCCCTGTGGACTTCTTTTGAAGTTCTGTGCTCTGCCTCTCCCATCCATGCCTTTCTCCAGGGAAAAGAAGACAAGCTGTGCCCCTGGGGTTTGCAGAATCAGCATCTGAAAGGTCCATGTTTTTCAAACAAGAACTTGTTCATTGAGGAGATTGGGAAGCTGGGCCCCATGGAGGGACCATGCCCATGGCCTCACAGGCAGTGGACCCCCTTCAGTGGGGATGAGTCAGGGATCACATCATTCAGTTCCTGCTAACACTGATGAGTCAACATTCTCTGTATCTGAGGTTAAACGCAAGGATTCCAACGTTGGGCTGGTCTGGCCAGAATCCTGAACCTGTGACTCACAGTGTGATGTTGTGCAAGCTACTGCCCCTCTCTGAGCCTTAGTTTCCTCATCTGTACCACTGAGGTGATAACGGTCCCCACAATACTGGCTTATCGTGAACTATGTGAGATAATGTGCACAAAGCACTTAACAGGTGCCTGGCTCATAGTAAGTGCTCAATATTCGATCTTTGCAATGACATTGCTAATTAGTTTGATAACTGTAATTATTAGCAGGGGATCCTGCCAACAATTTTAGGAACTCATCAGAACCACAGAATCCAGCTTGGTCTGGTTTGGGAGAATGTCAGAAAGAGTGATCCCTTCTTGTTCGCTCTGTCTCAGCCACAGAGCTCGCCTGCTCTCAGGTCCTGCAACCCATCTTATGTTCAAAGTGAAATGTCAAAGAGCAGGAAAGAGAACGTGCAGAAGAATGATGAGCCATTGTGTCCATTCCTCAAAGACAGTGGGTGGTATTTGAGATGAGCCTTGAGGTTGGGTTGGAGATACACATGCCAAGATGGCAGTCTGGCATTCCAGGAGAAGGGAGAAGCCTCTGCCAGGTTTGGAGGTAGAAAATGTTTCTCATTCCTTTCCGGTAGCTAGAAAAGAGACTGGCTCACTTTAGCCATATGAAGAGTTTGTGATAGGACGGTGAGTACAAAGACACAAAGTTGTTAGATTGTGGCTAGATCATGGATACCAGGGTAGAGGAATTTGGTCCTCACCATGCAAATGATGGGAGATGTGACTGTTTCTGAAGAAGGGAAGATCATTCTTAGAGCTGGGCTTTGGGAAGACCACACACAGACCAGAGGCCCTGATCCCTGTTCAGAGCCATTACAATGGTCTAGGCCAGGGATGATGAGGCCCAGCTTTGGAAGTGTGGGCGGAGGGATTTTCCAGGTGAGGTGTACAATCAACAAGGCTTGACAACTAACTAGAAGTGATGGGTGGAGGGATGACCCAAGACAGACTCTGACAGCTGGATGGTTGGGACAGAAGAGGTCTGGGAAGGAAGATGGTGGTGGCAGCTCTGGACACGTCTTGCTTGAGGAGCCTGTGAGCTCTTTGCAGGGGCAGTTGGCTCTGCAGGTCTGGACTTAGAGGTCTCAGGATTGGGGACAAGTATTTGATGATGGTTATGCCTGAGTTTGTCTGATCTGTTGAAGGACATGGGCAGAGGAGGGGAGGGTGAGGCAGAGACACTGTCTGCTGCTGCCCCCTCGGCCCACATGTGGCCCCAATCTGTGGCTTCCCTCTGTTGCCATCCCCTCCTTCTCATCTTACACTTCTTTTTTGGCCCTCACTTAGCTGCGTCATTTTAGGCAACTTGGAAACCAGGCCTCGTGTCTTTAACTTACAAAATTATACACTCCAATGAGCCGGAAAGGGGCTTTTGGAATAATTCTATTGAAAATATGTGGGTTTTCGCCTTGAAATGATCTTCCTGAAATTATCCCCTTTCTCTCTTTATAAATATTAAAAAGAAGGAATCAGAGCTTAGTGCTTTAAATCCCTGTTCAGGGATTTCTCGTCTGCCTCCCAGGAAAGCAACCAGTCATTTCTGAGGAAGAAAAGGAAGGGGTGGCTCAGTTCCCTCTAACGTGACCCCTCCCACCTTTTGGAATACCCCTGACCTGTCCCTCCTCGTGCCCCTATGGCTAAGCTGGGATGTGCTGGAATATGGGGGTGTGAGAGGGAAGGAGCAGGCTCGGGAGGGGTGGGGAGAGGGAAGGTGAGTAAGGCTGCAGAGATGGAGGCAAGAAAGATGGAGAGAAAGAGTGAGAGTGAGAGAGACAGAGACAGAGAGATACATCAGGGAAGGAGAGAAGAGAGATGGAGTGAGAGAGAGAAGTGGTTCTAGAGGGAGAAAGAGACATAAAAACCCAGAGAGAGAAGGGCTGGGGCAAGAGAGGTAGAGACACAGAGCTAGAGCCTGAGGATTAAAGGAGACACAGAATACGGAGAGAGAGAGTAGCATGTGATGCAGAAAGAGAAAGGGAAGACTCAGGGATAGGGGGACTGGGAGAAGGTGACAGGGAGCCAGGGGTGGACGACGATGCAGAGAGAGGCCCACAGAAGGAAGACGACACAGATTGACAAGCGGAGTAGGGAAGAGTCACAGGACAGAGACATGGTGAGACAGCGACACAGGGTGAATGAAAAGGAGACTGGAAAGGCTGGTGCCACGCTCAGGCTGGAGGCTGGCTTGGGCTGGGGATGAATTCATGGCTTGTGTGCAGGGTGGCATCCGATGGAGGGAAGCTCCTCATTCCCAGCCTGGCCCCATTGGGCCTGCCTCAGTCCCATGCCTCGGATGAAGCACTGTTGACCTTCGATACATGAGAGAGGGTTGGGGGAACAGGAGGCTGCCTTAGGAGTTGGTGGATCCAAGCATCAGCTCTTCCAAACCACTGCTGTGTCACCTTAGGCACTTTTTCTAGTTTTTGGAGCCTTGGTTTTCTCATCTGAAAAGTGGGGATAATGGTGCCTACATCATAGGATTGTTTTGCCACCCACATGGGGCAACACCTGTAAGGGGCTTGACACAGCACCTGGTAGTACGTGCTTCACCTTACATGAATCAGTTGGTATTTGGGACTCGACTATACTTCTTCTGTGACCTCAGAACTGACCAGTGCTGACCCTGGAGACCTAGAGGGTAAAACTTATACCCTATAAGTTTGAAAGGGGAAGTCTATGGGAGGAAGGGAACCAGAAATTTGGTGGTTGGGAGAGTTGCTGAGAAGGCTTTCACAGGCAGCGTTAGTGAGTACAAAAGGTAAGGGGGGAGGTCGGAACATTTAACTGGTTTCCACACTCTTGAAAGGGGGCCTAGTGAAAAGAGAAGTGCCCTAGCCCATGGCTCCTCTGTGAGCATGAGCTCTCCAGGGTTTCTTCCTGCCTGTCTGACAAAGAGGGTATCAGACTCCAGGCTCTGTAGGACCTTTGAGGCCCTAACATTCAGGGCTTCTCAAAGTCTATGATTGTAGTGGCCTGATCTGGAGTGGGGGTGGGGGTGTTGAGGATGTCCCCTGTGCCTCCCTGCCACCCCCAGAGCTGCAGCAGGAACAGAGCCCTCTACCTTCTAAAGGATCTGTCACAAATCACGGTGGTCGGTTACTGGTTACCACATAAGCCAAGCCCTTGATCTGCCGTGTTTGAGGAAACCCTTTGTTCCTTTCAAGTCTCTATTCTCTCAGCCAGGGTTGGTGCAGAGACTGAAGCAGTGTTTTCTCTTTCTTCCTTTCCTTTTTGGATTTTTAAAAATAACTGGCTTTGCATTCAGGCAGCATTCTAGAATTGGGTTCCCAGGCTGTGGTTCAGGGCCAGGGACTTCAGCTGCCCCTCACTCCTGGGAAGACCTGGGAGGAGTGAAAGCAAAAAGGCTGGAGGGATGGGGAGGGCATTAAACCCATGCCCTTGAGACAGACTCAGGCTGAGGCAGCAGCCCTGTGAGGTGAGGCTGGAGAGCAGAGACAGAGCGATGGGGATTCCAATCCTGGCCGCAGCACCCCCAAGCTGGCCGACTCTGCTGCACTCCCATCCTCTTTTGGACCTCAGTTTTGGTAAGTGTAAGATTAGAGGTCAGAGAAGAGACGGCTGCCTCTCTCCATTGCGGGGTCCATGTCAGACATTGCTAATCAATCCCCCCGCCCTCAACCCCCAAGCTTGGATGAGCCCTACGAATCCTTTTCAACACAGTGCCCTGGGTGTTTACTACCAATTGGATTTGAGCAATGCAAAATAAGACCTACTTCCCATCCTGGGACATCTCCAAGGGGCCAACGTGAAGTGGGTACTCAAAAAATATTTATTAGATGAATAGAATTTTTTTTTTTTTTTAGTCCTTACTACATGTTCTAAGTCCTTTCTAAGCAGTGAACAAAACAGAGTTCTTGACCTTAATCCAATGTGTCGGGGAGACAGGCAATAAGCAAATAAGCAGAGAAATATATGTATCAGACGTCAGGTGATGACCAATGCTGTGAAGCAAAAGGAACCAGAGTAAAACAACAGAGAGTGATAGAGTGTGGCTGTGGCGGAGGGGGGGCACATTGTAGATAAGGTCATCAGAGAAGGTCTTCCGAGGAGGTAATAGCCAGCAGAGAACTCAACAGAGTGAGAAATCTCTTAAGATTCCATCGCTCTAAGACTATGAGTGGTTTGACACTGCGATTCTAATTCTTGTTGTGTAAGATTCTAGAATCCCATGAATCTAGGAACCTGTAACTAAACTGCTTTCACATTCCATGACAATGATTCTAGAATTTTGTGACTCTGAAATTCTAGGATTCACTGAAGCATCTTTTTGCTTGAATAGACCAGGATTCATTGCCTACCCTCTCCCTGCTACCCCTAGGAAACGGAGCTGAAAATAGAAGCCGTCAAAACAACAAGCCATTCCAGCTCTAAGTGCCATAGTAAAGAAATGGTCCAGTGTTGCTCCAATGGTTTAATTGCAGCAGCCCATTCATGAAGGATCTTCAGTTGATGAAGAGGAATGAGGCCTCGGGGAAAGGCGTGGCTTGTGGCTACCCCTGGGGAGAGGTCTGAAGCACCACCCTGGGTGAGGCTGATGCTCTAGGGAGCTGGCTGGATTTTAGCAGCTAAAGCCCTGGTTGGCTGGATCAAATGCCCTCTGCCTTTGGGAATCAAGAGGGTGGATATTTTAACTAGGAGATTAAGAAAGGCCTCTCTGGGGCGGTGGCATTAGAGCTGGGTCTGAAGACTAAGAGGATGCCAGGTTGACAGACTGCCAGGGGAAGCCAGTTCCAGGCAGAGGGACTAGCAGATGCAAAGATCCTGAGGTGAGAGAGAGCTTGGCTTGTTCCCAAAGCAGTTGGAACACAGAAAAATGAGGAGATGAGACCAGAGGGCAGGAAGGGGCTGGGTCCTATATAGGTTTGTAGGCCAGGACCAGGAATGTGGAAGCTCCTGGGAGGTTTTAAACAGAGCAGTGACATAATGTTAATTCCATATTTAAAAGATTCCTAAGTACTCTGAGTAGAATGGACTACTTCGGGCAAGAATAGAAACTCAATCAGAAAGAAACTGGTAATTTGTCCCAGTGAGAAATGACGGTGGCTTGGATTTAGATGGTAGCAGTAAATTCATCTGTTCATCTCTCCCTTCTTCCTTCTCTCTCTTTCTTCCATCACTCTCTCCATCCATCCATTCATCCATTTATTAACCAAACACGTATTAAGTGTCTATGGGGAGTCAGGTACAATGCTGGGATTACAAAGATGAATTAAACATGCTTCCCAACCATGAGGAGCTCACAGAATGGCAGGGTGCATGTCATTGCAATGTAACGATGTGAACACTCCAGTCAAGGAATGCACCAAGAAGGGCGCGAGCTCAAGGGAGGAAACGTGTTGAGCCCGGGAAGCTGGAAAAGGCCTCATGGAGGAGCAGTTGATTGAGCTGGGCCTTTTGAAAGGCACAGAGGAGTTGGATAGGCAGGAGAGTGTCCCTGGCAGGGGGGCAGCATGAGTAAAGGCAAGGAGGTAGCCTGAGAGAGCATGGCGTGTACTGGAGATGTGTAGGTGTCCAGGCTGGTGGGATCAACAGGTGTGCGGAGGGACACTCTGGGAGAGGTGGAAGGTGTGCTTATGGCTGCTCGGCTCTGCCTGCCCCTAGCAGAGCCGAGTAATTTCATTAAGTACCAGCTCTTAACGAAGATGCAGCTGTTTAGCAGATGTTGCCTTCCACCCCAGATGGAGGTGCATCTTAGCGATGGGCACAGTATTTCTAGGGCGTCTAATTTGTGAGGCTGCAGAGAGGAAAGAAATTCAAATGCCGCCATTATTATCTAATGGCCATCATTCACTCTGCACCCCCCCTCCCCCAGTGCCACTGCCACTGCCGCTGTCAGACATTCCTGTTGGCCTTGGACTGGAGACAGAGAGGTGGGCTGGCAGGTGGGCTGGGAGTTTGACTTGCTGGTTGTCACTCAGAAAACAAGAGAAGAAAGCAAATGAAAAAGGCGCCAATCCACAGAGCCCCCAAGAACTTTTATGGTAGTGGAAAGTGACCTATGCCCCAGAAAAAGGTACAGATAATAACTGCTATCTATTGAACTCCTACTCAGAGCCAGGTGCTGTGCGAGGGGCTTCACAGACCTTGTCTCTGGTTCTCTAATCCTGTCCCCCATGCAAGGTTCCTGCCTCAGGCCCTTTGCCCTTGCTTTCTCCCCTGTCTGGGAATGCTCTTCCCCCAGCTGCCCACATGGCTCATTCCCCCATGTCTTTCAGTATCACCTCCTCACAGAGGCATCCCCTGATCCTCGCCCCCCCACCCCCACATAAAATAGCACCTTCTCCATCATTCTCTACTCCCCTACCTTGCTTTATTCTCCTTCATCACCCGATGTGTATATGCTGTTCAGTGTCTGTTTCTCTCCTCTAGAGTTTAAGCTTCTGAGAGCAAGGATTTTTTTCTGTTTTATTCATTGCGGCCCCTCCAGCACTCAAAAGAATGCGTGACACAAGGCAGAACTCTGTAAATATTTGTTCAAAGCGTGGAAGAATGATCAACAGATCTCATTGAACGTATGAGACCAGCGTCGGGGAGAGAAAATCACTTTCCCAAGAGTTACACAGCCGGCAAGGGGCAAGCTTGGATTTGAATTCGGGTCTGTCTGATTCTAAAGCTCTGCCCCTTTCCTTAAAAGTTTCTCTTCCTCTCTTTCTCCATAGCACTTATCACCACTTACTTGTTATTATCTGTTCCTGGGTTTGGTGTCTGTCTCCCCCACTAAAACGGCAGCCCCACTGCAACAGAGTTCATTTGCTTTGTTCACAACTGACTCCTCTCACACTCACACAACTTCTTTAATCCTGGAAGCAATCCTACCTCTGCAAGGTAGGTTTCATCCATGCCATTTTGCAGATGGGAAAATTGAGAGTCAATCAGAGAAACAATTTGCCTTGCCCAAGGTCACCCACCCAGTGCGTGGAGAGCTGGGATTTTCATTTGTCCAACCAGAGGCACCAGCTGCCTGGCCAGATGCCACTTACCAGGGCCCGTCTCTCCCCTCAAGTTTGGCAGTGTCAGGGCCAACGTGAAGCTCGCCCTTAATTCACAACTCCCCAGTTTTGTCCATTTAAGTGAGAACTTTCATGTTAGTTTAACCCAAATTCTCCGTTGACTTCAGTGGAAGCTTTGAATCCGTGAGGAAGGTCTGACAGCATATTTGGAGGTAGCACAGGCACCCAGTGGAAATCACATTAGCATACTCATTATCTCAACGGCCTTTGAATGTGTTTTTCAGCTGTTCCTTTAAAGTGGCTCAGTGACAACGGATCCTTTCTATTCACTAATTCCTGGGACTGAAGTGGGCTGTGGTTGGCTCCTAGGTGCTTCTCTGTGCTTTCCAAACGGTGACGATGATGTGAACCCGTGTGGCATAAGGTAATGGAGAGAATGTCATCCAGGCAGATACCCTGAAGGTGCGTGAAGCACATGGTCTGAGTTTGGAAGAAACAACTCCTCAAGTCACGTAGGCAGGTGTGGTGGGACCCCCCAGGGGTGGCAGTGGGGGCACAGGTAACAAAAGCTGTTGCTCAACTGCCTTCCAAGGAGGCGGCCCCCGTTAACAGGAGGCCTCTGGAGGCAGCACAGAACCAGGGATGGCTCTGGGTTGACAAGATGGTTGCTCAACTCTGGAAGGTGCCAGAATCACCTGGGGAGCATTTACCAACACTCAGGGTCCAGCACCCCCTCAAAAGACCATTAGGTTCCAAATCTGGGGGACTTGGGGGAACAACTGGGCTTCAAAGATTTTTGAGTTTTCCCCGATGACTCCAGTACGCCAACAGGCAACTAGTAAATGGAGCTAAACTGCTTTCAAACCAGAGGGGAGGGGAAGTGAGAAGTTGGGTGATGGGTGATGGTGGGGAGGGCGGGGGAAATAAGAAGTCCTTCAAGGATGTGTGGCGAAGAAGGAAGGTCAGAGAAAAACACTCTTGGTTTTGTTTTGTTTTTTTTTTAAGAAAAATTTCAAGTACAGCAAAATGGAGAGACTAGTACAATGACCTGCTTACCAGTTACAGTCTCATCAGTTATCAACATGATGTCCCTCCCTGTGGGGGGCGTTGAGGTGTGTGTGGGAGGTGAGGCACCCCAGCTTCCCCGGGAACCTCCTGGAAAGCCAGCGCTTCTCACCGGTGGTTCTGTGACAGTGGATCCCTGGTGGGAACGCAGAGCGCCAGCACCAGCTCTCAGGGTAGGACAAGCTTTGACAGGGGAACCAACAGCTGGGACGCAAGGACTTTTGTATTAAGGAAAAAAAAGTTAGACTTAAGAAGAAATTCCCACCTATTTGAAATAATTCCTCCTTGACTAGTTCTTTGGTTCTGATGTTTTGGGACGGGGCTGTGGGCCTTACCCCTAAAAGGATCAAGGAAGTGAGGGGACTAGCCTGGGAACAACCAGAGGGTGCAGCTAGGGGAGTGGAAACTGGGCTGGGCTGTCTCCAGGAAGCCCTCTGCTGTGTGCTTCTTTGTTCATAGGACAGTGATTCACTGAGCACTTACTACATGCTGGACGTTGTGTTCTTGATGATAAGGACACACTGGTAAACACGATGGATGAAGATGCTTCCCCACAGGCAGCTTACATTCTAGTGCAGGAGATGGACCACAGGAAGTAAAATAAACAGCGTGTCAGATCGCACGCAGTGCTGTAGAGAAAAATAAAGCAGGGAACAGCCTGGGTGGGTGGCAATTGTTAAGGTACCCAGGGAAGGCCTCTCTGCTGAGGTGACCCAAACAAGATGATGGAGGGAGCCATGTGGGCTGAGGAACTGCATTCTAAGCTGAGGGAACTTCAAATACAAAGGCCCTGGGTATGGGGTTGCGGGTTGGGGCGTTGGGAGTGCTTCTTTCAGGAACAGCAAGCCCCTTGCATGGCTGGAGCAGAGGGAGAGTGTGGGACGGGGCTGGCAGGGAGGCAGATCTATAGGGAAAACTGATGAGGCCCGACATGTAAGACCTTGAAGGCTTTTGTAAAGACTTTTGCTTTTCTGCTGCATGAGAAGGGGAGCAATGGGTGGGTTTTGAGTGAGAGGACTGAAAGATCTGGCTTACATTTTAGTGGGACCTCTCTGGCTGCTGAGTGCAGAACAACTCTAGAAGGTGGGCACAGAGCAGGAGAAGGCTATTGCAGTCACCCCAAGTGACAGATGCTGCCAGCTCAGACCGGGGTGGTGGTGGTGGCCTGGGGCAGAAGTGGGCAGGTTATGGGTAACTTTAGAAGGTAGAAGCAATGGGATTGGTTGACTGAAGGAATGCAGGAGTGTGAGATGAAGAGAGCGGTCAGGGATGGTGCCAAGGTGTTGAATCTCAGCAACTAGAATTATGGGGTTGGCATTCCCTGAAATGGAAATCCTGCAGGAGGGCTGGGTTTTGGAGGAATGGTTGGGAGTTCTGTTTTGGACAGGTTAGACTTGAGATGCCTGGACAACACAAAATGCAGATGTTGATTCATCTGCGGGACATATGAGTCTAGAGTACAGGGGAGAGGCCTGGCCTAGAGTCAACCCTGACGGTGGGTGAGATCACTAAGGGCATGGTCATAGATGGAGAAGTGAACCAAGGACTGACCTGGGGTTCTGGTGTAACAGGCACGGGGCCAGGCTATTTCTCCTGGCCTCCACTGGCCAACACCAGGCCTGGGGGTCTATGGAGGGGTGTCCTAACCCTGCCTTCCCTGGGTATTTACCCTAAGGTTAAAGGCGAAACCTGAACTAGCCTCATTTTGGAAGAGCAGAAACTCTCAGGTTATACGGAGCCCTGGTGATTGCTGTAAAGCTACTTGCAGGGAGTGGAAGGCAAGAGTTTGACCACGCCTCACAGAATGCAGCTTAGCCACTGAAAAATCATTCAGCGCTCGGTGCTCCGGGGACTGAGTCCGTGCACGGTGCGCTCAGCAGCAGTAGTCTGCTGGTCTTCACTTCCTCTGTGCCTTCCCACTGTCTTTGCAATAACTGACCTTGTGGGGTCTTTCAGTTTTTATGCATTTTCCCAACTCTGGGATCCAGATTCAAACACACATCCCTGATTGGCGCTGATCGGTTTAGTTAACTGTGCTCAGCCCCGCTGGGTGGAGCTTTTGCACCAGGCAATACCGCTGGCAGCTGACTGGCCTATGTTGCAGAAGCATTTGGGTCGGGTGACATCTCCTGCTCCAATAAGCTGTTGTGGCGGTTATGGGGGCACTAGCGGGTACAGAATATAAAGTCTGAACGGGAATGGAACATGGATTAAGGTGGACTCTGGGGCAGAGAAGCCTCCTGTGTTCAGGTTCAAACTCAGCCTCCACCACTTACTGTGACCTTGGGTGGGTTATTCGAGCTGACTGTACCTCCATCTCTGTAAGTGGAGAATAATAATGTTAACTGCATCTTTGGGTTGTGGTGAGGCCTATGTAAGATGATCAATGAAACGCACAGTACAGTATTTAAGTAGAGCTCAAAAAGTGTTCATCACTGTTGCCACTGCTATCAGGGGACAGTTTATCTGCACTAAGTTAGATGCTTTAAATGCACGTTCTCATCCAGTTCTTCACAAAATCCCAATGAGATAGGTTGTCTTTTCAGTCCCATCATATAGGTGTGAAAATGGAGGCACAGGGAAGTTACCTGACTTGTTCTAGGGTCCCTCAGCTATTAAGCATAGAGCCGGGATTCAAACACAGGTTTATCTGGCTCCAGAACCATTGCTCTGATTCACTGTGCCCCCGGAAAGGACACCTATGTATAAATGCCCACCCTTGGCCACTTCTGCAGGGCTGTGGGCAGGAGCTCTACACCTCTCCAGGAGGTGTAGCGAGCTCTCTGAACGTCTCCCCGCCCTGCAGCTGTCCCTGCCCTCCAAGGATGCAATCTACTGAAGTGAGGACTGCATCCCTCACTGGCTCTGGTCTGCAAAGGCCGTTGCTATCCCTTGTCCTATGTGGTCCTCAACAAGTGGATAAATGAGCAGATTAGGGATTGTATTCCTCCCATTTGACAGATGCAGAAACCGAGACTCATCAAAAAGATGGAGTCAGAATTTGAACCCAGGTCTGTCTGTCCTTTTCCCTTCCTCCATCCCCCTTGCAGGGCAAAACTGAATCCAAAGGGATCAGGAGCCGCTGTAGGTTCTTGAACAGGGTAAATTAAAGGCAGGAAGAACTTGGGATCAGAACAGAGAACCTCAGAGCTGGAAGGTGCCTCATTTAATTGGGCCCGGAGAGGCCAGGGGGTCACTGGGTCTGTACCCTGATCACTGCTGAACAATTACCCAGTTCTGCAAAGTTTCTTACTCATGGCCTGGGCTTCTTTCAGGGTGTAAAGGAAATGGAAAGAGATGAATTCCAGGTGCCAGTTTAATTCCATGAGGCTCAGTATGCCTGACTGACCCTGGGGTTTCACGCAGGCTCCCTGACTGAAGGATTACAGTGAGGAAGGAGTATCTGCAGGCTCTTGGCTCTTCTAACAATCACACACCAAGCAGGGCCTCGCCCGTCCTCCAGGGTGGTTACCAGTAAACAGTCCCTGGGCTTCACATGTGTGGGTTCCTCAGCACATCCCTGAAATCTGACGTCAAGGATTTGAATCTCTGTCTTGCACCTACTCACTGTGTGACCTGGGGCAAGTCACTTTACCTCTCTGGATTTCTGTTTCCTCATGTACAATCCTCTCGTATTTGGTTACTGTGAGGACTGAGTAAGATGTTCATATAGTGCCTGGTGCAGTGCCTGGTGTGTGACGAATGCTGTTACTGTTATTTTAGGCATTGAAATCCCATGGCCCCCACACAAAAATCTTCAGACGCTTGCTGTTGGCATGGGAATGATGAAAAGATTTACCTTTTAGAAACATAAAAGAATAACATAAAAGAATAATTTAGAAAGAAGGGTTATTTTGGTGACAGTGTGGCAGTTGTATTAGGAGAAACAAGACTGAAAATGAAACATGTCCATTAGGAATGTATTTGGCTGTTGGTAGTAAAAAAATCCAACAATGGAACAGATTTCTACTCTTGCCTCAATATTCACTCTCCCTGTCTTCTTTAGGCAATAGAATCCTTAATTTTAGCTGGGCATGTGGCAGTCTAGAATGAAGATGACAGTTCCTAGCTTCCCTTTCATATTTTAGGTATGGCCATGAATTTCTCTTGCCAATGAGAAATGGTTTATGTGATTTCTAGAAAATGTCTTAAAAGGGAGGGTATACACATCACTCCTCTCTTTCTACTTGCTGGCTGGAATTTGACATGTGATGACTGGATCTCAAGCAGCCCTTTTGGACCATGTGGTAAATTAAAGATGGTTGCTAATTCTTTGACCCTCTTTCCTTCAAAAGGAAAAGTCTACTTGAAAGAGTAAATTCACTTCACTTAAATCTGGGCTGGCCTGTGACTTCTTAGATAAACAGAGTAGAATGGAAATGATGTTCTGCCATTCTGGGCCTTGTCCTTAAGAGGACTGGCAGCTTCTGCCATGGCCTCTTGGATCCATGAGCTACCATGGAAAAGGTCAAACCACTCTGCTGGAGAGAACACCTGGAGAGCCCCTGAGACTACGTAGAAAGGGAGAGGGACCCAGCTGGGCTTAGCACTGTAGTCATCCTCACTAAAGCGTCAGGCATCCCAGTAAAACCATCAGCTGAATATGACAAGTGACTAGTTGATGCCTACAGATCAGAAGGATCACCTAGCTGAGCCCTGCCCAAATTTCTGACCCACAAAACTATAGGAAACAATAAAATTGTTATTGTTTGGGGGTTGTTTGTTATATAGCCAGAGATAACGAGAAAAGACCATGAGGTAGAAGCTATTTGCTGAGGATGGTGCACCAATTATACCAGCCCTGGTCTGGCTACCTCCAGATTTCTTGTTACACAAGCAAAGTAAACCCTATTTGTTAAAGCCTTGTGATACCTTGGGTTATTGCTCAAGGCCTCAGTTTCCCAATTGTTAAATTAGACACTAGCTCCTGTCCTATTACTTCCCAAGTGCCCGAGAGGATAAAGCAATAATCAGGAGGAGGGGTCCTTTTTCATGCAATATAAACAGTGCTTGTATCCAACAAGACCAATGAGTGACATGCTCAAGCTGTTATAATATATCTAACCTGTTCATGATGGGTATGAACTCATCATGAACCAGTTACAAAGGATTTTGGAATCAGACACTGGGCCTTGAGGCTCAGCTCTGCTCCTTTCTAATGTGATGAATTGGGGTAGTCACTAAATCTCTCCAAGCCTAGTTTCCTCATCAATAAAACACAGACGATGCTACTTCCCTTGTAGAGTCTGTGTGAGGATTAAATGAGATTAATCCATCCATTTGTTAAATACTGAATTTCTCCTATGTTCTAGGCCAGACCCACTCCTAATGTTGGTGGGGCCTGGGGCCCACTCACCTCCCAAATCTAAATATTTAAATGTTATATATCAAGCTAATACATTGTTTTAAAAATGTTCTATCCTTCTTGATGAATATAACTTCATAACAACATGGAAGGCCAGGTTCAATTTGGAAAACTCAGACTCCTCAGACATCTGCACTGAGATGTAGAGTGGCGGTGGGCAGAGCCGCACCCTAGCCTCCAGCTCCCCAGATGCCTTCTCCCTTCTCACCCCTGGCTCCATGCCACACTGTGTGACTCACATGTATCCCAGGCTGCCTGTCCCTTCACCTCATGCTCCACACTGCCCTTTGGCTACATCCTGGGCCTAGTGTTTTGCCTCCAGAGAACAAACTAAGGAGAGGCCTGCACAGGCCCTGGAAGCAGCTGGGACCCTTGGGCAGGGAGCTCAGGGATCCTGGGGCCCCAGAGTGTGCCTAGAAAGGGAATGAAGTCTTGGGTGGGCAGGTCCCCTTGGCCCTGTGAGTACATATGCAGCTGGTGGAGGGCCAGAGAGAGGCCCTTTAAAGCATGAGAACCAGGGAGGAGGGCAGGGTCCCCCTTGCTTGGATCTGAGGCCTGTGCTGGTGGACGAACATCAGTGTCTGAAACAGACACCGTCCCTGCCCCTTTCCTTCAGTGTGGTCCTCTGTCTCACCCCTGCCTGTAAGATGAGGGTTTAGCTGATCTGACATCTGCAAGTTTGTGTTGGAGACCAAGGGCTGGGGACTTGGTGAATGTCAACATGAATCTCCTAGATACCAGGAGATCAGATGTGATCAGATGGGTATCAGATGGGTTTAAGACCTGAGTTATCAACTTCCTCCTCCAGCCCAAGCCTGGTAGAACAGGAAGGGCCTCCATTGGCTAGTCCAGCCCATTATTCACACAAAACTTCAGCAGCCATAATAGCAACATGACTTCCCATCACACCTGGAATAAAATCCCAGCTCCTTGCCAAGACCTGCAAAGCCTCTTCCACCCGGCCTCTGGCCACCTGCAGTCTCCTCGCCCACCACCCTTGCCCTTGTTCACTGAGCTGCAGCTCCCTTGACCTTCCTTGTGTTTACGAAATGTAAGGAGTCCACTCCTCCCACCTCTCGGCCTTTTCCCTCACTCTTCCCTCTGCCTGGAGTACCCAGCTCTTTGCACAGCTGGATCCTCTCATTCAGGCATCAACTTAGTAGCCCCATGACGTAGAGATGTTCGGGAATAGCTCTCCTCTAGCCCAGCGCTCTCTTTTTAATGTCTCCATTTTACATCTTTACACCACCAGAAGTGGCAGATGGAGTGATTAAGAGGTCACCCTTGGAGCCGGACTGAGTCTAAAGCTGGTCTCCATCATCTACTGGACACTTGAGTAAATTGTTCAGCCTGTTTTGCCATGAATATATTATTCAACCTCTAATTTTCCTTGAATAGTTAATTCAACCTCCATTTTCCCATCCGTGAAAGGGGGTGATAATTAATCTGTCTCATAGGTCTTTTGTGAGACTGGATGAGCAAACGCACATATTTATAGCATTTAGAACAGAAGACTGGCACTGGCTGTTTGTGTTTGCCATTTTATTAACACTTGTTATTTGAAATTATCTTGTCTGTTTATTTCTTTGTGTATTGCCTCCCTTCTCTCTATGAAAGGCAAACAACTTCTTGTGCTTAGATAAACGGATTCCAGCAAGGAGTGGGCAATTGTGCCGAGCCCTTCTGTACATCTCCGGTACAGATGGGGAAGCCGAGGCAGGGATGGAAGGCCGGGAGCGAGAGGCCTAAGCGGCCAGCCCGCCGCGCTGCCCGGAGCTCTCGGCTGCCCCTTTCGCAGGCGGGCACTGATATCCTCCGAGCGCGAGAGCAGCATGGGGTTCGGCGATGCCGGCGTTTTGGTTCCCAGCGCGTTGGTCTTTAAGGCCCTACAGAGCGATCTCGGGAAAGCGGCCTGCAGCCCGCGTCAGCTGCGGTCCCGTCCTGTCGACGCCGGAGCAAGAACAAAGGCATTTGCATGAGAACAGGAACTCTGTTTGCTGAGAGGGCCTGTTTGGGGGTGCCCCTTGCGCTCTCGCGCCCCGCAGACACCCCTCCCCGAGCCTCGGGACACTCTCCTGCCGACTCATCTGTACTCTGAGGAGGCGCCGGAGTCCCGCAGCGGCCGAGCCGGGCAGGAGCGGCCCCAGGCCTCCGTCCGGGTCTCAGCCCCCGCCGGCTTCTCTGTCTGACAGTGCGCAAGCGTTATAAAGCCTAACTCCACGGCAACACAGCCTCCTCCAAGGATGCGCACCTGGCACGTAGGAGGAGCTCAGTGAATACGGGCTCCGATGTCCCTTTCCGACGCTGTTTCTCAGCCATCTCTTTTGAAATCCCACCCAGCTGCCCTCGGAGGCAAGATAAGAAGTAAGAGCAGGGGTTCAGGAGCCTGGGAAACCTGGATTCAAATCCTACTCTGGCGCTTACCAGCTGCATTGCCAGGAGCAAGTTACTTTGTCTTTTGAGGCCACAGCGTCCTCATCTGTAAAATGGGGATGAAATAGTCTATAGGGTGCTTAGTTCAGTCATTCTCACAGATTAAGTGCTTAATTCACTCTTACAGTCATCACTTCCAGTTTACAGGGGGTCAATGGCAAACCCTCCAGACCTCCTAAGGGTCAGTCTTAAGCGGCCTAAAGGTCGAGATCCCCAAATGGTTTTATAGAGCCGGGTAGAGGTGCGCTCCTCTTCCCTCGTGCTCTCTCCCCAACCCCCAACCCCCAACCCCCATAAGATACACAGGCTTCCATGTGAACTGGAAGAGTAATGGCTGGCTGATCAGTGACTGGAGTGGGGTTCTGGGATGTTTTTCTCCCAAGTCGAAACCTATTATTATTATTACTATTATTACTATTGTTATAATTATTTAATTAAGTACGGAAAGCCCTGGATCTTTCGCTTGAAGACAGCCTGCTATTCAGAGCAGCCCATAATCCCTCCACACTTCCCTGCCAGGAAGGAAGCCTCACGCTGCCCTCTAGTGGCGGGCAGGGTTGTGCAGGCCCAGTGAAGCGGACCAACAAGGGAACCAGAGAAACAAGCTTCACTTAGTACGTGGTGGAGGCTGTCTGGAAGAGGGAGGGAGAGAATGCAGCCTGGTTCCCCCACCGCTATTTGTGGTCCTGCTGGATCTCTCAGGAACCTTGGGAATAGAGAATAAAAGACTGAATTTGAAAGGCACCGGAGCTTTTCCATTCTGCTTTTATTTATTTTTGAATAAATTACACATTTACATGATTCAAAAGATAAAAAAGACTGTAGAGTGAAAAGGAAGTCTCCTTTCCACTCTTGTTCCCTTGCCATCCAGTTCCTCTTCCTAGAGGCAGCCGTTGTCATGTGTCTTGTGGATCCTCCAGCAGAAAGTCTGCAAATACAAATATTTTACAGGGTCGGTAGCTTCCTCTGTATACTCTTTTGCATCTTGCTGCTTCACTTAAAAATGTATCATGGAAGTCCACAACTACTGAGCCCACGTGCCACAACTACTGAGCCCACGTGCCACAACTACGGAAGCCCGGGCGCCTAGAGCCTGTGCTCCGCAACAAGAGAAGCCACTGCAATGAGAAGCCTGAGCACCACAAAAAGGAGTAGCCCCCGCTTGCCACAACTAGAGAAAGCCCACGTGTAGCAACAAAGGCCCAACACAGCCAAAAATAAATAAATAAATACATAAAATTGCCATCTCTCAAACCACTAAAGAAAGATAGTTTAAAAAAATGTATCATGGGATTTGTTCCATATTGATTCATTAGCTCTGCCTCATTCTTTTGAACAGCTGCATAATATTCCATTGTCTGATCTCATAATTATTTGATCAGTCTTTTATTGACAAGCCTTTAAATTGCTCCTAATCTTTTGTAATCACATGTTACAATCACAATCTTGTATAGACACTGTTGTGCATACGAGTGAATCACTTAGCTATTGCTGTATAACAAACAAAAGGCTTTAAACAAAAAGCTTTTGTTATTGCTCATATGGATCGCTGGTGGCTGGGTCAGGCAGGGCTCATTTTGTGTTGCCTCTTGTGCCTGGATCGGAGGGCGGGTCTTGCTGGGGGGGTGGCTAGTCTAGGAAGAATGGGCTCAGTTACAGTTCTGGCAGTTGGCTGGTTATCAGCTGGGGTAAGAAAGGTGCCTGGGCCATGTCTCTCATCATTCAGCAACACGTAAGGCCTCTGGAAACTCAGTGACTGGCATCGCATTCCATTACATTCTGTTGGTCCAAGCAAATCACAGGCTATACTCAAGAGGTGGGGAAATGGAAACCACCTCTCCAAGGGAGAAGCAGCAAAGTCACATTGTAAAAGGTATGACCCAGGGACATAAACTATTGTGGTCGTTAAAAATTATGTTTCAGGGGGCTTCCCTGGTGGCACAGTGGTTGAGAGTCCACCTGCCGATGCAGGGGACACGGGTTCGTGCCCTGGTCCGGGAGGATCCCACATGCTGCGGAGCGGCTGGGCCCATGAGCCATGGCCGCTGAGCCTGCACGTCCGGAACCTGTGCTCCGCAACGGGAGAGGCCACAACAGTGAGAGGCCCGTGTACCGCAAAAAAAAAAAAAAAAAAAAAAAAAAGAAATTATGTTTCAATAGTGTTTTTATTTTTTTGTGTGTGTGTGTTTTTATTTTATAATGGTTAGATTTACAGAAAAGTTGTAAAGGTAGTACAGAGAGTTCTTATATACCCCTGCACACAGCTTCCCCTATTGTTAACATCTTGTATTACTGTGGTACATTTGTCACAGCTAATATTGATACCAATATTAATATATTATCATTAGCTCAACTCCATACTTTATTCAGATCTCATTAGTTTTTCCTTAATGTCTTTTTCTGTTCCAGGATCCCATCCAGAATGCCATGTTACACGTAATCATTATGTCTTCTTAGACTCCTCTTGGCTGTAACAGTTTCTCAGACTTTCTTTGCTTTTGATGACTTTTATGGTTTTGAGAAGTGCTGGTCAGGTTTTCTGTAGAATGTTCCTCAATGTGGGTGTTGGGCTTTTTTCCCATGGTTAGGCTGTAGTTACGGGGTTTGAGGAAGAAGACCTCAGTGGTAAAGCGTCATCCTAAGCACATTGTATCAAGAGGACATGCCATCAATGTTACTAATCATTAATGATGGTAACCTTAGTCACCTGGCTGAGGTAGTGTTTGCCGGGTTTCTCCACTGGAACATTACTCTTTTTCCCTATTTCTATGTTGTTCTCTGTAAAAGGAAGTCACTATGCACAGCCCACACTTAAGAAATGGAGAGTATTCTCTACCTCCTTGAGGGGGCAGAATCTATATAAGTTATTTGGAATTCTTCTGCTATTTGCTTATTCCATCATTTATTATACCAGTGTGTTTTCTCCAAGGAACCTAGTTCCTTTTATTTAAGAATGATATTAGAAACCAAGATCTGGTTGCTGAGTGTGCTTGTTGCTACCGGGGTCCACTCTCAGTGGGCAGAGCCAGGAAATGCAGGCAGATGGTGGGAACCTGTATGTACACGTAACTATAATTATTTCTACATCTACCCATTAGCATCGATATTAAGTTAAACATGAGCTCACGCTAATGTCTCCAACACAAATTCGTTCATGCAGTTCATTCCATTCTCCTCTCCTTGCTTATCTATAACCACCCCCCACCACCTCAACAGTAAGAAACCTGCCTCCCACCATCTGCCATCCATTTACTTCACTGTTCAATTCTAGTGCACATGTATGGAAGTTTCAGAATTGTCAACCCATACTCCTGTGAGATGTAATTCTACAAACTAGAGAACTGCTATGGGCAGTTCTTTTGGTCTTCAGTCTTACTGTTTACAGTTATTTCTAGAGTTATTTAGGTCAGCACACCTATTCCTCATACCCTTCAGTGAGATTATGTCACACATTTGTAATGTAGTTAGATTCTCTTATAAAATTTGGATACATTAAGATTCGCTCTTTGTGCTGTAAAGTTCTATGAGTTTTGACGAATGGATGGTCATGTACCTACCACTACAGTGCCATGAAGAATGGTTTCACAGCTCTAAAATATCTGCTGTGCTTCACCTGGTCAACCATCTGCCTCTCTCCAATCCCCTGGAAGCCACTGATCTGTTTTTCATCTCTATAGTTTTGCCCTTTTCTTAATCATATAAATGGAATCAAACATTAAGTAATGTTCTGAGTCTGACTTCTTTCACTTAGCAACATGCATTAAGATTCATCCATACTTCTGTGTGGATTAACAGCTTGTTCCTTTTTTTTAAATTAAAGTAGAGTTGATTTACAATGTTGTGTTAATTTCTGCTGTATAGCAAAGTGATTCATTTATACATATATATATTTTATATATTCTTTTCCATTATGCTTTACCACAGGATATTGAATATAGTTCCCTGTGCCGTACAGTAGGACCTTGTTGTTTATCCATTCTATACATAATAGTTTGCATCTACTAACCCCAAACTCCCAGTCCCTCTCTCCTCCACCCCTCTTTCCCCTTGGCAACCACAAGTCTGTTTTCTCACAGCTTGTTCCTTTTGATTGCTGAGGAGTGTTCCATAGTATGGGTGTACCACTGTTTATCCATCCACTTATTAAAGGACATCTTAGTTGCTTCCAGCTTTATTAGGAATATAAATCTGCTATAAATATTTGTATGCAGGCTTTTGTGTGGACATAACATTTCTCATCAGTTGGGTAAATGTCTAGGAGTGCAACTGCTGCGTCATATGGTAAATCTATGATTAGATTTACAAGAAACTGCCAAACTGTCTTCCAAAGTAATTGTACCATTTTTCATTCCCACCAGCAATGAATGAGTCCCTGTTCCTCTGCATGTTCATCAGCACATGGTATTGCCAGCTTTTTTTGGAATTTGTCCATTTTAATAGGTATGTAATTGTTGTTTCAATTTGCATTTTATTTTAATTGGCATTTCCTTAATCACAAATGATGTTGAGAATCTTTACCTATGCTTATTTGCCACTTGTATATCTTCCTTGGTGAGGTGTCTGTTCATATCTTTTGCCCATTTTTAATTGGGTTTTTTGTTTTCTTATTGTTGAGTTCTAGAAGTTCTTTGCATATTGTGAGTGTGATTTTTTTTATCAGATATGGGATTAGCCAGTATTTACTCTCAATCTGTGGCCTGTCTTTTCATCCTCTTCACATTGTCTTTTACAGAACAAAATTTTAATAAAGTCCAACTTATCAACTCCTTTCTTTTGTGGATTGTATTTTTGGTATTGTATCTAAAAACTTTTCACCAAACCCAAGTAAAGCACAGATTTTCTTCTATGTTTTCTTCCAGAGTTTTGTTGTTTTGTGCTTTACATTTGCGTCTATGATATATTTTGAGTTCATTTTAGTTACTTTTCTTGCAAGGTATAAGATCTATGTTGGGAATCTTTCTTTTTTGCATATGGACCTCTAGTTGCTCCAGCACTAGTTGTTAAAAGGCCATCTTTTCTCCATATAAGTTCAATCTTTTAAAATGTATTAAGACTTGTTTTGTGGCCTGATATATGGTATCTTGGAAAATGTCTTTCCATTAGAATCTTTAGCATTTTAGTTATAGTTATTTTAAATTCCCTGATAATTTCAACATGAGTTATAGATGAGTTGCTTCTGATGATTGTTTTGTCTCTTCAGTCTATATTTTTTCTTGCCTTTTGGCATATGTGGTAGGCTAAATAATGGATCTTGAGATGGGAAGATTATTCCGGATTATCCAGGTGGACTTTGAGTGCAACCGCACGCATCCTTATGAGAGAGGCAGAGGGAAATTTGGCATAGAGAGAAGAGAAGAGAAGAGAAGAAGGTGATATGACCATGCAGAAAGTGATCAGTCATTCAACCACAAGCCAAGGAATGCTGGCAGCTGCTGGAACCTGGAAAAGGCAAAGAAGGGAGCTCAGCCCTATGACATTTTGATTTCAGCCCAGTGATGCTGATTTTGAATCTCTGGCCTCCAGAACAGTAAGAGAACAAATTTCTATTGTTTTAAGCTACCAAGCTTGTGGTAATTTGTTATAGCAATCCTGCCTTGTAAATTTTTGTTGAAAGTTGTACGTGTTGTATAGGATAATAAATACTGAGGGAAACAGACCTTTAGTGTGAGGATTGACGTTAATCTTGCTGGGACTCGGGCCACATTTAATGCTTCTTGTAGCTTTAGGCACCTGGGGCTTCACATTCCTTTGTGTCCTTGTTTCCGCCTCCCTTTTGGCTCTGGAGCTCCCCTTTGTACAGCACCTCAGCGTCCGTGTCTTGTAGCTTTATCAGCTGTAATCCACTGTGCTTATTTACACTGGAGCCTTACTGGTGTGGTGGTGGTAGAGCAGGGCAGAGGGAGGGCATTCTTTAATCTTCCAATTAAGTCTCAGCCTTTTTGTGGGCTTACGTCTCGTCTCAGGGATGTGGCCTTTAAAAGTGTTGCTGTGCCTCTTCTAGAGGTAGAGCTCCTGCCATCCCAGCTTCTGGTCCCTTCCTCACCCCAGGTGCAACATCCCAGCCTATTTCTTCTGTTGTGTATGGTACGTGGGCCTCTCACTGTTGTGGCCTCTCTCGTTGCGGAGCACAGGCTCCGGACGCGCAGGTTCAGTGGCCATGACTCACGGGCCCAGCTGCTCTGCGGCATGTGGGATCCTCCCGGACCGGGGCACGAACCCGTGTCCCCTGCATCGGCAGGCGGACTCCCAACCACTGCGCCACCAGGGAAGCCCTTCGTTCGGGTTTTTATAACATCTTGCAGAAAACCTGAATGAACTTTTTGGCCAGCCCAATATATTTATACATTACACACACACACACACACACACACACACACACACACACACACACTTTCCCCCTTAGGTGAAACAGGAGGGCTGGAGAGGGCTGGAGTGGTGCAGAGCTCCTTCTGCCTTAGCTGAGAGAAAGTATCAGACTTGCCCTTTGGCACAATTCTCTCCACTGGAGGTTAGGGAGAAGGTCCAGAAGGGCTGTCCATGGCTGCTCTTTGCCTCCTGCCAGAGCTACATGGGGAACTGATCCTCTCCATTAGAACCTGGTGAGGTTCCTGGAGGAAAACTCTGCAAAAATACGAGGTCTTCCCCACCCCCCATGACCGGGGTCCCCGGGAGTTTCTTTCTCACTCTTATGTTAGCCCACACTCAGCCCTCGGTGATTCATCAGAATTAGTCCTTAAGCGTTCCACTGACTTATGGCGTTGCTACAGGTAGGTCAGTTTTTGGTGCTGTTATCTCTTTGCGTGCACTTGACTCACCAGATTTTTGGGTGGCGTTTGCCCTGCAAGCTCAGGTCTGTGACGGATTCAAGAAAAGTCATTGATTTTCAGCTTGTCTAACTCTTTCTTGTTGTAAGGACAGGAGTAATGACTTTCAAGCTCTTTACAAGTTGGCGTTGAAACCAGAAGTCCCTATTGTGGCCTTTTTTTATATCAATCTCCCACAGAAAGTAAGAAATATTAAGGGTCACAAAAGTCATAGGACTATAATCTTGGAATCATAAAGACTTTGGCATAGACTCAGAGTTTTGCAACTGGGGAAGCATAAATTCTAAGATTAAAATTCCCCAGATTGAAAATCTCCATGGGCTCTTCACTGCTTACAGGATGACACGACATAAAACACTTTTCATTACCTGGCCCATTCCAGCTCTCCAGCCCCATTTCTCACCCACATCTTACCTCCCATCCAGATCCTGTTCTCACTCCCACTCCCCCCAGAAAACAAACTCGGTATCATACTCAGGGTCCAGCCACGTGGTAAACTAATTGAGATTCCCTGATGCACTTTGAACATTACCTGAAACATGGCAACCCCTCACCAATCATTTGTTAATCTAATTAATGAATAAAACAATAAAGCCCTTAGCACAGAGTGTAACACATGGAAGTATTAACAGTAGCCAGTTTCTATCATGTACCTGATTTGTGCCTGACACTCTTCTAAGTACTTCACATGTATTGAGTTATTTTATTTTCATAAGCTTATGTGGTCCATATTCTTCCTATTTTAAAGATGAGGAAACTGAAGTACAGAGAGGTTAGAAACTTGCCCAGGGTTACCCAGATGGTAAGTGCAGAGCTGGGATTCAAACTCAGGGAACCCTCATCAGCGGGTTGTAATCAACACAAAGCTCCTACTGTGCTAATGCTAGATGCATCACGTACATGATCTCTAATCTTATGATAACCTCCATTTAGAAGAAATGGAGGCCAGAGAGGTTAAGTGACTTGCCCAGGGTCACACAGCTAGTAAGAGCTGCAATGAAAGTTCAAACTAGATTTGCCTGCTCTAAATCCCACACTCTTTCCTGTTCTCAGCATGGCTTCCGGCCTGTCTCTTGAGAAAATGAATGCCTTTGGCATCTTGGTAAGCCATCAAACTCCTGTTCTTCCTTCAAGACATAACTTAAGGGTTCCTTCTGCTGTGACACTTGCCCTGACCTCTCCCTCATGCCACCCCAGCTGCCCCAGCCAGTCCCTTCTTCCTTGAGCCTTCACACCCCCACCTCTGCCCTTCACACCACAGTCCAGTGGTTAAAAATGCAGCTCTGCATGCAGGGTGTCTTGGGTTCAAATTATGGGCCTGCTGGGGGACTCTAACTTTTCATGGAACCATCTGACCTTGATTTTTTTCTCATCTGCAAAACGGTGCTGAGAAAAGCACCTCCCTCATAGGACTGGGTGAAATATGCACCAATCTTAGCTGAGGGCTTGCCGAAGCACGTACCATTCTGTATTATAAGTATCTGTTTAAATGTCTGTCTCCATCACTTGACTTGAGGGCAGAAGCTGATTCTGATCTATTTTTTTTTCCCCTAGCACCCAGAATGGCTTAGAAGAGTATTAAATAAATGTGAAGTAAATGGATGAAAAAGAAATAAATGAATCTTAGAATCTTAGTCTCATAATTTCATCCATAAAATCTAAAAACCTTGCCTCACATAACTACAAAGTAGCAAGGATCTTAGAGATCAGCTTCCTGAGGCTTTTAATCATTTTGACGAGCAACCACAGTTAATAATACACTTTCTACTGCCATCCAATATGCACGCATGTGTGTGTGCGTGCACACACACACACACACACACTGAAAGTTTCAAGAAAGAGTACTTTCCCTAACTATGTAGGATAAACCCAGATATTTATTTTTTCTCCCTTCCCATCCTCTCCCCTCCCCACCTCCTTTCTTTTTCATTTTTAAAAAATGTTGGATTATGTCCACTACATTGATTTCATGACCCATGAATGCTTTGTGGTCTATGGTTTGAAAACCTCTTCTCCAATCCAGCTGCTCAGCCTGAATCTTCATCCCTGACGTGGGAAGGGAAGTTCCTGCCTCTGAAGGTAAGAGGCTTCATTGTTGAGCAGCATTATTGTTAGAAGGTCCTCCTTTCTCTTAAGCGAAACGAGTCCCCCATCACTTCCTCTTTGGTTCCCTTCCACCTGCTGCTCTCTAGCTGCACGCTATCAAGCAGTCGCCTCACGTCACTGGGTTTCACTTCCTCCCCTGCTCCCACACATACGCGCCCACAGAAGTGCATGGAGCCTAAAAGTCCATTATCAAAGCCACTTTTGGGGGTTAAGGCCTTGATCTTCACCCGTCATTTCCCATTATTGTATTTGTTTGTTTTCATGGGGCTGGGGGTCACTAGAGCCAATCCACCCATGTGGCTGAAGTCTTCAGTTCCTGGAACAGAGAAGTTGTTGGGATTTGTGGGATGTCAAAGAATCTGGAGGGGTGGTGGGAGAGCGGTGCTAGTGATGTCAGGGACCCGGATGCCACAGAGGGGTCCAGCCAGGGTCCTCAGTTGGTCTTGGCACACAGCAACCTGAGGGGCCTCCTACCCCCTGCCTCATGCCTGCTACCTCTGGGACAAGTTTGCGTCCCCTCACCCCTGGAGGCCAAGGGCATGTGGCAGCACAGGCCACATATTTAGCAGGCCCTGTGCAAACTGAGAATGCAGGGTCCCGTGTTCCAAAAGCATTAAGTGTTTCAAGGCGGTGACAGAAGAGCAGTAAATCAAGTGTGAGCCCTGTGTGTACAGGCCCTGTGCAACTGCAGGGCTCGTACACCCACGATTATCAACCCTGGCACTTTGCCTGGGAGGCAGGCTCAGCAGACAAGGTGGACGAGGCCTGGGCTTGGGCTGGGACTCCAGAGTGCAGGAAGTGAAACCAGGCCCGTGGATATTCAAGGAACAAGGTCCTTAGAGATCACTGGGCCCAAACCCCTCCAACTGTAGAACCTAGGAACCCAAAGATCACATGAAAACTGGTGGCAGAGCCAGATCCCAACCTCAGCCCTGGGACCCTCCCCCTCTGTCCTCTCCATCCTTTCTGAAGTTGGTCTCATCCTATGCAGTGTCTGTGGTTATTTACATGCTTACAACTTGCAAGTTTCCAACCCCTTTCCCCACTGTCCCTCTTTCTTGCCCAGGCTCTAGACTCCTCTAGACTCCCGTGTCCAACTGTCCACAACAGCAATGGCCTCTTGCTTTTTCTCCTCCTTTGCCTCTTCCCTGACCCTCTCCTACCATCCTCATCACAGCCACCAGAGTGGGAGTTTTTAACTTACAAATTGGATCCCCGCACACCTCTGCGCACTGATGTGTTGCACACGGATTGCAATCTCACCTCTTTACCATGGCCTACAATGTCAGGCCCTGTGGTTTCTCTCATGATTGTCTGCTTCTCCCTCTGCAAGTGACCTTGCTGTTGATCAGAAGCCCCAGCTCATACCTGCCCTGCAGGGTGGGTCCTCTTCCCCAAGGTCCCCCACGGCCCCAGCCTCTCCTCCCTTTGTCCAGGTCTCAGCTCACACACCCCTTCCCCTGAGGTCTGGTCTTCCTATGCACTGTCCCAAACACACGCCCTCACTCTCTCTCCCACCTTCTTTACTTTCCTTCATAGTGTTAACTCTCCTGAATCACGCTGTACATCTGCTCCTTTGTTTTCAGCCTCCTGTCTAGAACGTAGCTTCCTTGAGGGTGGAGACCTGTCCTGCTCAGTTGCTCGGTGCCTTGAAGGGCACCTGGCACATAGCTAGTACTCTACTAAGAGTTGTAGGAATGAACAAACTGCTAATGAAACGAATTCATTCAGCAAACGTGTGTTCAGAGGCCATTCTGTGTCACGTGCTGTGCTGGGCACTGAGGATTCCGACATGGAGCCAGTGGACAAGAAGGGGTCCCTGCCCTCAAGGAGTCGGGTGACTGTCTTGGGGAGAGACGGAGCTTTGTTTGGAGGAGGCAGCGTGACATGAGTGGTTGTCTAAGCTGAGTCTGAGCCCCTCTAACAGGTGGTGATGGTGAAAGATCATGGGTCCTTGCAGCAAGAGGTTAAATTTTAGGGACCATGCATGCCCCTTTCTGAAGAGCTAGGGCCTCTCTGCCCCTCTCTGGTCCCTCAGCCCATTAGGCCAGGGCTGCGCTGGAGCTCACACTCATGATGAGGGCTCCTGGGGGCCCGGGACCCCTAAGAGGTGGGGCTTGCAGCCTGGGGGACATCCGTGTCCTGTGGCACTGGAATCAGGAAGATGACTTGGCTCCACTCAGAGGAAACTGAGCCTCCCCCAGTGGTCATATGGTCCAGCCTGAGTGAGCCCTGTGGGTACCTTGGCCTCCTTGGACCACCCCCGAGAGGACTCCAATCTCCCCACTTCTCTCAAGGCAGGCAGTCCATGGCTACCCAGCCCCTGCAACCCAGCCCGGGTGTCACCAGTCTCCTCCTTCCATGCAGATGGTGTGACTGAAGCTGAAGGGCAGATGCAGGGGCCCTTGAAGGCAAAATCACTTCCTCCAGGAAGCCGTCTCTGCTTTCTCTTTGGTAGTGCTTCCTCCTTTTCCTTATCCCCATGGCACACATTTCCTCTCTGTTTATTTATCCAAACATCCATCCATCTATCCATCAATCAACAAACATTCATTGAGCACGTACTATGCTCTCAGCACTTACAGTAGTGAACAAGAACATAGCCCCTGCCCTCGCAGAGCTTACTGCCTAATGAGGGATATTATGCAACTGGTTGCTAATTAAAAATTAAATTACAGCTGTGATAAATGCTATGCAAGAGAAGTACCTGAACTTCACTGTAGGAAGGCTTTCCTGAGGAAGGAACATTTCACCCAAGACCATGCTGTCCAATGTGGCAGTTGAGCCCAGCCAGTCCGGAGAAACTGAAGTTTTAATTGTACTTAGTGTTAATTACTTAAAAATTTAAAAAACTGAAGCAGTGTAATATATATATTTTCTGTTAATCACAAATTTATTGTTTGGGTAGGACTACATTTCACTGTAACTGTGAAGACCAAAGGAAAAAATAAGGTAATAATACAACAGTATTTTTATCTTTATTTATTTAAATTTTTGAATTTTATTTTATTTTTTTTTTATACAGCAGATTCTTATTAGTCATCAATTTTATATACATCAGTGTATACATGTCAATCCCAATTGCCCAATTCATCACACCATCCCCCCAACCCCCGCAGCTGTCCCCCCTTGGTGTCCATATGTTTGTTCTCTACATCCGTGTCTAAATTCCTGCCCTGCAAACCGGTTCATCTGTACCATTTTTCTAGGTTCCACTTATATGCGTTAATATACGATATTTGTTTTTCTCTTTCTGACTTACTTCACTTTGTATGACAGTCTCTAGATCCATCCACGTCTCAACAAATGACCCAATTTTGTTCCTTTTTATGGCTGAGTAACATTCCATTTTATATATGTACCACATCTTCTTTATCCATTCGTCTGTCGATGGGCATTTAGGTTGCTTCCATGACCTGGCTATTGTAAACAGTGCTGCGATGAATACTGAGGTGCATGTGTCTTTTTGAATTATGGTTTTCTCAGGGTATATGCCCAGTAGTGGGATTGCTGGGTCATATGGTAGTTCTATTTTTAGTTTTTTAAAGAACCTCCACTGTTCTCCGTAGTGGCTGCATCAATTTACATTCCCACCAATAGTGCAAGAGGGTTCCCTTTTCTCCACACCCTCTCCAGCATTTATTGTTTGTAGATTTTTTGATGAAGCCGATTCTAACTGGTGTGAGGTGATACCTCATGGTAGTTTTGATTTGCATTTCTCTAATAATTAGTGATGTTGAGCAGCTTTTCATGTGCTTCTTGGCCATCTGTATGTCTTCTTTGGAGAAATGTCTATTTAGGTCTTCTGCCCATTTTTGGACTGGGTTGTTTGTTTTTCTAATATTGAGCTGCATGAGCTGTTTATATATTTTGGAGATGAATCCTTTGTCCATTGATTCATTTGCAAATATTTTCTCCCATTCTGAGGGTTGTCTTTTCATCTTCTTTATGGTTTCCTTTGTGGTGCAAAAGCTTTGAAGTGTCATTAGGTCCCATTTCTCTAGTTTTGTTTTTATTTTCATTACTCTAGGAGGTGGATCAAAAAAGATCTTGCTGTGATTTATGTCAAAGAGTGTTCTTCCTATGTTTTTCTCTAAGAGTTTTATAGCGTCTGGTCTTACATTTAGCTCTCTAATCCATTTTGAGTTTATTTTTGTATATGGTGTTAAGGAGTGTTCTAATTTCATTCTTTTACATGTAGGAGTCCAGTTTTCCCAGAACCACTTATTGGAGAGACTGTCTTTTCACCATTGTATAGCCTTGCCTCCTTTGTCATAGATTAGTTGACCATAGGTGCGTGGGTCTACCTCTGGGCTTTCTATCTTGTTCCATTGATCTATGTTTCTGTTTTTGTGCCAGTACCATATTGTCTTGATTACTGTAGCTTTGTAGCATTGTCTGAAGTCAAGGAGTCTGATTCCTCCAGCTCCGTTTTTTTCCTTCAAGACTGCTTTGGCTATTTGGGGTCTTTTTTGTCTCCATACAAAATTTAAGATTTTTTGTTCTAGTTCGGTAAAAAATGCCATTGGTAATTTGATAGGGTTTCCATTGAATATGTAGATTGCTTTGGGTACTATAGTCATTTTCACAATATTGATTCTTCCCATCCAAGAACATGGTATATCTCTCCATCTGTTGGTATTATCTTTAATTTCTTTTATCAGTGTCTTGTAGTTTTCTGCATACAGGTCTTTTGTCTCCCTAGGTAGGTTTATTCCTAGGTATTTTATTCTTTTTGTTTCAGTGGCAAATGGGAGTGTTTCCTTAATTTCTCTTTCAGATTTTTCATCATTAGTGTATAGGAATGCAAGAGATTTCTGTGCATTAATTTTGTATCCTGCAACTTTACCAAATTCATTGATTAGCTCTAGTAGTTTTCTGGTGGCATCTTTAGAATTCTCTATGTATAGTATCATGTCATCTGCAAACAGTGACAGTTTTACTTCTTTTCCAATTTGTATTCCTTTTATTTCTTTTTCTTCTCTGATTGCTGTGGCTAGGACTTCCAAAACTATGTTGAATAACAGTGGCAAGAGTGGACATCCTTGTCTTGTTCCTGAACTTAGAGGAAATGCTTTCAGTTTTTCCCCATTGAGAATGATGTTTGCTGTGGGTATGTCATATATGGCCTTTATTATGTTGAGGTAGGTTCCCTCTATGCCCACTTTCTGGAGAGTTTTTATGATAAATGGGTGTGGAACTTTGTCAAAAGCTTTTTCTGCATCTATTGAGATGATCATATGGTTTTTATTGTTCAATTTGTTAATATAGTGTATCACATTGATTGATTTGCATATATTGAAGAATCCTTGCATCCCTGGGATAAATCCCACTTGATCGTGGTGTATGATACTTTTAATGTGTTGCTGGATTCTGTTTGCTAGTATTTTGTTGAGGATTTTTGCATCTATATTCATCAGTGATATTGGTCTTTAATTTTCTTTTTCTGTAGTATCTTTGGTTTTGGTATCAGGGTGATGGTGGCCTCATAGAATGAGTTTGGGAGTTTTCCTTCCTCCGCAATTATTCTGGAAGAGTTTGAGAAGGATGAGCGTTAGCTCTCCTCTAATGTTTGAGAGAATTCACCTGTGAAACCATCTGGTCCTGGACTTTTGTTTGTTGGAAAATTTTTAATCACAGTTTCAATTTCATTACCTGTGATTGGTCTGTTCATATTTTCTATTTCATCCTGGTTCATTCTTGGAAGGTTATACCTTTCTAAGAATTTGTCCATTTCTTCCAGGTTGTCCATTTCATCGGCATACAGTTGCTTGTAGTAGTCTCTTAGGATGCTTTGTATTTCTGCAGTGTCTGTTGTAACTTCTCCTTTTTCATTTCTAATTTTATTGATTTGAGTCCTCTCCCTCTTTTTCTTGATGAGTCTGGCTAATGGTTTATCAATTTTGTTTATCTTCTGCAAGAACCAGCTTTTAGTTTTATTGATCTTTGCTATCATTTTCTTTGTTTCTATTTCATTTATTTCTGCTCTGATCTTTATGATTTCTTTCCTCCTGCTCACTTTGGACTTTGTTTGTTCTTCTTTCTCTAGTTCCTTTAGGTGTAAGGTTAGATTGTTTATTTGAGATTTTTCTTGTTTCTTGAGGTAGGCTTGTATAGCTATAAACTTCCCTCTTAGAACTGCTTTTGCTGCATCCCATAGCTTTTGGATCATCGTGTTTTCATTGTCATTTGTTTCTAGGTATTTTTTGATTTCCTTTTTTAATGCTTCAGTGATCTCTTGGTTATTAAGTAGTGTACTGTTTAGCCTCCATGTGTTTGTATTTTTTACAGATTTTTTCCTATAATTGATGTATTGTCTCATAGCGTTGTGATCAGAAAAGAAACTTGATATGATTTCAGTTTTCTTAAATTTACCAAGGCTTGATTTGTGACCCAAGATATGATCTATCCTGGAGAATGTTCCATGAGCACTTGAGAAGACAGTGTATTCTGTTGTTTTTGGATGGAATGTCCTATAAATATCAATTAAGTCCATCTTGTTTAATGTATCATTTAAAGCTTGTGTTTCCTTATTTATTTTCATTTTGGATGACCTGTCCACTGGTGAAAGTGGGGTGTTAAAATCCCCTACTATTTTGTGTTACTGTCAATTTCCCCTTTTATGGCTGTTAGCATTTGCCTTATGTATTCAGGTGCTCCTATATTGGGTGCATAGATATTTACAATTGTTATGTCTTCTTGGATTGATCCCTTGATCATTATGTAGTGTCCTTCTTTGTCTCTTATAATAGTTTTTATTTTAAAGTCTATTTTGTCTGATATGAGAACTGCTACTCCAGCTGTCTTTTGATTTCTATTTGCATGGAATATCTTTTTCCATGCCCTCACTTTCAGTCTGTATGTGTCCCTAGGTCTGAAGTGGGTGTCTTGTAGACAGCATATAAATGGGTCTTGTTTTGTATCCATTCAGCAAGCCTGTGTCTTTCGGTTGGAGCATTTAATCCTTTCACGTTTAAGGTAATTATCGATAGGCATGCTCTTATTACCATTTTCTGAATTGTTTTGGGTTTGTTCTTATAGGTCCTTTTCTTCTCTTGTGTTTCCCACTTAGGGAAGTTCCTTTAGCATTTTTTATAGAGCTGGTTTGGTGGTGCTGAATTCTCTTAGCTTTTGCTTGTCTGTAAAGCTTTTGATTTCTCCATTGAATTTGAATGAGATCCTTGCCCGGTAGAGTAATCTTGGTTGTAGGTTCTTCCCTTTCATCACTTTAAATATGTCCTGCCACTCCCTTCTGTCTTGCAGAGTTTCTGCTGAGAAATCAGCTGTTAACCTTATTGGAGTTCCCTTGTATGTTATTTGTCGTTTTTCCCTTGCTGCTTTCAATAATTTTTCTTTGTCTTTAATTTTTGCCAGTTTGATTACTATGTGTCTCAGTGTTTTTCTCCTTGGGTTTACCCTGTATGGACTCTCTGCGCTTCCTGGACTTGGGTGGCTATTTCCTTTCCCATGTTAAGCAAGTTTTCGATTATAATCTCTTCAAGTACTTTCTTGGGTCCTTTCTCTCTCTCTTCTCCTTCTGGGACCCCTATAATGCAAATGTTGTTGTGTTTAATGTTACCCAGAGGTCTGTTAGGCTGTCTTCATTTCTTTTCATTCTTTTTTCTTCATTCTGTTCCACAGCAGTGAATTCCCCCATTCTGTCTTCCGGGTCACTTATCCGTTCTTCTGCCCCAGCTATTCTGCTATTGATTCCTTCTAGTGTAGTTTTCATTTCAGTTATTTTATTGTTCATCTCTGTTTCTTTGTCCATTATTTCTTCTAAGTCTTTGTTAAACATTTCTTGCATCTTCTCTATCTTTGCCTCCATTCTTTTTCCGAGATCCTGGATCATCTTTGCTATCATTAATCTGAATTCTTTTTCTGGAAGATTGCCTATCTCCGCTTCATTTAGTTGTTTCTCTGGGGTTTTATCTTGTTCCTTCATCTGGTACATAGCCCTCTGCCTTTTCATCTTGTCTATCTTTCTGTGAATGTGGCAGGATTGTAGCTCTTCTTGCTTCTGCTGTCTGCCCTCTGGTGGATGAGGCTATCTAAGAGGCTTGTGTAAGTTTCCTGATGGGAGGGACTGGTGGTGGGTAGAGTAGCTGACTGTTGCTCTGGTGGGCAGAGCTCAGTAAAACTTTAATCCGTTTGAGTGCTGTTGGTGGGGCTGGGTACCCTCCTTGTTGGTTGTTTGGCCTGAGGCAACCCAACACTAGAGCCTACCTGGGCTCTTTGGTGGGGCTAATGGCAGACTCTGGGAGGGCTCATGCCAAGGAGTACTTCCCAGAACTTCTGCTGCCAGTGTCTTTGTCCCCATGGTGAGCCACAGCCACCCTGACCTCTGCAGGCGACTCTCCAACACTAGCAGGTAGGTCTGGTTCAGTCTCCTATGGGATCACTACTCCTTCCCCTGGGTCCCGATGCACACACTTCTTTGTGTGTGCCCTCCAAGAGTGGAGTCTCTGTTTCCCCCAGTCCTGCTGAAGTCCTGCAATCAAATCCCACTAGCCTTCAAAGTCTGATTCTCTAGGAATTCCTCCTCCCGTTGCCAGGCCCCCAGTTTGGGAAGCCTGACGTTAGGCTCGGAACCTTCACTCCAGTGGGTGGACTTCTGTGGTATAAGTGTTCTCCAGTCTGTGAGTTACCCACCCAGCAGTTATGGGATTTGATTTTACTGAGGTTGTGCCCCTCCTACCATCTCATTCTGGCTTCTCTTTTGTCTTTGGATGTGGGGTATCTTTTTTGGTGAGTTCCAGTGTCTTCCTGTCGATGATTATCCAGCAGCAAGTTGTGATCTACCACAGTATTTTTATATTGCTTACATGTTGAAATGATACAATTTCAGATGTTGAGTTAAATAAAATATAATTTGTTAAAATTTATTTCACGTGTTACTTTTTACTTTTCCAACGTGGCACTAGAAAATCTAAAACTCCCTACCTGGCTCACACAGTGTTTCCAGGGACAGAGCTGAGCTAAGAGCAGACAGGCATGTGGAGGGTATGGAGAGGGAGGGGTCGCATTTCTTAGGTTGGAGACTCTTATTTAGCTCCTATTTTGTGCTTAGCACTTTAGACATTATCTGAATTAGACTCAAACAGTCACAGGTAGATATCATTCGACTCTTGCTACAGATAAGGAAACTGAGGCCCGGGTTTGACCAAGGTCCAGGGGCTGGTGTGACCACTTACTTCACTGCACTGTCTGAACTTTGCAGGGGTGTCACCCCGACCTGGTTTTACTTATGTACATTGGCTCTGTCACATTTCCCCTGCCTGCCTATCTCTGTCTCTCTGGCAGAGCCCACTGCTTTTGGACACTTGCTCTGTAATTGTTGAACGAATGGGTGACCAGGGATGAATAACTTTATCAAACTTTTAGGGAAAAGTTATTGTGTGAAAGCCCAGTTCAAGCTAGGCTGCTTCCAAAGGCCAACCTTCCATCTAGTGTAATATCAACATCATACCCTCCTTCCCTCACCACGGCCCGGTGCTTCCGCCCAGTCCCTGCTGAGGAAGCTGGAAGGGGTGCAGTGAAGAGTTCTTCTGTTCCTCCTCCCATCTCTGAATCAGGTCCCAGGTGTGGATCGTTTGGCAGGCCCTTTGTGCGTGCATCAGAGACAGTCAGAGCCCAGGCCAGAGGTTGCAGACGCCTCCCAACTGGAAACCTCAGGTCTCCCTGAGGGTTTCGGGTTTTGGAAGGAGACCTGGGTCACAGTGGCCACTTCTCTCGCTGCAGCTCAATCCACTGCTCCAGGTCTGGGGATGGGTGTGTGGCCAGGACCTGCGAGGTCCGCCCCAGGCTGTCAGGAGACCAGGCAGTGGTTCCTGGGCTCATGTGGAGCCTCATCCAGGGCTTGAAGCGAGCATATTCCAGGGATGCTGGGAGCCTCCTGCCATGACTGCCACACCTGGGCAGGTGCTGGGCACCCTCCTGCTCACCTTTTTGCTAAGGCTCACAGGTGAGTCCGAGTGCTACCCACAGAGACCCTCAGAAAGGGCAGGGATTACCAAACCCAGCCACCTCGTGCTGCAGGGGAGGAGTAGCTACGCTGTTTGCCTGCCTGCCAGGGTGCTTGTTTCATGCCTTTTCCTCAGTGTGGACCTTGTGGATAATGGGGATGATGGGAGCTTTGGGGGTCAAGAGATGGAATATGTGACATGAAGGTAAGGGGCTGGGGGGAGGTCAGGGAATGAAAGAGGGGCACCGCCCCACCCAGTATCTCTGATGTCAGCTCTGGTCTGGGTGACTACCAGGTCTAGTTCAGAGAGGGTGTGGGGGCGCAAAGACAGAGGGACCAAGAAGCCCCCTGAGTGATGGAGCCTCTGGCATCGTGAAAAGAGTGCTGGACCCACAGTCAGGTGGACATGCTTAACATCCCTCCTTGGCCACTCACAGGCTGTGTGACCTTGTGCAAGTCACTAAACCTCTCTGAGTCTCTGCTTCTTCTGGAAAGTGGGCAATAATACCAGCCTCCCACAGTTGGTATGCAGATGAAAATGAGCACATGCCCCTGAGAGTGTGTTTTTTTTTTTTTTTTGCGGTATGCGGGCCTCTCACTGTTGTGGCCTCTCCCGTTGCGGAGCACAGGCTCCGGACACGCAGGCTCAGCAGCCATGGCTCACGGGCCCAGCCGCTCCGCAGCATGTGGGATCTTCCGGGACTGGGGCATGAACCTGTGTCCCCTGCATCGGCAGGCGGACTCTCAACCACTGCGCCACCAGGGAAACACTCTGAGAGTGTTTTATGATCCACAGGGTGTGGTGTGCGGGAGGGGAGATGATTACCACTAGGATTTACTCAGAGGAGAGCATGATGCAGAGCTGTGTGCTAAGGGGACAGGCTCCCACGGCTTCCTGAACTGCGCTCCATCATCTGTCACCCTGTGTTGTTGCTGCTGGTTTATTTCCCCACCCCCTCCCCCCCAGCACGGGTCCTGTATGATACATCTCTGTGTCCTCAGTACCCAGTTCACACACTGGCACAGAGAAGGGGCTCAGCAAATGTAGTGAAGACTTGGAGAGGCCCCTGCTCTCAGATCTCTGTAGTCTGTCCTGATGGGGAGGGAAGAGTCTAGTCCTGCAGTTGTCAGGATGACTCTAGGAGATAGATCCTAGGTTAGGAGAAGAAGTACTCTGGCCTCACCCTAGCTTGTGAGGGTGGATGAAGCTGCCCCCAGTGCAGCGAGCCCCCTGTCACTGGAAGTGAACAAGCAGAGGATGGAGGCCCAATGGGGTGATAACGGGAAGGCCCTGAGGACGAGGGCCAGCCATGCCTGCCCGCAGTGATTCTTGGCTTCTCACTTATGTCCAAAATGGAAATCTTGATTCCTCACCAAACCTCACCCATCCCAACCTGGTCCATTTAGCCCCATCTCAAAACCTAGAACCACCATCTACCCAAATGCTCAAGAGGAAAACCTAGGAATCATTTATCCATAGTTCATTCTGTGCCTTGGCTCCCCTCCAGTCCATCACGAGTCTTGCTGGCTGTATCTTCCAAATGTACCTCATATGGGTCCCTCCCTTTCTCACCACCCTGGTCCAGGCACCATCACCTCACACCTGGAGCTCTGTGCTGCCTCCTCGTTGGCTTCCCTTCCCCCAGGTTGCCACCCTCCTTTCCATTCTCCACACAGCAGCCCCAATTATCTTCTAAAACATGCCAGTGAGACCAGCTTGCTCCTCTGTTTAGAATCTCTGATGGCTTCCCATCACACTCAGAAAGGAATTAAGAGCATCCCCATGTCCCACAGCCTCTTCCCCATCTCGACCTCTCCGCCCATGATGCGGAGGTCCTACAGACATCTCAGTTTCTCAAGCCAACCAAGCTCTGCCAGCCCGAGGTGCTTCTCACCTGCTGTTCCCACTTTCTAGAATGTTATTCCCCTGCCCTGGCCCATGTCTGGCTCCTATCTGTTCCTCAGTTTCAGCTCAAGATGTCACCTCCTCCAGGAATCCTTCTCATACCGCCTTTCCAGAATAAGTCCTCCAGGCATTTCCTATGTCTGCACTCCTTGAGTTTCCCTGAGGTCACTGAGGCCCAGTTGTAGTTCTGTATTTGCTTGTTTACTTGTTAGCATCTGTTTATATGCTCCCCGAGGCTGCAGCCAGACAGGGCACATAGTAAGTCCCCAGGGCTGCACACACCGCGGCGCCTCTTTCCGGCTGCTGCTGTGGGATGCGGCGGGCTCTCAGCGCGCAGTCACAGCCATCTCTTTCCTAGACGGGCAGCCCTTCATCTCTCTGGCGGGCCCGGCTCACAGGACAACCCCTGGGAATCCGGTGCTTTCAACTGCACCGCTGACTCCTTCGGCTCCTCAGACTTCAATGTCACCTGGATGAAGGACAGAGATGAGCATCCAGCCTCAGCTCAGCACCTGGTGACCGGCGACAAAGGCAATTACTCCATCACCAGTAAGGTGTGGAGACACTGTCCCAAGACGTCTTGTCGGAGATGACCTGCGAAGTCACGCACGGGGTCCTGGCAGAGCTCTGCGGAAGAGCACGAACCTCTCTGAATGCTCCAAGCTGCGGAGGCGGAAGGCTGGGTGGGGGCATCGCTATCCTGGATTGACTTTCGGAGTCTTTTGCCCGAAGCCCCCCTTGGACTTCCAGTGGGAAATTGGAATTCCGCCTTGCCGTGGCTGATCCCGCTGTAGAGTTGTTAAAGATACAGGTTCCAGAGGCCCCCATGTGGGTTTAGTCCCGACTGTACCACTTCACAATCAATGTGATCTTCGGTAAGTTAACCTCTTTGTGCCTCAATTTCCCCTTAGAATGAGAATAAAATTATCACCTACCTTGTAGGTTTCATGTGAGTATTAAATGAGCTATTTCTTGTAAAGCACGTAGAACACTGCCTGACACTCAGTAAGTTGTTTGTGTATATTTGATTTTATTATTATTATCTGGACTAAGCGTCCATTCCAAACATCTTTGTTTTATTAATATCATTACTATTTTTAATTTTAAATATGTATTTAAAGGGGCTATTCAACACAAATGAATTAATTCATCCATTCATCCACAATATCTACTGTGTGTCAGGCACTGTTCTTGGTGCTAGGGATATAGAAATGAATAAAAATAAGTCATTGTTCTCATGGAAATTATAGTTTATAATTCTTAAAATAATATTTCATGATATGAAATATTTCAAATGCACAGGAAATAGCATAGCAGACACCATGTACCCCTACCCATATTTAATGAATGCTAACACTTAGCTCTCTTTGCCTTACATTGATCATCCAAGAAAAATTTATTTCTTTTTCAAAAAAGGTAACTGATTTAAGAATGAAAGCTCTAGGGTTGGTTCCTGGGAGAGAAAGACATAGAGGGCAGGCAGATAGGGGTAATTTCAACAGATGTTCCTTTCTGTTTCTCTGTCCAGTGGTCCCCACCCCGAAGATCACCACCACGAAGCCCTCTGGAATGCAAATCCATGTGCATTAGAGAGTGAATCTCCTGTGCCATGTGAGCCACTTCTATCCATCCCAGCTGCACCTCACCTGGATGGAGTACGCCTGCACGACACAGACCATGAAGTCCCCTCAGGTTGTCAGAAGCCCAGACGAGACCTACGCTCTGGAGCATACCTGGCAGGCAGAGACCATGCTGGACAGCAGCAAATTTGCCTGCTGGGTGGTCCAGGAGGAACAGCCCCCAGTCCAAGCCAACACCACCCTGTGGGCCCAGGGTGGGAAAAGGTGGGTGCAGCTTCTTGCCCAGCCCCTCTGGGCAGCCAGGCTGGAAACACCTGCCATCTGCCTGGGGTGCAGACAGCAGTAGGTCAGGGACTCAGGGCAGCAAAGGATGAAGGTGAAGGAAGGGAGGATGCCCTGGGGTTGTGATAAAACTCAAGCCTTCATCCCCAAGTTCCATTCCCGCCTCCCCTCTATCCTCCTCAAGAAGAAGTAGGACTTCCCCAATGCCATGAACTCTTCAGGTGGAAAGTTCTCTTGACTGCAGGAAAAGGCAAAGATTAAGGAGAGATGGGCACCAAAATCCCTTCCAGGAAAGCTCTAATCAAGACTGGTTCAGCTGAGAGTTTCTGGAGTTCAATTTTAAAGAGAGGTCAGAATTCTTGACAGGATTGCCTGGGAAGCAGGGAGGGTGCAGGTGCAGGATTCTCATTCTCTCTGCTACTGAGTTTGCTCTCTCTCACTTCTTTCTCAGTCTCTTTTTTCTCTCTTCTCCCCTCCTCTGTCCCTCATTTTCCTTCTGCTTCTTCTCTTTCTCACCCCCACCCTATCCAAATTAGATTCTATCTCCTCCTATCTACCTTTTGTGTCCTAGATAACATTCTCCACTAGGGAGAGCTGCCCACCAGCAGTTCAGACCTTGAGGACGGATCTTTCCTTGGTCCAGCTGGAATCAGCTTGGGAGAGTGAATGACTGGGCCAGAAGGGATGAATTGGGGAGAGGAGGAGAGGTGGAGAGATAGGAGTATTAGAATTGGCCAGACCTGGACCAGCCAAGGGTGAGCTAGAGTATGGACTGAGCTCTCCAGAACCACAGGAAGTGGGATAGGACAACTCCCTACAGGCAGCGTGAGCTTCTGGGCCTGCAGCATGTATTACAGCCCAAGCCACCACCAGCAAAAGGGTAGACAGGATGCTGGGCTGCAAAACCACACATCTTCACAACAGGAGCATTGACCCTGCATTCTATTTCTCCCTGAAAGAACTGGCCTTTTCTGCCTGCTCTAAGAATTCTCAGGGGCAATGAACCCACTACCTTTCAACTTCTCAGTGCCTTTTTTTTTTCGTGTCTAGAAGAAATAAGAAAAACGTCCACCCAGCGGGATATATAGATCTGTGTGAAAAATTACAGACTGGTCCTTTCTGATCCGAAGCAAGTTACACTATTTCTTTATTGACTCATGCTGAGATTTTTCTCTCTGTCTTACTTTTCTCCTTTGCCTGCATGCATGTATCTGTCCCACTGCTGCAAGGTTAGCCCCGTGAGAGCATCACTTTGATACTACCACTCCCCTGTGTGGTGTTTGATGTGCCTTGTGATCTGCAGCGGGGAAACTTCTTTTTCTGACGTCAGACCCCCTTCTGTTCGTTGTTAACGTGTCTTTGCAGCAACACCTTCTCAGCCTGACCCCTAAAGCCCTTCTTCAGCTCTCACCCCTTACACACTCCCACCTCTGTGCTTCTGGTCATGTTTGCTGACACCTGTAGAGCACTTACTGTGTGACAGGCATCCTCACATATGTTGTTTGATGTTTGACAGCCAGGATAGGCAGCAGAGGGACCAGGTCTCAGGGGTCTCAAATAACAGAGCGTGGATTAGAAGACAGGGCTGTCTGTTCACAATTCAATGTGTTTTCTGTATTTTTTCCTCCATCCTGTCTAAGAATACAAATCTTAGTGTTATCTCAAGTCTTTTGCAAATCCCCCTCTTAAATGCTCTGTATTCATAATTATTTCTTCCTGAATTGTCAGGTCTACCCACATCATTCAGTTCTCACCATTGGCTCTGAAACTATGGGGCCTCTTGCAAGTCCCTACAGGGGGTTTTGTCCATTTATGCGTCTCCTCCGTGCTGAGACCCTCACAGACCTGAAGCAGATACTGGCTCTTAAGTTCGGTCGTGGCCAGACTTTGGAGTCAAATGGATCAGTGTCACCTAGCAGAGCTGCCACGGGCCATCTGGGACCTCAGGCAAAGCACTGCTGTTTCTGAGCTCAGTTACCTCCTCTGAGCAATGAGGACTGCCCACCAGGTGGGGACCAGCTGGGACTCCTTCCCTTGACCCCTGCTTGGCATCCAGACATTGGAACGCACAGTGGGTGCTCTGTAATGACTGATGGCAGTCTTCATGATGCCTAGACCATGCTGGGTTGCAAGCAGGAAATGACTGAAGTTCACTGATTATTATGAGGAAGCTATGGAGAAATAGAGGCAGCTGTGATGTAACAGAAAGAGCCCTTGACTTGGTCTGGGGTTGGAATGTGAGTTCTGTTTGCTGTGAGGGACTTGGGTGAGGTACTAACCCACTCAGCCTTTCCCCCTCTAACATTAGAAATATGATTAATAACAATTATTTAGGTGGTGGTTGTGAGTATTGGATGACGATAGTTATCATTTATAGAGTGATCACCATGTGTCTTATATTCTTTACTAGTTACTGTATGTAATTTATTAATTAACTCTGAGAATTAAGAATCAGCCCCATTTTACAGATGAGAAAACTGAGGCTTAGAGAGTTGAGTTGTCCAGGCTTATGCAGTAGAGGGGCTGGGAATGCAAACTTGGGCTGAGTGTGACCCCAAAGCCTGTGGTCCTACCCTGTATCTGTGCTGTTCTGGGAGCAGTGAGACACTCTTCCCTGTCCAGGGACTGAGGACAGAGCTGAGCCTGGTCACTGAGCACAGACCCTGGGTCCTTACTTCCTGGCTAAGAACCCTGGCTCTACTGACCAGCTGTGGATCTTGGACAAGGTACTTAGGGTCTGGGCCTTAGTGTCTTCGTCTGTGAAATGGGGATAGGAGTAGCTCCCTCCTCTTAGGGCTGCAGTGAGAACTTGGTGGGATAGGTCTCAGAGTCTGTAAGCAGGGTTGTGGGATGTGGGTGTTGGCTGTGAGGTGTGGTTGGGAGTCGGACTCCTTACAAACTGCTGTGGTCCCTGTAGCTTCTTGTCTGGCCTCTGACATCAGCTTCATAACTGAACTGTCAGAATGTAAACTTTAAAGCCTATGGAAGGGGAGGCGATGGGGCTTCTCCACGGTGATGCTGAGGATTTGTTCTCACTGAGTTCGGGCTCCTCTGCATCCTCTCACAGGTGGGGTCTCTCCTACAGGCAGGAGCAGACACGCTTATGCCCTGCAAGGCCCCCTTCAGTGATCTGAGCCGGGCAGAAGCATCCAACTGACCTTCATGTTCTCTGGATTCTGCACATGTCAGGTTACTGTGAACTGCATTAAAAACACCCACCAGGGCTTCCCTGGTGGCGCAGTGGTTGAGAGTCCGCCTGCCGATGCAGGGAACGTGGGTTCGTGCCCCGGTCCGGGAAGATCCCACATGCCGCGGGGCGGCTAGGCCCGTGAGCCACGGCCGCTGAGCCTGCGCATCCGGAGCCTGTGCTCCGCAACGGGAGAGGCCACAACAGTGAGAGGCCTGCGTACCGCAAAAAAAAAAAAAAAAACACCCACCAGCGATTAAAGCCCCGGACTAGCGTCTACCTTACTGGAGACACCTACAATGTGACCAGAAGTGTGCTCGTCTCTCTGCAGGCTGACAACGTGTACTCCCTTGTCCTCTGCCAAGTCAAGCACAGGTCCACACTGGTTTCCCAGAAAACCATCCAGCTAGACCAGTACCTCCGTGATAAGGACATTCTCTTTGTCCAGACGGGTTAGTGCAGAGTTGGGCTTGAAGTTTCTGAACCTTAGTTTCCTCGACTGATAAATGGGATATCCCTCACTTTGTTGTGGCAAGAATTCAGTGAAATGATACTGGTAAAGTAATTAACACATCTCTTGCTCATTAACCACAGAGAAGTGACAATTGTTATTTGTCTTTATAATTAATATTCACATCACTTCTCAGAACTCAGTTTCTTCAGCTGTAAAATGGAGAAAAAATATCTTCTGGGAATTTAATTTTATTATCATAATTTTTTTATATGAAGAGGATTTAAAACCCTTTGTGAATGTCTAAATTTTAGATGCAAGGATGATTTTTTTTATCTTTACTCATATCTGGGTAAAGGCCTAATTTTCCATCAGTTTTTTTTTAATTGATTTTGATTTTCTTGGCCTAGATCAATACTTGACTGGTCTGCAAATCACATTATATGAAAGCCCTTCATAGTGTACCTAGTAGGAATATTAGTGATCATCTCATTGTTTACAACTCTAAAGCCCAGAGAAGGCAAGTGAGTTGTCCAAGGCTGCACAGCAGTAAAATTAATTCCTTAAATATTTATAGGACTTTAAAGTTTACAAAATATTTTCCTCATGTTTTTGCTATTATTGTGGAGGGAAACACATCATTTTACATGGATAAAATATTGATACTAATGACTCAAATGAGCACAGCACACTGTCAATATACACATTTGTACGGATTGGCTTATTTAATGTGAACAACTGCCCTGTACTGCTTATCGCATTCATGGTTTATAGAAGGAAACTGAGGTTGTAGAAAGCGAAGTCTGCCCGAGGCTGGGAAGCTGGTGAGTGAGAGACCTTTTGACATGAATTCAGGCTCTGACTGCTATTCACCAGCTGTGGGACCTCCTGCTTGTTGTTTAAGTTCTCTGAGTCTCCGTATCTTTGAGTGTAAAATAGGAAAATGATCATTCAGGGCATATTTTATATAATTCCCTGGAGTTAGGACAATTGTTTGGAGAAGCAAAAGTCATAGATAATAAAAATCTTAACAAACAAATTAATTATTTATAAATTAGCTCCCTCATTAAACCCTCCCGGCTCAACACTTCCTGCATCTCAGGTTGGGTTTCCCATCATGGAAATAACTTTCTGGGTGTCTTTCTTTGTGTTTCCCTGGAGGCACAGCCTGAAACTAGGTCTTGGGTGCAGGTGGTTGTGAGATGATTCAGTGAGGCTGGGATAAGAGATGGAGCTAGTGAGACAGGGAATAAGGGACACCCCAGAATGGGTATTATTGAACTGGGTGCCCCTGTGGGTGACTGAGGCTCAGTGCCACTGGGGACCCTCTGAGGAACTCTGTAGACTCTTCCTCAGGATTGTCCATGGAGGGGGGAGGCTGGGATGTGCCTGCATGGGCTGCATGGCATTTCACGATTGTGGAGAACTCCTGAGGCAGAGGATTGCGGAAGAGCTTCAGGAATCTGAGATAGAAGGTGGCACCACCCAGCACTGCTGCCCTGAGATCAGGTGGCTGCAGGAGGTGGTGTGGCACCCAGAAACCCTCTGCTCTAGGGGGTGGGTCTTTCCTTGATTGAAATGTGGCAAACCTCAGACCACATTGTACAATTAGAATCCACATCCATTGCTAAGTGAAATCAGAAACTTGGCAAAGTGTATTTCAAGTAATTGATGTAAATGATATTTTAGAACTGCTGGTATCCCAAGTGAATCTTCCCACATTTAAAGATGAAACAAGAAAGAAAAAAATCTATGATCATAATGATCCTGCGGGCACTTCAAAAGATAAAATTTTGATGAGAAGAGGTCCCTTAAAATTGATAGAACAGTTAAATAATTTCAAATAATTTTTCAAAATTACCTTTTAAATTAAATTTTATTTTTTTATTTTTTTAATTAATTAATTTATTTTTAACATCTTTATTGGAGTATAATTGCTTTACAATGGTGTGTTAGTTTCTGCTTTATAACAAAATGAATCAGCTATAAATATACATATATCCCCATATCTCTTCCCTCTTGCATCTCCCACCCTCACGCCCTCCCTATCCCACCCCTCTAGGTGGTCACAAATCACCTACCTGATCTCCCTGTGCTAGGCTAGCTGCTTCCCACTAGCTATCAGTTTTCCATTTGGTAGTGTATATATGTCCATGCCACTCTCTCACTTTGTCCCAGCTTACCCTTCCCCCTCCCCATGTCCTCAAGTCCATTCTCTAGTAGGTCTGCATCTTTATTCCTGTCCTGCCCCTAGGTTCTTCATGACCGTTTTTTTTTCTTTATTTTTAGATTCCATATATATGTGTTAGCATACTGTATTTGTTTTTCTCTTTCTGACTTACTTCACTCTGTATGACAGACTCTAGATCGATCCACCTCACTACAAATAGCTCAATTTCATTTCTTTTTATGACTGACTAATAGTCCATTGTATATATACGCCACATTGTCTTTATCCATTCACCTGTCGATGGACACTTAGGTTGCTTCCGTGTCCTGGCTATTGTAAATAGAGCTGCAATGAACATTGTGGTACATGACTCTTTTTGAATTATGGATTTCTCAGGGTATATGCCCAGTAGTGGGATTCCTGTGTCGTATGGTAGTTCTATTTTTGGTTTTTTAAGGAACCTCCATACTGTTCTCCATAGTGGCCATATCAATTTACATTCCCACTAACAGTGCAAGAGGGTTCCCTTTTCTCCACACCACCTCCAGCATTTATTGCTTGTAGATTTTTTTTTATAAATTTATTTATGTTTTATTTATTTTTTGGCTGTGTTGGGTCTTCTTGCTGAGCACTGGCTTTCTCTAGTTGCGGTGAGCAGGGGCTACTCTTCCTTGTGGTGTGTGGGCTTCTCATTGAGGTGGCTTCTCTTGTTGTGGAGCACAGGCTCTAGGTGTGCGGACTCAGTAATTATGGCTCGCAGGCTTTAGAGCGCAGGCTCAGTAGTTGTGGCGCATGGGCTTAGTTGCTCCGTGGCATGTGGGATCTTCCAGGAGCAGGGATTGAACCTGTGTCCCCTGCATTGGCAGGCAGATTCTTAACCACTGTGCCACCAGGATAGCCCCTGCTTGTAGATTTTTTGATGACGGCTATTCTGACTGGTGTGAGATGATATCTCATTGTAGTTTTGATTTGCATTTCTCTAATGATTAATGATGTTGAGCATTCTTTCATGTGTTTGTTGGCAATCTATATTACTTCTTTGGAGAAATGTCTATTTAGGTCTTCTGCCCATTTTTGGATTGGTTTATTTGTTTTTTTGATATTGAGCTGCATGAGCTGCTTGTAAATTTTGGAGATTAATCCTTTGTCAGTTGCTTCATTTGCAAATAGTTTCTCTCACTCTGAGGGTTGTCTTTTGGTCTTGTTTATGGTTTCCTTTGCTGTGCAAAAGCTTTGCAGTTTCACTAGGTCCCATTTGTTTATTTTTGTTTTTTTTCCATTTTTCTAGGAGGTGGGTCCAAAAGGATATTGCTGTGATTTATGTCATGGAGTGTTCTGCCTAAATTTTCCTCTAAGAGTTTGATAGTTTCTGGCCTTACATTTAGGTCTTTAATCCATTTTGAGTTTATTTTTGTGTATGGTGTTAGGGGGTGTTCTAATTTCATTCTTTTACATGTCCAATTTTCACAGCACCAATTATTGAAGAGGCTGTCTTTTCTCCATTGTATATTCTTGCTTCCTCTATCAAAGATAAAGTGAGCATATGTGCGTGGGTTTATCTCTGGGCTTTCTATCCTGTTCCATTGATCTATATTTCTGTTTTTGTGGCAATACCATACTGTCTTGATTACTGTAGCTTTGTAGTATAGTCCAAAGTCAGGGAGCCTGATTCCACCAGCTACATTTTTCTTTCTCAAGATTGCTTTGGCTATTCAGGGTCTTTTGTGTTTCCATACAAATTGTGAAATTTTTTGTTCTTGTTCTGTGAAAAATGCCATTGGTACTTTGATAGGGATTGCATTGAATCTGTAGATTGCTTTGGATAGTATAGTCATTTTAACAATGTTGATTCTTCCAACCCAAGAACATGTTATATCTCTCCACCTATTTGTATCATCTTTAATTTCTTTCATCAGTGTCTTATAGTTTTGTGCATACAGGTCTTTTGTCTCCTTAGGTAGGTTTATTCCTAGGTATTTTGCTCTTTTTGTTGCAATGGTAAGTGGGAGTGTTTCCTTAATTTTGCTTTCATATTTTTCATCATTAGTGTATAGGAATGCAAGAGATTTCTCTGCATTATTTTTGTATCCTGCAACTTTACCAGATTCATTGATTAGCTCTAGTAAATAGTTTTTCTGGTAGCATCTTTAGGATTCTCTATGTATAGTATCACGTCATCTGCAAACAGTGACAGCTTTACTTCTTCTTTTCCAATTTGGATTCCTTTCATTTCCTTTTTCTTCTCTGATTGCTGTGGCTAAAACTTCCAAAACAATGTTGAAAAATAGTGGTGAGAGTGGGCATCCTTGTCTTGTTCCTGATTTTAGTGGAAATGGTTTCAATTTTTCACCATTGAGGAAGATATTGGCTGTGGGTTCATCATATATGGCCTTTATTATGTTGAGGTAAGTTACCTCTATGCCTACTTTCTGGAGAGTTTTTATCATAAATTGGTGTTGATTTTTTTCAGAAGCTTTCTCTTCGTCTATTGAGATGATCATTTTTTTTTTTTTTTTTTTTTTTGTGGTACGCGGGCCTCTCACTGTTGTGGTCTCTCCCGTTGCAGAGCACAGGCTCTGGACGCGCAGGCTCAGTGTCCATGGCTCACAGGCCTAGCCACTCCACGGCATGTGGGATCATCCCGGACTGGGGCACAAACCCGTGTCCCCTGCATTGGCAGGCGGACTCTCAACCACTGCACCACCAGGGAAGCCCTGTCGAAGATTTTTAATCACAGCCTCAATTTCAGTGCTTGTGATCCGTCTGTTTATATTTTCTATTTCTTCCTGGTTCAGTCTTGGAAGGTTGTGCTTTTGTAAGAATTTGTCCATTTCTTCCAGGTTGTCCATTATATTGGCATAGAGTTGCTTGTAGTAATCTCTCATGATCCTTTGTATTTCTGCAGTGTCAGTTATTACTTCTCTTTTTTCATTTCTCATTCTACTGATTTGAGTCTTCTCCCTTTTTTCTTCATGAGTCTGGCTAATGGTTTATCAAATTTTTATCTTCTCAAAGAACCAGCTTTTAGTTTTATTGATCTTTGCTATTGTTTCTTTCATTTCTTTTTCATTTATTTCTGATGTGACCTTTATGATTTCTTTCCTTCTGCTAACTTTGGGTTTTCTTTGTTCTTCTTCCTCTAATTGCTTTAGGTGTTAGTTACATTGTTTGAGATGTTTCTTGTTTCTTAAGGTAGGATTGTATTGGTATAAACTTCCCTCTTAGAACTGCTTTTGCTGCATCCCATAGGTTTTGGGTCATCATATTTTCATTGTCATTTGTTTCTAGGTATTTTTTGATTTCCTGTTTGATTTCTTCAGTGATCTCTTGGTCATTAAGTAGTGTATTGTTTATCCTCCATGTGTTTGTATTTTTTACAGATTGTTTCCTGTAAGTGATATCTAGTCTCATAGCGTTGTGGTCAGAAAAGATAGTTGATACGATTTCAGTTTTCTTAAATTTACCAAGGCTTGATTTGTGACCCAAGATATGATCTATCCTGGAGAATGGTCCATGAGCACTTGAGGTAAAAGTGTATTCTGTTGGTTTTGGATGGAATGTCCTATAAATATCAATTAAGTCCATCTTGTTTAATGTATCATTTAAAGCTTGTGTTCCCTTATTTATTTTCATTTTGGATGATCTGTCCATTGGTGAAGGTGGGGTGTTAAAGTCCCCTACTATGTTGTGTTACTGTCGATTTCCCCTTTTATGGCTGTTAGTATTTGCCTTATGTATTGAGGTGCTCCTATATTGGGTGCATAGATATTTACAATTGTTATATCTTCTTCTTGGACTGATCCCATTATCATTATATACTGTCCTCTTTGTCTCTTGTAATAGTCTTTATTTTAAAGTCTATTTTGTCTGATATGAGAATTGCTACTCCAGCTTTCTTTTGATTTCCATTTGCATAGAATATCTTTTTCCATCCCCTCACTTTCAGTCTGTGTGTGTCCCTAGGTCTGAAGTGGGTCTCTTGTAGACAGCATATGTATGGGTCCTGTTTGTGTATCCATTCAGCCAGTCTATGTCTTTTGGTTGGAGCATTTAATCCATTTACATTTAAGGTAATTATCCATATGTATGTTCCTATTACCATTTTCTTAATTGTTTTGGGCTTGTTATTGTAGGTCTTTTCCTTCTCTTGTGTTTCCTGCCTAGAGAAGTTCCTTTAGCATTTGTTGTAAAGCTGGTTTGGTGGTGCTGAATTCTCTTAGCTTCTGCTTGTCTGTAAAGATTTTAATTTGTGTATCGAATCTGCATGGAATCCTTGCTGGGTAGAGTAATCTTTGTTGTAGGTTTTTCCCTTTCATCACTTTAAATATGTCCCACCACTCTCTTCTGGCTTGCAGAGTTTCTGCTGAAAGCTCAGCTGTTAACCTTATGGGGATTCCTTTGTATATTATTTGTTGTTTTTCCCTTTTAATATTTTTTCTTTGTATTTAATTTTTGATAGTTTGCTTATTATGTGTCTTGGTGTGTTTCTCCTTGGATTTATCTTGTATGGGACTCTCTGTGCTTCCTGGACTTGATTAACTATTTCCTTTCCCATATTAAAGAAGTTTTCAACTATCATCTCTTCAAATATTTTCTCAGTCGCTTTCTTTTTCTCTTCTTCTTCTGGGACCCCTATAATTCGAATGTTGGTGTGTTTAATATTGTCCCAGAGGTCTCTGAGACTGTCCTCAATTCTTTTCATTCTTTTTTCTTTTTTCTGCTCTGCAGTAGTTATTTCCACTATTTTATCTTCCAGGTCATTTATCCATTCTCCTGCCTCAGTTATTCTGCTATTGATTTCTTCTAGAGAATTTTTAATTTCATTTATTGTATTTTTCATCATTGTTTGTTTGCTCTTTAGTTCTTCTAGGTCCTTGTTAAACGTTTCTTATATTTTCTCCATTCTATTTCCAAGATTTTGGATCATCTTTACTATCATTATTCTGAATTCTTTTTCAGGTAGACTGCCTATTTCCTCTTCATTTGTTTGGTCTGGTGGGTTTTTACCTTGCTCCTTCATCTTCTGTGTGTTTCTCTGTCTTCTCATTTTGCTTAACTTACTGTGTTTGGGGTCTCTTTTTCACAGGCTGCAGGTTCATAGTTCCCCTGTTTTTTGGTGTCTGCCCCCAGTGGCTTAGGTTGGTTCAGTGGGTTGTGTAGGCTTCCTGGTGGAGGGGACTGGCACTTGTGTTCTGGAGGCTGAGGCTGGATCTTGTCTTTCTGGTGGGCAGGACCACGTCCGGTGCTGTCTTTTGGGGTTTCTGTGAACTTATTATGATTTTAGGCAGCCTCTCTGCTCTTGGGTGGGGTTGTGTTCCTTTCTTGCTAGTTGTTTGACATAGGGTGTCCAGCACTGTAACTTTCTGGTCATTAGGTGGAGCTGGGTCTTGGCGGTGAGATGGAGCTCTCTGGGAGATTATTGCTGTGTGATATTATGTGGAGCTGGGAGGTCTCTGGTGGACCAATGTCCTAAACTCAGCTCACCCACCTCAGAGGCACAGGTCTGACGCCCGGCCGGAGCACAAAGAGCCTGTCATCCACTCGCTCAGAAAAAAGAGAAAAAGGAAAAAAATATATATAATCATTGCTCCCAAAGTCAACCTCCTCAATTTGGGATGATTCGTTGTCTATTCAGGTGTTCCACAGATGCAGGGTACATCAAGTTGATTGTGGAGATTTAATCCGCTGCTCCTGAGGCTGCTGGGAGAGATTTCCCTTTGTCTTCTTTGTTCACACAGCTCCGGGGGTTCAGCTTTGGGTTCGGCCCCGCCTCTGCATGTATGTCGCCTGAGGGCATCTGTTCTTCGCTCAGACAGGATGGGGTTAAAGGAGCAGCTGATTAGTGGGCTCTGGCTCACTCAGGCCGGCTGGGGGCGGGGTGGGGGGAGGGAGGTGAATGGAATGCGGGGCGAGCCTTCATGATGTTGCAACAGCCTGAGGCGTGCCGTGTGTTCTCCCGGGGAAGTTGTTCCTGGATCCCTGGACCCTGGCAGTGGCGAGCTGCACAGGCTCCCGGGAGGGAAAGTGTGGATAGTGACCTGTGCTCGCACACAGGCTTCTTGGTGACTGTAGCAGCAGCCTTAGCGTCTCACGCCTGTCTGTGGGGGCCGCGCTGATAGCTGCGGCTCGCGCCGGTCACTGGAGCTCGTTTAGGTGGCCCTCTTAATCCCCTCTCCTCGTGCACTGTGAAACAAAGAGGCAAGAAAGTCTGTTGCCTCTTTGACAGCTCCAGACCTTTTCCTGGACACACTGCCGTCTAGCTGTGGCGCACTAGCCCCCTTCAGGCTGTGTTCACGCAGCCAACCCCAGTCCTCTCCCTGGGATCTGACCTCCGGAGCCCGAGCCTCAGCTCCCAGTCCACACTCGCCCTGGCGGGTAAGCAGACAAATCTCTCGGGCTGGTGAGTGCCGGTCGGCACCGATCCTCTGTGCGGGAATCTCTCCGCTTTGCCCTCCGCACCCCTGTTGCTGTGCTCTCCTCCGTGGCTCCGAAGCATCCCCCCGCTCCGCCACCCGCAGTCTCCGCCCGCGAAGGAGCTTCTAGTGTGTAGAAACCTTTCCCCCTTCACGGCTCCCTCCCACTGGTGCAGGTCCCCTCCCTATTCTTTTCTCTCTGTTTTTTCTTTTTTCTTTTGCCCTACCCAGGTACGTGGGGGAGTTACTTGCCTTTGGGGAGGTCTGAGGTCTTCTGCCAGCATTCAGTAGGTGTTCTGTAGGGGTTGTTCCACATGTAGATGTATTTGTGGGGAGGAAGGTGATCTCCACGTCCTACTCTTCTTCCATCTTGAAGCTCCTCCCTCAAAATTACCTTTTAATGATTGTGTGTGAATTTTAAATGAAGGGTTTGATGGTACTTGGTATAAGTTTTTAAGAAAAAAGTAATGCCAACTTCCTTACACTTCCAACACTTGTTCCTTCCAAGAGTTGGTGCATAGTTGTCATTATATTCTATGCTTAATTAAAATATAACTTAAATAAAATTATTTTAATAATTGAAGTGTTTTTCAAGTTCAAATTTGAATCAATTCCTCTTTGACAATTTCACTGAAACTGGGACATGATTTTGTAGGGTCCTTCTATTGGCTTTTTGTTGTCTTTTCTAATACCAAATAGCTGTATGTGTTTATATCATTTGGTTGTGAAGAATAAATAAGTTAACACATGTGCAGTGACTCAAACATTGCTCTCAGTGCGTGGGAGCAGTTATCCTCAGCTGTGCCTGGGTCTCTGTCCTCCCGACACTGTCCTGGACCCCTTACAGCCCAGAGAGCTCACTGGTGACTGGAGTGGTCTCGCTGAGACCCTCCATCCTTTTATTGGTCCTTGTCACCCTCTGGAGACCATGGCACTTGCTTGGTGGTACCTTGCCCTGGCCTGTTCTCCACAGGCACCACCTAGTTACCAGACCTTCACAATCTGTTCTCAGGGTTCTGCTCTTTCCTTGGTAGGAATCCCTGCCTGTGTGCTGACGGGGAAAGACTGAGAACAGATAGTGACCTTCTAGGGATGGTGTCTTGCTTGGTTGTCCACACATTAGCAGTATCATTGATGTAACCATACAGGTCGAGGTGGGTTGAGTATAAAGAAACAATATTTGGAGAACAAACATATGCTTAGTTTTTTTCAAATTGCACTACATAAAAGGAGTTTCTCTCTCTACCCTAGACCAAGAGCTGAAGTCTGTCTTAACTGGACCCCTGAAAGCTGATCTGACCTTAGACAATTTCATAATAAGGGTCTTGGAAACAGAGGGAAGGTGACCTGCACAGGGTCTTGCATTTGCTTGTGGTTTCAATGCAGGGACCAGAATCTGGTTCTCCCATCCCTTGGTTTAGTGTGAAAACTGCACCGTGCTGTGTGTTCCTATGAATTCTACTGAAGCCCTTAATGGCTTTTAGTAGTTTAGAAATCTCCCAAATTTTCTTCAGTATACATATATTCTACTTCATAGCTGAAAAACCTGGTTGAAAGAAATTCCAGAAGTTTTTAGGTAATAATTCCAGCAGCCTGCAATCATAAATGCTTATAGCCTTATAATTTGGGTGGGTGTCAGAATAGCAAATGGTTAAACCCTGTGTCTGGCATAACTCCTGCTTTGCCACTTGTGACCTTGAGTAAATATTTAACTTCTCCAAACCTAAGTTTCTTCCTCTGTCAAATATTAGTATTGTGGAGTCATGAAGATTAGAAGCTAGGAATCTTCATAAAGTTATAGAGTAAGTCAACTGATGTATAAGTTCTTAAATAGAATTCAGGTTCACCTTTTCCTATTTAATGGCCACAGTGGAAAAGAAAGGAAGGATTAGGACAGCTTCATCATTCCATGCTTCCGTCCAAGCATGCATTCACTCATGCATTCCCACTGTCTTTCAACCATGAGATTACTTATGCATGCATCTGTTAACCAATATCTAACTCCTTCTAAGTGGCAGGCCCTGGGCAGATGACCCCATGCTCAAGGAGCCCCCAGGTTCCCACAGTGAACTTCCTACAGTAATTGTCTGCTTTCTCTGGGCGGTGTCAGTTTCCCCTTGCATGACCGTTTCCAAGTCTTCACCCTCCTTGGACTTGGTGGCTGTTACCTGCCATGTGCAGTGATTCTATCCACAGAGTATGCATCTCACCTGGTTGAAGAACTTCCGTACGTTCAAAGGAGCTGAGCAACCCAGGTCAAAGCAGAATAGTGATGGGACGTACACCTTGGAAAGCTTGCATTTGGTGAATGCCTCGGTGCAGGTGTCTGAGCGTGTGCTCACCTGTAAGGTGCAGCATGAGGCACAGTCTCACATCCAGGCCAGCCTCATACTGTTCGCTGCATATACAGACCCATTGTATGTGCCCCGGGCACATACAAATGTACTGGGAGCCCAGGTAAGCTCAGCTCTACACCTGTGAGAAACTGGGTGACCTCTGTCTCCAAGTGGAGTGAGATATTAACTCACAGAGTCCCATTTGCTATCTTCTCTGCCTATTGTCACCTAGGTCCAGAGATGCCTGCCCTTATCTTTGTGGCTTTCCTCCTGGGCTTCACGGTTCTGCTGGTAATCAGTTTCATAGTCACCTACTTCCACAGGTGCTGGAGCCTATAACAGGTGAGTTGATGGCAGTCTTAATCCTTAGAGAGGGAGATCAGGGCCTTCCTGAACTGGCAAGAGGAATCAAGGGCGAGCCCAAAAGTCACACAGCAATCCAGCCTCAAGGAAGAGTTCTGAACAATCTTATTTCCTCCCAATGTGTCTTGGAATTCTCAGAGGCTTTCAAATCTCATACATTATTTAGTACCCTGGAATTTGAAGTTTTTACAGTTATGTTCGTTGGGACCCTAGAGATGAGGATCCAAGGTATGGAGTTGCGATAAAGGTCCAAGATTGGAGACCCAGACTCCAAAGAGCCCTTCCATAAACTGTTGTATATTCAGTTATCACATGGTATATCCTAGGAATGAATAAGGAAAGTATTATTAAAATCAACTAATGGAACCTATCTGGGGTACTTGGATGTGCTGACTAGTAACACAGGTGAATGTGGGTATGGGAGAGAGTTCACAACTTAGAAAGTGGTGTTGGGTGTAGTGAGTAAGGACTTCATTTCTGATCAGTGCCATGAACCCAGGCCGTGCTGAGTGCCTGCCACATAGTATGTACTCCAAAAACATTTGAGGAATTAATGAATGAATGTTTTCCCCAATAGCTGTTGCATACTCTTCGATACACTGCTTCCTGCCCTGTGCAAGGGGCTCAAGTGGAGAGAAGCTGTAAGGACCAGAGGTGACCCAAGACCGCCCCCCTTCACTCTGCTGTCCCCACCTCCACCATGCACATGCTCCCTTCCACACACCCTCCTATGTTTCTTCTGTCTGAGCTTTGGAGCTGAGTCAAGGATGGACGTAGGTCATGGATATCCGTAATGTCTGACCCTGATGCTTTGAGCTTCAAACTTCCTCCACCCAAAAGAGAAACAAGTAGATCCAGAAAAGAGGTTTCCATTGTGCCCCTGATCGTGAACAACCTTTAATTTTCAGAGCACTTCTTACTTACATCCAGAGCTTTCGCAAGTGTGATTTCATTTTAACATATATATATTTAAAACCACTAAGTTGAATAAGCATTTTTCTATTCTGAAATTTATAGAGAATAATATAAAAATATCCATGGACCTATCTACCATGCTATCTTTGCAAACTGTTCACATTTTATTATGATCTGTTGTTCCTTTTAAAATCACTGGCCTGGATTTGGTATTTATAATCTCAATCATGATTTCATACTTCTACAACATATGTATAAATCCTTAAGCAATATATAATATTACTTGCATGTTTTAACTTTTATATAAATGTTATTATACTGTATACAGCATCCTTGAAGTTTTATTTTTATACTTAACACAGTTTGTGGGATTTACTTATGTTAGCATATGTAGCTTCATTTTCTTAATTTCCACTGCTCTATAGCATCTATTATAAGAGCATGCTACAATGTATTGAATTTTTTGTGATGGATATGAAATCTTTAATGTTTTGCTAGTACAATTTTGCACAAATATTTTTATCTTTTCTTCCTTGGCACATATGGGAGAGTCCCTCTTCCTTTGGTGTGGTCCACAAAGCAGACTATTGGTATCATTTGGAGATTTTGTTATATATTTTTTTAAAAAGGTTTTCAATTCTTTTTCTAAAATAATTTTTATTGGAGTATGGTTGCTTTACAATGTTGTGTTAGCCTCCACTACACAACAAAATGAATCAGCCATACACATACAGATATCCACTCCCTTTTGGACTTGCCTCCCATTTAGGTTCCACAGTGCGTTAGGTAGAGTTCCTTGTGCTATACAGTATGTTCCCATCACTTGTCTATTTTATACATAGTATCAATAAAGGATATGTGTCAATCCTAGTGGTTTTCACTTCTCAATCAAGTTTTGCTCTTTCCATTAATGCCTTTGATCTCACTTTATTTTTCGTGTGTGTGTGTATGTGTGTGTGTGTGTATTACAGGTGGGGATCTTATTGAGATATTATTATTATTTTGATCCACACTGCCCCTTTGCCGTACAATAAGTTTCCATAAATTTCTGATTCTTTTAATGCGGTTTTCATTCCATTGAGCTCTTTGTCTATCTCTCTGACCAAACTACCCTGTCTTAGTTAGAATAGCTTTATAATAAATTTTAGTACCTCAGTTGGGTAAATCTTCCCACATTTTCCGGTTGTTCAAAGCTGTCATGGCTATTTTTGGCCCCCATGTGTTTTATTTTACTTTATTTTCTGCTTTTCAGAAATTGAAGTATAGTTGATTTACAAGATTATGTTAGTTTTATGTGTACAACATAGTGATTCAAGATTTTTATAGATTGTACTCCATTTAAAGTTATTACAAAATAATGGCTATATTTTCTTGTGCTATACAATATATCCTTGTTGCTTTTTTTTTTTTTACATAGTAATTTTTAGATCTTAATCCCCTTCCCTCTCCCCACTGGTAACTACCAGTTTGTTCTTTATATCTATGAGTCTCTTTCTGTTTTGTTATATTCATTCATTTTTTTATTTTTTACATTCCATGTATAAGTGATAACACAGTATTTGTCCTTCTCTGTCTGACTTAGTTCACTAAGCATAATACCCTGCAGGTCCAACCACGTTGTTGCAAATGGCAGAATTTCATTTTTAAAAATGACTGAGTAACATTCCATTATATATATGTATATAATATATATAATATATATTATATATATATACCACATCTTTATTATCCATTCATCTGATGATAGACACATAGGTTGCTTCCATACCTCAGCTATTATAAATAATGCTGCTATGAACATTGGGGTTCATGTATCTTTCCAAATTAGTGTTTATGTTTTCTTTGAATAGAGTGGAATTCCTGGGTATATGGTAGTTCTATTTTCAGTTTTCTGAGGAACCTCCATACTGTTTAACACAGTGGCTGCATCAATTTATAATACCACCAACAGTGTACTATGGTTCCCTTTTTTACACATCCTCACCAATATTTGTTATTTGTAGAATTTTTGATGATAGCCATTTTGACAGGTGTAAGATGATGTCTCATTGTGGTTTTAATTTGCATTTTCTGGTGATTAGCAATGTTGAGCATCTTTTCATGTTCCTGTTGGCCATCTGTATGTCTTCTTTGGAAAAACGTCTATTCAGGTCTTCTGTCCATTTTTTAATCAGGTTGTTGTTTGGTATTGAGTTGTATGATCTGTTTATATATTTTGGAAATTAACCTCTTATTGGTCATATTATTTGCAAAATATTTTCTTCCATTCAGTAGGTTGTCTTTTTGTTTTGTCAATGATTTCCTTTGCTGTGAAAAAGCTTTTAATTTTAATTAGGTCCCATTTGTTTGTTTTTCCTTTTCTTTCTTTTGCTTTAGGAGTCAGATCCAAAAAATATTGCTACAATTTATGTCAAAGAGTGTTCTGCCTAGAAGTTTCATGGTTTTGGGTGTTACATTTAGTTCTTTAATCAGTTACAATTTATTTTTGTGTATGGTGTGAAGGAATGTTCTAATTTCATTCTTTTACATGTTGCTATCCAGTTTTCCCAGCACCACTTATTGAAGAGACTGTCTTTTCTCCATTGTATATGCTTGCATTCTTTGTCATAGATTAACTGACCGTAAGTGTGTGGGTTTATCTCTAGGCTTTCTGTTCTGTTCCATTGAGCTATGTGGCTGTTTTGTGCCAATACCATGCTGTTTTGATTACTATAGCTTTGTAGTATAGTCTGAAGTAAGAAAGCATGATACTTCTAGCTTTGTTCTTTTTTCTCAAAATTGCTTTGGGAATTCAGGATCTTTTGTGGTTCCATATAAATTTTAGGATTATTTGTTCTACCTGTATGAAAAATGTCATGGGTATTTTGATAGGGATTGCATTGAATCTGTAGATTGCTTTGGGTAGTATAGCCATTTTCACAATATTGATTCTTCCAATCCACGAACATGGTATATCTCTCCATCTGTTTGTGCCACCTTTGATTTCTTTCATCAGTGTCTTATAGTTTTCTGAGTACAGGTCTTTTACCTCCTTAGGTAGGTTTATTCCTAGGTATTTTATTCTTTTGTTGCAATGGTGAACGGGATTGTTTCCTTAACTTCTCTTTCTGATCTTTCATTGTTAGTGTATAGGAATGCAAGAGATTTCTGTACATTAATTTTGTATCCTGCACTTTACCAAATTCATTGATTAGTTCTAGTAGTTTTCTGGTGATATCTTTTTAATTTATTTATTTATTTATTTATTTATTTTTGGCTGAGTTCAGTCTTTGCTGCTGCACCCTGGCTTTCTTTAGTTGTGGTGAGCAGGAGTTACTTTTCATTGCAGTACGCGGGCTTCTCATTGCGGTGGCTTCTATTGTTGCAGAGCATGGGCTCTAAGCATGTGGGCTTCAGTAGTTGTGGCTTGTGGGGTGTAGAGAGCAGGCTTAGTAGTTGTGGTGCCCAGGCTTAGTTGCTCCACGGCATGTGGGATCTTCCTGAACCAGGGCACGAACCTGTGTCCCCTGCATTGGCAGGTGGAATCTTAACCACTGTGCCTCCTGGGAAGCCCTCTGGTGGCATCTTTAGGATTATCTATGTATAGTATCATGTCATCTGCAAACAGTGACAGTTTTACTTCTTCTTTTCCAATTTGTATTCCTTTTATTTCTTTTTCTTCTATGATTGCTGTGACTAGGACTTCCAAAATGATGTTGAATAATAGTTGTAAGAGTGGATATCCTTGTCTTGTTCCTGATCTGAGAGGAAATGCTTTCAGTGTTTCACCATTGAGAATGATGTTTGCTGTGGGTTTGTCATATATGGCCTTTATTATGTTGAGGTAGGTTCTCTCTATGCCCACTTTCTGGACAGTTTTTTATAAATCGGTGTTGAATTTTGTAAAAAGCTTTTTCTGCATCTATTGAGATGATTATATTGTTCTTATTCTTCAGTTTGTTAATATGGTGTATCACATTGATTGATTTGCACATATTGAAGAATCCTTGGATCCCTGGGATAAATCCCACTTCATCATGGTATAGGATACTTTTATGTGTCGTTGGATTCTGTTTGCTAGTGTTTTGTTGATGATGTTTGCATCTATATTCATCATTGATATTGATCTGTAATTTTCTTTTTTTGTAGCATCTTTGTCAGGTTTTGGTATCAGGGTGATGGTGGCCTCAAAGAATGAGCTTGGGAGTGTTCCCTTCTCTGCAATTTTTTGGAAGAGTTTGAGAAGATGGATGTTAGCTCTTCTCTAAATGTTTGATGGAATTCACCTGTGAAGTCATCTGGTCCTGGATTTTTATTTGTTGGAAGATTTTAAATCACAGTTTCAATTTCATTACTTGTGAATGGTCTGTTCATGTTTTCTATTACTTCCTGGTTCAGTCTGGAAGGTTATATCTTTCTAAGAATTTGTCCGTTTCTTCCAGGTTGTCTATTTCATTGGCATAGAGTTGTTTGTAGTAGTCTCTTATGATGTTTTGTATTTCTTTTCTTTTTTATTTTTTAAAGGGAACGCTATTTATTTATTTATTTGGCTGTGTTGGGTCTTCATTTCTGTGTGAGGGCTTTCTCTAGTTGTGGCGAGTGGGGATCCCTCTTCATCGCGGTGTGCGGTCCTCTCACTGTCGCAGCCTCTCTTGTTGTGGAGCAGAAGCTCCAGACGTGCAGGCTCAGTAGTTGTGGCTCACGGGCCTAGTTGCTCTGCAGCATGTGGGATCTTCACAGACCAGGACTTGAACCCATGTCCCCTGCATTGGCAGGCAGATTCTCAACCACTGCACCACCAGGGAAGCCCCAATGCTTTGTATTTCTGCAGTGTCTGTTGTACCTTCTCCCTTTCCATTTCTAGTTTTATTGATTTGAGTCCTTTTTCTTGATGAGTCTGGCTAAAGTTATCAATTTGTTCATCTTCTCAAGGAACCAGCGTTTAGTTTTATTGATCTTTGCTATTGCTTTCTTTGTTTCTATTTCATTTATTTCTGCTCTGATCTTTATGATTTCTTTCCTTCTGCTGCCTTTGGGTTTTGTTTGTTCTTCTTTCTCTAGTTCCTTTAGGTGTAAGGTTAGATTGTTTATTTGAGATTTTTCTTGTTTCTTGCAGTAAGATTGTAGTGCTATAAACTTGCCTCTTAGAACTGCTTTTGCTGCATCCCATCGGTTTTGAATCATCATGGGGTTTTTTTTGTTTTTTGTTTTTTGTTTTTTTTTGTGGTACGTGGGCCTCTCACTGTTGTGGCCTCTCCCGTTGCGGAGCACAGGCCCTGGACGTGCAGGCTCAGTGGCCATGGCTCACGGGCCTAGCTGCTCTGCGGCATGTGGGATCTTCCTGGACCGGGGCACGAACCCACGTAATTTATTTCTAATCTCATAGCGTTGTGGTCAGAAAAGATGCTTGATATGATTTCAATTTTCTTAAATTTACTGAGGCTTGATTTGTGAGCCAAGATGTGATCTATCCTGGAGAATGCTCTGTGTGCACTTGAGAAGAAAGTGCAATCTGCTGTTTTCGGATGGAATGTCCTATAAATGTCAATTCAATCTATCTGGTCTATTGTGTCATTTAAAGCTTGTGTTTCCTCATTAATGTTCTGTCTGGATGATCTGTCCTTTGGTGTAAGTGAAGTGTTATAGTTCCCCGCTATTATTGTGTTACTGTCAATTTCCTATTTTAGAGCTGTTAGCAGTTGCCTAATGTATTGAGGTTCTCCTATGTTGTGTGCATATATATTTATAATTGTTATATCTTCTTCTTGGATAGATCCCTTGATCATTATGTAGTGTTCTTCCTTGTCTCTTGTAACATTCTTTATTTTAAAGTCTATTTTATCTGATATGAGTATTGCTATCCAGCTTTCTTTTCTTTTTCTGTTCTTAAAAATAAATCTTTATTGGAGTATAATTGCTTCACATTACTGTGTTAGTTTCTGTTGTACAACAAAGTGAATCCGCCATATGCATACATATTTCCCCATATCCCCTCCCTCTTGAGTCTCCCTCCCACTCTTCCTATCCCACCTCTCTAGGTCATTGCAAAACACCGAGCTGATCTCCCTGTGCTATGCTGCTGATTCCCACTAGCTAACTATTTTACCTTCGGTAGTGTATATATGTCAGTGCTACTCTCACTTTGCCTCAGCTTCCCCTTGATTTCAATTTGCATGGAATATCTTTTTCCATCCTCTCACTTTCAGTTTATATGGGTCCTAAGGTCCTAAGTGGGTCTCTTGTGGACAGCATATATATGGATCTTGTTTATTGTTTTGGGTTTTTTTTTTAATTTTTATTTATTTATTTATTTATGGCTGTGTGGGGTCTTCGTTTCTGTGCAAGGGCTTCTCTAGTTGTGGCAAGTGGAGGCCACTCTTCATCGTGGTGTGCAGGCCTCTCACTATCGTGGCCTCTCTTGTTGTGGAGCACAGGCTCCAGATGCGCAGGCTCAGTAATTGTGGCTCATGGGCCTAGTTGCTCTGCGGCATGTGGGATCGTCCAAGACCAGGCCTCAAACCCGTGTCCCCTGCATTGGCAGGCAGACTCTCAACCACTGTGCCACCAGGGAAGCCCTGAATCTTGTTTCCATTCGGTGAGCCTGTGTCTTTTGTTTGGAACATTTAATTCATTCACATTTAAGATAATTATCAATATGTATGTTCCTATTACCATTTTCTTAATTGTTTTGGATTTGTTTTTGTAGGTCCTTTTCTTCTCTTATGTTTCCCACGTAGAGAAGTTCCTTTAGTATTTGTTGTAGAGCTGGTTTGGTTGTGATTAATTCTCTTAGCTTTTGCTTGTCTGTAAAGCTTTTGATTTCTCTGTCGAATCTGAATGTGATCCTTGCCGGCTACAGTAATCTTGGTTGTCGGTTCTTCCCTTTCATCACTTGAAGTATATCATGCCACTCCCTTCTGGCTTGTAGAGTTTCTGCTGAGAAATCAGCTGTTAACCTTATGGGAGTTCCCTTGTATGTTACTTGTTGTTTTTCCCTTGTTGCTTTTAATAATTTTTCTTTGTCTTTAATTTTTGTCAGTGTAATTACTATGTGTCTTGGAGTGTTTCTCCTTGGGATTATCCTGCCTGGGACTCTCTGCACTTCCTGGACTTGGGTGGCTATTTCCTTTCCCATGTTAGGGAAGTTTTCGACTATAATCTCTTCAAATATTTTCTCAGGTCCTTTCTCTCTTTTCTCCATCTGTGATCCCTATAATGCAAATATTGGTGTGTTTAATGTTGTTCCATAGGCCTCTTAGACTGTCTTCATTTCTTTTTATTCTTTTTTCTTTATTCTGTTCCATGGCAGTGAATTCCACCATTCTGTCTTCCAGGTCACTTATCCATTCTTCTGCCTCAGTTATTCTGCTATTGATTCCTTCTAGTGTATTTTTCATTTCAATTATTTTATTGTTCATCTCTGTTTCTTTGTTCTTTAATTCTTCTAGGTGTTTGTTCTTTAATTTTTCTAGGTCTTTGTTAAACGTTTCTTGCATCTTCTCAATCTTTGCCTCATTCTTTTTCCGAGGTCCTGGATCATCCTCACTATCATTATTCTGAATTCCTTTTCTGGAAGGTTGCCTATCTGCACTTCATTTAGTTGTTTTTCTCGGGTTTTATCTTGTTCCTTCATCTGGTACATAGTCCTCTGCCTTTTCATTTTGTTTATCTTTCTGTGAATGTGGTTTTCATTCCACAGGCTGCAAGCTTGTGGTTTTTCTTGCTTCTGCTGTCTGTCCTCTGGTGGATGAGGCTATCTAAGAGGCTTGTGTAAGCTTCCTGATGGGAGGGACTGGAGGTGGGTTAGAGCTGTGTGTTGCTCAGGTGGGCAGAGATCAGTAAAACTTTAATCCACTTCTCTGCTGGTGGGTGGGGCTGAGTTCCCTCCCTGATGGTTGTTTGGCCTGAGGTGCCCTAGCACCGGAGGCTACAGCCTCTTTGGTGTAGCTAATGGCGGATTCCAGGAAGTCTAATGCCAAGGAGTACTTCCCGGAACTTCTGCTGCCAGTGTCCTTGTCCCTTCAGTGAGCCACAGCCACACCCCACCTCTGTAGAAGACCCTCCAACATTAGCAGGTATGTCTGGTTCAGTCTCCTATGGGGTCCCTGCTCCTTCCCCCTGGGTGCTGATTTGCACACTAGTTTGTGTGTGTGCTCTCCAAGAGTGGAGTCTCTGTTTCTCCCAGTTCTGTTTAAGTCCTACAATTAAATCCCACTAGCCTTCAAAGTCTGATTCTCTGGGAGTTCCTTCTCCCGTTGCTGGACCCCCAGGTGGGGAAGCCTGATGTGGGGATCAGAACCTTCACTCCAGTGGGTGGACTTCTGTAGTATAATTTTTCTCCAGTTTCTGGGTCACCCACCCAGCGGTTATGGGATTTCATTTTATTGTGATTGCGTCCCTCCTACCATCTCATTGCTGCTTGTCCTTTGTCTTTGGATGTAGGGTATATTTTTTGTTGAGTTCCAGTGTCTTCCTGTCAATGATTGTTCAGCAGTTAGTTGTGATTCTGGTCCTCTTGCAAGAGGGAGTGAGCACACGTCCTTCTGCTCTGCCATCTTGAACCAATCCCTCCTTTGTCTTTTGTTATAGCGTTTCCTTAAAGTCTATTTTGTCTGATATGAGCAATGATACCCCTGTTTTCTTCGCATTTCCATTTGTATGATTTCTCTTTCTCATCCCCTTAGTTTCAGTCTCCAAATGCATTTTAGAATCACTCTTTCAAGTTTCATGAAAAACCATTTTAGAATTATTATTTGATTATATTGAATTTATATATTAATTTGGGAAAATTGAAATCTTTTCCAATATTGAGTTTTCTCATTCATGGATATGATGTAATTCCATTTATTCCATTTTTAAAGTAATTTTAAATTCATAGTTTTACAATTTTCCCCCTAATTGTCTTATGCATCTTTAGTTACAGCTATCTTTAATAATTTCTAGTTTATGTAATCTTTAAAAATTATTATTACTGCTTTCACTAGTTTTGACTACTGGTTGTAATTGAGGTAGATCATCAATATTTGATCCAGCAAGCTTACAAAACTCTCAGCATTGCTAATTGTAAGGGCATTTGTGTGTGTGTAACTCTGTTAACTTTAATCCAATCATCAAAATTAGTTTCGTCTTTATCAAAGATTCATATCCAAATGATTTATAAGACAAATAGTTCTACAAGTTCTACATATGAAAACTTGAGTCTCTCTAACCTTCTGCCATTTTCCACCTCTGAGAAGAAACCACTTTCAAATCTTTTAACTGATTATTTTAGGTTTTAATGTCAAATGTCATACAGCATGCTTCTATAGCACTTCTTGTTTTCTCACTCTTAGGCATTATTTATTGATATCTCACTATGGAAGATGGGTATGTAATGTTTTGTTACTCCTGACCTCATGACACATACACACATTTTATATCCTTATCATCCTAAAATAAGCACAGTTTTGGATAACTTAATAGACAGTGTCTATGTTATTGTGTCTATGAAATTCTTAATAATAGCTGAGTTTGTAACATTCTCAGTTTTGTTTCACGTTGATCCTCTTGTGTGTATGTTTGTGTAACCACCACCATGATCAGGATGCAGAACTTTCCATGACCACAAAGTCTCCCATGTGCTAGCCCTTTAAAGTGACACATCCCCAGCAAACCAAACCTCTGGCAAATGCCATTCTGTTTTCTCCCTATATATAATTTTGAGACTGTTATATCAGTGGAATTGATATGAGATTGTCTTTGTTTACTCAACATAATGCCTTCAAGAGACTTTCAGTTGTTACACACATATATAGCTTATTCCTTTGTATTGCTGAGTAGTATTTCCTGCTATGGATGCACCACAGTTTGTTAAACTATTCACTTGTTGTGAGACATTTTAATTTTTTTCCAGTTTTTTGCTTTACAAAGAAATTTGCTATATCTGCACCAGTTTTGTGTGGACATAGTTTTCATTTCTCTTAGATAAATGCCTGGGAGTGTAATTTCTGGGTCCTATAACCCACTTCCTCTCCTGAAAGAAGTAGGAAATGATTCCTTTTTTAGATGCAGGTGATACAAATTCTGAGGTCCTCATTGCACTGTGCTTTTGGGCTAAGTTTTACCAGTTATATCAATAAAGGGTTGGAATAGAAAGTCATTTCAGGAGCAGATCTAGTTCCACCCCATATTTGAGAGGCCCTGGAGAACCCTCTTCTTTGTTTCAGTTGAGTTGGTCTTTGTTGAGGTAGGTTCCAGAATGAGGCCACAAGCCAGCCACATCCTAGCCTCTTGGGCTTGGGACTTTGGAACACAGCCCACAACAACAGATCCTTCTTGGGATCTGTGAGTTTGCCTGGGGCTTCCAAATAGGGGTTCACCATGAATGGAGTGAGGGGCCCAGTGGAGAGAACAGAGACCCCAAGTAGGGAGCAAGTTTATTTCTGTTAGACTTGTCCAATCCGTCTGAAAACATGAGTAACTCCTCACTTTCCATCTGATTTCTCTGCCTGATTTCCATTTCACCATCTGAAGCAGGAACTGTCTATAACCTAGAAGTGGATTAAGATCTCACAGCCATTTCACCCCATCATAGGCACTTCCTCTTACATCATTGGGAGGTGGGGCTTCCTTCCTTTCCACAGAGCACAGAAGTGCAGGTTCTCCCCAGGACACACATTTGGACAGAGCAGGCTTCCACGATGCCCATCCCTGTCTCTTTGTCCAACCATCCTCCTCCTTGCCTGCTGCTGACTCTACTGCTGGGACTCACAGGTAAGCATTCCTTGGGGTAGGATCCCCTTTCCCTGACCCCTGGACCTCCCCCTGCCCCTGCACTTTTAGGTCTTAAATGTAAACATGGGTGTGCCACCTGGGCAGAAGTCCACAGAAGTCCAAGGACTGGGCATTATTCAAGAGCATGAAATCAGGGATCTGAGCATTTTCTCTGTGGATCCATTGCCTGCAGCTGGTTACCAGAGGCATTGAAACAGATGATGCTTCAAACACCAACAATGACAGCTTTGTGTGTATTAACTTGTTTAATCCTTGTTAATCACAGCATCCTAGTGTGGTAGCTATGAGTATTATCCCTGATTTGCAGATGGGGAAACTGAGGCAGGGGCAGTAACTTGCCTGACATCACCTATCTAAGGCAGTGGAGCACAGGATTCTTGTCCAGGCCATACAGCTCCAGAGTTGATTCTTTTAACCATGTTGTGCTGCTCAGCTTCTCAGAGAAGGCTAATGGAAGAAAAATCAGAAAATTCTGAGAAGGAAACAATAGATTTATCATCACCCATCATGCCACTCAGAGAAGAGCAGAGTTAAAATCTTGCAATGTGTACTCCCAAATTTTTGTCAATGATGTGTTGGATGGTTTTTCTATGTGTTAAATTTTTTTCTCTAAGTTTTTAACATGTGTGTTAATTTCATTTGATCCTCAAAACAACCAGTACACTAGCATACTAGGTTACACTTTAATACATGTTTGTGGATGCATGTATTAATGTGTGCGTGTGTGTATATATGTGTATAAGTGGGTGTGAGGAATTGTTCCCAGACACATTGGATTTCAAAAAGACTTCCTTATTTTTCCCTTAAATCATTTTTCAGTGTACATGAGATGACATGATCAGATGTTTAGTTTTTGCTGTATTTCAGCAACATCCCTCCTTTTCTACTTCTCTATAAATCTACCCCTTACCCATACCCAAGACAAGAAAACTTCTCTCCTGGTAAATGAGTAAAATTTTGTGCATTACTATCTCGGAGTCCACTCTTCCATGCTGGATAGGGGTGAGGAAGAAAAGGGGATATCAAAGACACAGAGACTCTTGCCTATATGGCCTATATATTCATATCCATATCTGTATCTGTAATTATATTTATATCCATATCTATAACTATCTATAGCTATATCATTGAATGCTAGTTGAAGCCTCCGTGCTTCAAGAAATCTAATGAGTAATAACTATTCATTTTCTTGAACACTCATTGTATGCCAGACACTGCTGGAAATCCCCACAGCTGTTAACTCATGTAATCATTATATCCAAGCTCGATCCTCTTGTCACCCCTACCTTACAGATAAGAAAACTGAGCAAGGAGAAATTCAAGGTCACTCAGTGGTACATGGCAGAGGTATGATTTGAACTCAAGCAATCTAATACTAGAGCTCTTGATTTTAACAATTGCTCTTCTTGATACTGTGGCCCTGCTTCCATCCCATGAGATTTCTTCAGTTTCTACCAATGGGTGTGTAGAAGGGTGGAGTGTGGGGAAGAGGGTTTGTGGTTTGCCTTTTTCTGGGCTCTTCCACTTCCTGCATACATGCAAGTTCCTTTTTATTTTTCACCAACTCATCTACATGGGAAACTCAGTTTCTGACATAATTTTCACAGAGATTACCCACTTAGAATTAAATGCCTCAGGGAGATGTCACAATGGGCAATTCCCACAACATACATATATTTTTTGCATACTACTATATGCCAGGAACTCTTGTAGGAACGTGGGGTGCCTTGGTGAATAAAAGTCAAAGTAGTTGTCTGCATGGGTATTTATCTTAGTGGAAGAACTGACAATAAACAATAGACTTATAATTAAGTAAATAATGTAGTATATTAGAAAGTGATAAGTGTTAAAAAAAAAAAAAAGAATAGCCGGATGACAGAATTTGGAGAATCTGTAGCGTGGGATGTATTTTAAACCTGGTAGTCTTGTTGGGGCAGGGGGCATCACTTAGAAGGGGAAATGTGAGCCAAGATTGAAAGAAGGTTCTGGAGTGAGCCATGTGGTTTTCTGGGGGAGGAGACTTCCTGACAGGAAACAGCATGTGCAAAGGTCCTGAAAGTAGAATCATCCTCCTGTGTTGAAGGATTTGGGCTTTTGCTCTGAGTGAAATCGTTGCTATTGCAAAGTTTTGAAGGGAGAAGTGACATGATCTAACATGAGTTTTAATTTATTCTAGCATTTCGTTGAGAATAGACTGCAGAGGACACAGACAGAGGCAACTAGAGCATTTGAGGTCATGACATTCATTCAAAAAAACGTAAAAGTGGGTTGCACCTGGAGAGTACCTAGTAGAGACAAGAGGAGGAGTTCAGATTCTGGATGCACGCCAGAGAGGACGCAACAGGATTTCTTGATGTGTAGGATTTGTGGTGGGAGAGAAAAGCTCCAAGGTTTTGAGACCTGAGCATCTGGAAGAAGAAAGGAGATTCAGGTGAGATATAGAGGGTGTAGGGGAAGTTCAGTTCAGTTTTAGATGTGTTAACTGTGGGATGTTTATTTCTATCCAAAGAAGATGACGAGTGGATAGTTGGACATACAAGTCCAGAGTTCAGGGGAAAGGCCTAGACCAGAGAGGTAATAGGAGAATTATTGATACACAGATTGTAGAGTTTTTGCTATCCCCTGGCTCCTCTCAACTCTCTGATCCCTCTTTTCTCCTCCTCTCCTTTCATTTCTCCCTCCAACATTCTTTCATATTTCTTCCCATTTTTGTCTTAGCAGTTCAGCTTCCCTGACCTCACTCTTCTTCTCCAGACTTAAAAACCCAAACCACTTGATATTCTTGACACATCACAGGACCTGCCCTGTAATAGCATGTGCCCTCCTTAGGTGGCATGATTGGTTAGAAACAGTGTTTAGCGGGTGGGTTTACCAGCTCACACTCTGCAAAGGTGAACCACAAATTTTCTCCCTAAGGAGTAGGGAAGAAATAGAAAAGAACACAGGATTTGCTTGTGGCACCACAACAGCTTGCTCCTCTGGTTTATATCTCTGCAGTTAGACCCATGCCTGTTTAGTGGGACATTTCAGAGAAGATGAAATGTGTTTACATTTCTCTGTATCTCCAGAAACTTGGTAGTCAGTGAGGCTGTGAAATCAACCTGGAAAACTTGCAACTGTAGTTAAATGATTGGCCCAGTGGTGACTCATGTCCCTTCAACTCATAACTCATTGTCCAAACATAGTCAGCCACCCACAGTTCTTTACAAAACACGATTTTGGAGTTTACTGTTTCCTTGCTTGCCTCCATGGTTCCATCTCCCCATTCACTTGTAGGTTTCTCAAATGTATCAGTGTTTAGAACCACACATTTTATTTTATTTTGAGCTATTTAGTCCAATTCAAAGGCTCTGCATGGGGTAATCATCTTATTTCGGTTCACATCCTTTATTGCATTAAAATATACATAACATGAAATTTACCATTTTAACTATTTTGAAGGTTACAAAGTGGCACTATGTTCCTTCACAATGTTGTGAAGCCATCACCAGTATACATTTCCAGAACTCTTTCAACATCTGTAGCAGAAACTCTGTATCCATTAAGCTATAACTCCCCATTTCTCCTCCCCTGCAGCCACTGGTAACCCGTATTCTACTTTTTCTCTGTGAATTTGCCTATTCTATGGACTTCATATAAGTGGAATCATCTATTTTCCTTTTGAATCTAGCTTATTTCACTGAGCATATTTTTTATGTTCATATATGCCGTGGAAGGTGTCAGAATATCATTGTTTTTTAGGGCTGAAATATATTGAATATATTTCATACATATTTCATATATATTTATGTGTATATGTGTATATATACAAATATATACATATATATCACATTTTGTTTATCCTTTCATCCATTAATGGAATTTTGGGTTGTTTATACTACCCCTTTTTATTGAAATATAGGTGCTGTAAAATATTACATAAGTTACAGGTGTACAATATAGTGATTCACAATTTTTAAAGGTTATACTCCATTTATAGTTATTATAAAATATTGACTACATTTCTGGTGTTGTACAGTATATCCTTGTAGCTCATTTTATATATAATAATTTGTAACTCTTAATCACCTACCCCTATATGGCCCCTCCCACCTTCCCTCTCCCTGCTAGTTTTTTCTCTATGTCTGTGAGTCTGTCTCTTTCTTGTTATATTAACTAGTTTGTTGTATTCTTTAGATTCCACATATAAGTGATATCATACAGTATTTGTCTTTGTCTGACTTACGTCACTTAGCACAATGCCTTCCAAGTCCATCCATGTTGCTGCAAATAGAAAATTTTCATTCTTTCTTACAGCTGAGTTGTATTCCGTTTATACACACACACACACACACACACACACACCACATTTTCTTTATACATCCATCAGTTGATGAAATTTTGGGTTGTTTATACTACCTTTTGGTATTGAGAATAATGATGCTATGAGCATTGATGGACAATTGTATGCTTGAACTTCTGCTTTTAATTATTTAGGGTATACACCTAAGAGTGGATTTATTGGATCATATAGTAAATTCTACATTTAACTTAAGAAAATAACAAAGAGTTAAAAAAAGTTTTAGAAAACACTAGTGTTTCCATGGAGATTCCACCATTTTTGCACTCCTATCAGCAATGCACAAGAGTTTCAATTTCTCAACATTTTACCAACCCTTATTTTCAATTGTTTTGTTTTGTTTTGTTTTTGGTAACAGCCATCCTACAGGATATGTAGGGGTATCTCACTGTGGTTTTAATTTGCATTTTCCCAATTATTAGTGATGTTGAATATTGTTTCACATGCTTATTGATCATCTGTATATCTTCTTTAGAGAAACATCTATTCAATTCTTTTGTTCATTTTTAAATTGAGTTGTTTGTTATTTTGTTGCTGAATAGTAGGATTTTTTTAAGTATTCTTGATACATATCCCTTATGAGATATATGCTTTGCAAAGGTTTTCTCTCATTCTGTAAATTGTCTTTTCACCCTCTTGATAGTATCCTCTGATGTAGGAAAGTTTTAATCTTGATGAAGTCAAGATTAAAATTTCTAAAATATTTTTTTGTTGCCTTCGGTGTCATATCCAAGAAAGTATTGCCAAATTCAATGTCATGTTTCACCTGTGAGTTTTTCTCAGAATTTTATAGTTTTAGCTCTTGCATTTAGGTCTTTGATTATACACCATTTTTGCATATGGTGTAAGGTAGCGATCAGCTTCATTCTTCTGCATGTGAATATCAAGTTTCCTCAGATTCATGTACTGAAAACACTGTTCTTTGTCCATTGAATGATCTTGACGCCCTTGTTAAAAATCACTTGACTATATATGTGAGGGTTTACTTCTAGGTTCTCTATTCATTGCCATTGGTCTATATATGTTTCTTAATGTGTGTACCACACTATTTTGATTATTGTAGCTTTGTATTAAGTTTTTAAATCTGGAAATGTGACTCCAAAAATTATGTGCTTTTTTTTCAACATTGTTTGCTGAATTGAGGTTCCTTGAGATTTCATATGAAATTTAGAATGGGGTATTCTAGTTCTGCAAAAAAAAGTCTTTGAGATTTTAATAGGGATTTTATAGAATGTTGTAGTTTCTTCAGGTAATATTGACATTTTAACAATATTAAGTCTCCCAATCCATAATAACAGGATATTTTGTTCATTTATTAATGTCTTCTTTAATTTCTTTCAGCAATGTTTTGTGCTTTTTCATGCACAAGTCTTTCATTTCCATGGTGAAATTTACTCCTAAGTATTTTACACTTTTGGTAGCTATTACAAATGAAATTGCTAGCTTAACTTCCTTTTTGGATTGTTTCTCACTAGTGTGTAGAAAAGCAACTGATTTTTGTATGTTGACTTTATATCTCAAAAATTTGCTGGATTTATTTATTAACTCTAATGCTTTTAAATGTTGGAATCTTTAGAACTGCTACATAAAAAATCATGTCATGTACAAACAAGAGAGTTTTACTTTTTTCTTTCAATTTGAATGACTTTTATATATTTTTCCTGCCTAATTGCTTTTGTTGGAACTTCCATTATTGTGTTGACTAGAAGTGGCAAAAGTGGGCATCTTTGTTCTATTCCTGATCTTAGGGGAAAAGCTTACAGAATTTCACCATCAACTGGGCTGTTAGCTGTGTGTTTTTCACATATGACTTCATTTATTGGGCAATTTTCCATCTATTCCTAGTTTATTGATTGTTTTTATCATGGAAAATGTTGACTTTTATTAAATGCTTGTTCTGCGTCAGATGAGATGATCTTTTTTTCCTCTTTATTCTATTAAAGTGGTAAAATGAATTGTTTGATTTTCATATGTTGAACCATTTTCACAATAGATCCCAGTTGGTCATGGCGCATAATTCTTTTAGTATGCTATTGAATTGGGTTTGATAAAATTTTTTTGATGATTGTTGCATCAATAGTCATAAAAGATATTGGTCTGTATTTTCTTCTTATGCCTTCTTATGCCTTTGTCTGGTGACACCTTTGGTGTCAGAATAATGCGGAGAATGAGTTTTAATAGGCTCTGAAAAAATTAAGAAGTCTTCCTTCCTCTTCACTTTTTTGGAAGTGTTTGAGGAGGAATAATGTTAGTTTTCTTCAAAAGTTTGGGAGACTTCAGCAGTGAAGCCAAGTGGTCCTGGGCTTTCTTTCTTGGGAGGTTTTTGATTATTGATTGAATCTCATTGCTAGTTATAGGACTACTCTGATTTTATATTTCTTCATAATTCAGCCTTGGTGTAGTGTATTTCTAGAAATTGGTCCGTTTTATCTAGGTTATCCAATTTTTTGGTGTTTAATAATTCATAGTACTCTTTTATAATCTTTTTTATCTCTGTAAAATTATTAGTATGTTCTTTTATTTCTGATTTTAGTTATTTGGGTCTTCTCTCTCTCTTTCTCCCTGTTCTTTTTTTTCTTAGTCAATCTAGCTAAAATTTTGTCAATTGTATTAATCTTTGTGAAGAACCACTCCTGGTTTTGTAGATTTTCTCTGTTTTATTTTAAATTCACATTTTATTTTTCTCTTCACTAATCTTGACTATTTCCTTTCCTTTCTAGCTTTGGGTTTTGGGTTTAATTTAATCTTCTTTCTCTAGTTTCTTATGGTGTATAGTAAAGTTACTGTTTTGTGATCTTTTCTTAAATGTCTGCATTTTCAGCCATAAATTTCCCTTTAGGGTTGCTTTCTGTGCATCTCACACGTTTTGGTGTTATGTTTTCAATTTTCTCTAGGCATCTAATTTCCCTTTTGACTTTTTCATTGACCTACTGATTTTTTTTTTTTTTTTTTTTTTTTTTTTTGCGATGCGCGGGCCTCTCACTGTTGTGGCCTCTCCCGTTGCGGAGCACAGGCTCTGGACGTGCAGGCTCAGCAGCCATGGTTCATGGGCCCAGCCGCTCCACAGCATGTGGGATCTTTCCGGACTGGGGCACGAACCCGTTTCCCCTGCATCGGCAGGCGGACTTTCAACCACTGTGCCACCAGGGAAGGCCTGAGCTACTGATTTTTTAAGAGAAGGTTGTTTGATTTCTATGTATTTGTGAATATTTTATTTCCTCTTCTATCATTGATCTAGTTTAATTTTACAAACTATTTGACCAGTGCGCTGCTTGAATAGCCCTTCTTCATATTCCACTAAGTTGCCTTGTCATTCATCCTCTGTGACAATGACACATATATAGAGTTTTCTTTTTTTTTTTCTTAACATCTTTATTGGAGTATAATTGCTTTACAATGGTGTGTTAGTTTCTGCTTTACAACAAAATGAATCAGTTATATATATACACGTGTTCACATATCTCTTCCCTCTTGTGTCTCCCTCTCTCCCACCTTCCCTATCGCACCCCTCCAGGCGGTCACAAAGCACCGAACTGATCTCCCTGTGCTATGCGGCTGCTTCCCACTAGCTATCTACCTTAAGATTGGTAGTGTATATATGTCCATGCCTCTCTCTCACTTTGTCACAGCTTACCATTCCCCCTCCCCATATCCTCAAGTCCATTATCTAGTAGGTCTGTGTCTTTATTCCTGTTTTACCCCTAGGTTCCTCATGACATTTTTTTTCTTAAATTCCATATATATGTGTTAGCATACAGTATTTGTCTCTCTCTTTCTGACTTACTTCAGTCTGTAGGACAGACTCTAGATCTATCCACCTCATTACAAATAGCTCAATTTCGTTACTTTTTATGGCTGAGTAATATTCCATTGTATATATGTGCCACATCTTCTTTATCCATTCATCCGATGATGGACACTTAGGTTGTTTTCATCTCCGGGCTATTGTAAATAGAGCTGCAATGAACATTTTGGTACAGGACTCTTTTTGAATTTTGGTTTTCTCAGGGTATATGCCCAGTAGTGGGATTGCTGGGTCATATGGTAGTTCTATTTGTAGTTTTTTAAGGAACCTCCATACTGTTCCCCATAGTGGCTTTACCAATTCACATTCTCACCAGCAGTGCAAGAGTGTTCCCTTTTCTCCACACCCTCTCCAACATTTATTGTTTCTAGATTTTTTGATGATGGCCATTCTGACTGGTGTGAGATGATATCTCATTGTAGTTTTGATTTGCATTTCTCTAATGATTAGTGATGTTGAGCATTCTTTCATGTGTTTGTTGGCAGTCTGTATATCTTCTTTGGAAAAATGTCTATTTAGGTCTTCTGCCCATTTTTGGATTGGGTTGTTTGTTTTTTTGTTATTAAGCTACATGAGCTACTTATAAATTTTGGAGATTAATCCTTTGTCAGTTGCTTCATTTACAAATATTTTCTCCCATTCTGAGGGTTGTCTTCTGCTCTTGTTTATGGTTTCCTTTGCTGTGCAAAAGCCTTTCCGTTTCATTAGGTCTCATTTGTTTATTTTTGTTTTTATATCCATTTCTCTAGGAGGTGGGTCAAAAAGGACCTTGCTGTGATTTATGTCATAGAGTGTCCTGCCTATGTTTTCCTCTAAGAGTTTGATAGTTTCTGGCCTTACATTTAGGTCTTTCATCCATTTTGAGCTTATTTTTGTGTAAGTTGTTAGGGAGTGATCTAATCTCATACTTTTACATGTACCTGTCCAGTTTTCCCAGCACCACTTATTGAAGAGGCTGTCCTTTCTCCACTGTACTGTCCTTTCTCCTTTATCAAAGATAAGGTGACCATATGTGCATGGGTTTATCTCTGGGCTTTCTATCCTGTTCCATTGATCTATTTTTCTGCTTCTCTGCCAGTACCATACTGTCTTGATTACTGTAGCTTTACAGTATAGTCTGAAGCCAGCGAGCATGATTCCTCCAGCTCCGTTTTTCTTTCTCAAGATTGCTTTGGCTATTCGGGGTCTTTTGTGTTTCCATACAAATTGTGAAATTTTTTGTTCTAGTTCTGTGAAAAATGCCAGTTGTAGTTTGATAGGGATTGCATTGAATCTGTAGATTGCTTTGGGTAGTAGAGTCATTTTCACAATGTTGATTCTTCCAACCCAAGAACATGGCATATCTCTCCATTTATTTGTATCATCTTTAATTTCTTTCATCAGTGTCTTATAATTTTCTGCATACAGGTCTTTTGTCTCCTTAGGTAGGTTTATTCCTAGATACTTAATTATTTTTGTTGCAATGGTAAATGGGAGTGTTTTCTTGATTTCACTTTCAGATTTTTCATCATAAGTATATAGGAATGCCAGAGATTTCCGTGCATTAATTTTGTATCCTGCTACTTTACCAAATTCATTGATTAGCTTTAGTAGTTTTCTGGTAGCATCTTTAGGACTCTGTATGTATAGTATCATGTTATCTGCAAACAGTGACAGCTTTACTTCTTCTTTTCCGTTTTGGATTCCTTTTATTTCCTTTTCTTCTCTGATTGCTGTGGCCAAAACTTCCAAAACTATGTTGCTAAGAGTGGTGAGAGTGGGCAACCTTGTCTTGTTCATGATCTTAGTGGAAATGCTTTCAGTTTTTCACCATTGAGGATGATGTTTGCTGTGGGCTTGTCATATATGGCCTTTATTATGTTGAGGAAAGTTCCCTCTATGCCTACTTTCTGCAGGGTTTTTTTTTTTTATCATAAATGGATGTTGAATTTTGTCAAAAGCTTTCTCTGCATCTATTGAGATGATCATATGGTTTTTCTCCTTCAATTTGTTAATATGGTTTATCACATTGATAGATTTGCGTATATTGAAGAATCCCTGCATTCCTGGAATAAACCCCACTTGATCATGGTGTATGATCCTTTTAATGTGCTGTTGGCTTCTGTTTGCTAGTATTTTGTTGAGGATTTTTGCATCTATGTTCATCAGTGATATTGGCCTGTCGTTTTCTTTCTTTGTGATATCCTTGTCTGGTTTTGGTATCTAGGTGATGGTGGCCTCGTAGAAGGAATTTGGGAGTGTTCCTCCCTCTGCTATATTTTGGAAGAGTTTGAGAAGGATAGGTGTTAGCTCTTCTCTAAATGTTTGATAGAATTCGCCTGTGAAGCCATCTGGTCCTGGGCTTTTGTTTGTTGGAAGATTTTTAATCACAGTTTCAATTTTAGTGCTTGTGATTGGTCTGTTCATATTTTCTATTTCTTCCTGATTCAGTCTTGGCATGTTGTGCATTTCTAAGAATTTGTCCATTTCTTCCAGATTTTCCATTTTATTGGCATAGAGTTGCTTGTAGTAATCTCTCATGATCCTTTGTATTTCTGCAGTGTCAGTTGTTACTTCTCCTTTTTCATTTCTAATTCTATTGATTTGGGTCTTCTCCCTTCTTTTCTTGATGAGTCTGGCTAGTGGTTTATCTATTTTGTTTATCTTCTCAAAGAACCAGCTTTTAGTTTTATTGATCTTTGTTATCGTTTCCTTCATTTCTTTTTCATTTATTTCTGATCTGATCTTTATGATTTCTTTCCTTCTGCTAACTTTGGGGTTTTTTTGTTTTCTTTCTCTAATTGCTTTAGGTGCAAGGTTAGGTTGTTTATTCGAGGTGTTTCCTGTTTCTTAAGGTAGGACTGTATTGCTATAAACTTCCCTCTTAGAACTGCTTTTGCTGCATCCCATAGATTTTGGGTCGTCTTGTCTCCATTGTCATTTGTTTCTAGGTATTTTTTAATCTCCTCTTTGATTTCTTCAGTTATCACTTCGTTATTAAGTAGTGTATTGTTTAGCCTCCATGTGTTTGTATTTTTTACAAATCTTTTCCTGTAATTGATATCTAGTCTCATAGCGTTGTGGTTGGAAATGATACTTGATACAATTTCAATTTTCTTAAATTTACCAAGGATTGATTTGTGACACAAGGTATGATCTATGCTGGAGAATGTTTGATGAGCACTAGAGAAAAATGTGTATTCTGTTGTTTTTGGATGGAATGTCCTATAAATATCAACTAATTCCTTCTTGTTTAATGTACCATTTAAAGCTTGTGTTTCCTTATTTATTTTCATTTTGGATGATCTGTCCATTGGTGAAAGTGGGGTGTTAAAGTCCCCTACTATGAATGTGTTACTGTCGATTTCCCCTTTTATGGCTGTTAGTATTTGCCTTATGTATTGAGGTGCTCCTATATTGGGTGCATAAATATTTACAATTGTTATATCTTCTTCTTGGATCAATCCCTTGATAATTATGTAGTGTCCTTCTTTGTCTCTTCTAATAGTCTTTATTTTAAAGTTTATTTTGTCTGATATGAGAATTGCTACTCCAGCTTTCTTCTGGTTTCCATTTGCATGAAACATCTTTTTCCATCCCCTTACTTTCAGTCTCTATGTGTCTCTAGGTCTGAAGTGGGTCTCTTGTAGACAGCAAATATATGGGTCTTGTTTTTGTATCCATTCAGCCAATCTGTGTCCTTTGGTGGGAGCATTTATTCCATTTACATTTAAGGTAATTATCAATATGTATATTCTTATTCCCATTTTCTTAATTGTTTTGGGTTCGTTATTGTAGGTCTTTTCCTTCTCTTGTGTTTCTTGCCTAGAGAAGTTCCTTTAGCAGTTGTTGTAGAGCTGGTTTGGTGGTGCTGAACTTTCTCAGTTTTTGCTTGTCTGTAAAGGTTTTAATTTCTCCAGCAAATCTGAATGAGATCCTTGCTGGGTAGAGTAATCTTGCTTGCAGGTTTTTCTCCTTCATCACTTTCAATATGTCCTGCCACTCCCTTCTGGCTTGCAGAGTTTCTGCTGAAAGATCAGCTGTTAACCTTATGGGGATTCCCTTTTATGTTATTTGTTGTTTTTCCCTTCCTGCTTTTTATATGTTTTCTTTGTATTTAATTTTTGACAGTTTGATTAATATGTGTCTTGGTGTATTTCTCCTTGGATTTATCCTGTATGGGACTCTCTGTGCTTCCTGGACTTGATTAACTATTTCCTTTCCCATATTAGGGAAGTTTTCAACTATAATCTCTTCAAATATTTTCTCAGTCTCTTTCTTTTTCTCTTCTTCTTCTGGAACCCCTATAATTCGAAAGTTGGTGCATTTAATGTTGTCCCAGAGGTCTCTGAGACTGTCCTAGTTCTTTTCATTCTTTTTTCTTTATTCTGCTCTGCAGTAGTTATTTCCACTATTTTATCTTCCAGGTCACTTATCCGTTCTTCTGCCTCAGTTATTCTGCTATTGATCCCATCTAGAGTATTTTTCATTTCATTTATTGTGTTGTTCATCATTGTTTGTTTCATCTTTAGTTCTTCTAGGTCCTTGTTAAATGTTTCTTGCATTTTGTCTATTCTATTTCCAAGATTTTGGATCATCTTTACTATCATTATTCTGAATTCTTTTTCAGGTAGACTGCCTATTTCTTTTTCATTTGTTTGGTCTGATGGGTTTTTATCTTGCTCCTTCATCTGCTGTGTGTTTCTCTGTCTTCTCATTTTGCTTATCTTACTGTGTTTGGGGTCTCCTTTTTGCCGGCTGCAGGTTCGTAGTTCCCGTTGTTTTTGGTTTCTGTCCCCAGTGGCTAAGGTTGGTTCAGTGGGTTGTGTAGGCTTCCTGGTGGAGGGAACTAGTGCCTGTGTTCTGGTGGATGAGGCTGGATCTTGTCTTTCTGGTGGGCAGGTCCATGTCTGTTGGTGTGTTTCGAGGTGTCTGTGGACTTATTATGATTTTGGGCAGCCGCTCTCCTAATGGGTTGGGTTGTGTTCCTGTCTTGCTAGTTGTTTGGCATAGGATGTCCAGCACTGTAGCTTGCTGGTCATTAAGTGTAGCTGGGTGCTGGTGTTGAGATGGCGATCTCTGGGAGATTTTTGCCATTTGATATTTTGTGGAGCTGGGAGGTCTCTTGTGGACCAGTGTCCTGAAGTTGGCTCTCACACATTAGAGGCACAGCACTAACTCCTGGCTGGAGAACCAAGAGCCTTTCATCCACACAGCTCAGAAGAAAATGGAGAACAAGTAGAAAGAAATAATTAGTAGAAGTAGAAAGAAAGAAAGGAGGGAGGGAGGGAGGAAGGAAGGAAGGAGGGAAGGAAGGAAAAATAGAAAGAAGATAAAGTAAAATAAAATAAAGTAAGATAAAATATAATAAAGTTATTAAAATAAAAAATAATTATTAAGAGAAAAAAACAAAGAAACAGATGGATAGAACCCTGGGACAAATGGTGGAAGCAAAGCTATACAGTCAAAATCTCACACAGAAGCATACACATACACATTCACAAAGAGAGGAAAACGGGAAAAAATCATAAATCTTGCTCTCAAAGTCCACCTCCTCATTTTGGGATGATTCGTTGTCTATTCATGTATTCCAGAGATGCAGGGTACATCAAGTTGATTGTTGAGCTTTAATCCGCTGCTTCTGAGGCTGCTGGGTGAGATTTCCCTTTCTCTTCTTAGTTCTCACGGCTCCCAAAGGATCAGCTTTGGATTTGGCCCCGCCTCTGCGTGTAGGTCGCTGGAGGGCATCTGTTCTTCGCTCAAAGAGGACGGAGTTAAAGGAGCCGCTGATGCGGGGGCTCTGGCTCACTCAAGCCTGGGGGAGGGAGGGGCACGGAGTGCAGGGCGAACCTGCGGCGGCAGAGGCCAGAGTGACATTGCACCAGACTGAGGCACGCCGTGCGTTCTCCTGGGGAAGTTGTCCCTGGATCCCGGGACCCTGGCAGTGGTGGGCTGCACAGGTTACCTGGAAGAAGAGTGTGGATAGTGACCTGTGCTCGCACACAGCCTTCTTGGTGGCGGCAGCAGCAGCCTTAGCATCTCATGCCCGTCTCTGGGGTCTGCACTTTTAGCCGTGGCTCGCGCCCGGTTCTGGAGGTCCTTTAAGCAGCGTTCTTAATCCCCTCTCCTCGCGCACCAGGAAACAAAGAGGGAAGAAAAACTCTCTTGCCTCTTCGGCAGGCCCAGACATTTCCCTGCACTCCCTCCCGGCCAGCCGTGGCGCACTAACCCCCTGCAGGCTGTGTTCATGCCGCCAACACCAGTCCTCTCCCTGTGCTCCGACCAAAGCCCGAGCCTCAGCTCCCAGCCCCGCCCGCCCCGGTGAGTGAGCAGACAAGTCTCTCGGGCTGGGGAGTGCCGGTCGGCACCGATCCTCTGTGCGGGAATCTCTCCGCTTTGCCCTCCGCACCCCTGTTGCTGTGCTCTCCTCCGTGGCTCCGAAGCTTTCCTCCTCCGCCACCCGCAATCTCTGCCCGCGAAGGGGCTTCCTAGTGTGTGGAAACCTTTCCTCCTTCACAGCTCCCTCCCAGTGGTGCAGGTCCCGTCCCTATCCTTTTGTCTTTGTTTATTCTTTTTTCTTTTTCCCTACCCAGGTACGTGGGGGGTTTCTTGCCTTTTGGGAGGTCTGAGGTCTTCTGCCAGCGTTCAGTAGGTGTTCTGTAGGTGTTGTTCCACCTGTAGATGTATTTCTGGTGTATATGTGGGGAGGAAGGTGATCTCTGTGTCTTACTCTTCTGCCATCTTCCTGGAAGTCCTAGAGTTTTCTTACGGCAACTGATTTCTGTAACTGTCAGGACAGATGTGTGTGGTAGACAGAAAATACCCCCTCAGTATAGGAGGAGTAATCAAGATGGTGGACTAGGATGATGTGAAGCTCAACTCCTCCCACAAATATATCAAAAATATATCTACACGTGGAATAATTCTCACAGAGTATCTAATGAACACTGGCAGAAGAACTTAGACTTCTGAAAGGGCAAGAAATTCTCCACGTAACCGGGTGGGACAAAAGAAAAAATAATGAAAATGAGACAGGAACCTGGATGGGACCTGTACCCCTTGGAGGGAGCTGTGAAAAAGGAAAGGTTCTGCACCCTGGCAAGTCCCCTCACCAGTGGGGAGATCAGCTAGGACAGGTGGGGAGCTTCAGAGCCTCAGAAGAGAATGTAACAACTGGTTTGCAGCAGCTAGAATGGAGAGAGACTGGCACAGATGGTCAGTGCCACGGCCCTGCACTCCCCATCCTGAGATGTTCATCTGCCCATGCAGTGGGTGGCTGGGTGCTGAAGCTTGGGATTCAGAGATCAGACCCTGGGAAAGGATTGGGGTGGTCTGTGTGGAAACAGGCTGAAGGGCCTGGAGCCTGGTGCAACCCCACCTGAGGGTGTATGCAGAGGAAGCATGGGCCACCTTAGAGGCCAGGCACCATTGTTTGGGGGATGTGTGAGGAGAGGAGCAGGACATGCCATTGCAGCCTTTTTCCCCAGGCATGCTTTCAGGTGGCAGGACACTGCCTACACAAGCTCCAGGAGCTATTGTCAGTCACCACCACCAACCCTTTGCTTCAGGAGCAGTCACAAGGAGCAGTTACAATATGCCACTGCTGCCCCGTGGGGCTACAGGAGTGGTTGAGAGCTGCCTCCACTCCCATCACATGCTCCAAGGCACGTGTGAACCAACACTGCTGCCAAGAACCCCAGGACTGGGCACCAACCACTGCATCTGCATACCCCCTACCAAGGGGATAATGGCCAACACACACTGAGGAAAGAGTTGGCAGGCATCCATACTAAAAACAGCCCTCACATCAAAAATGTTAAACCCACACAAGCTACACAGGGACACTCCCACATATAAATAGTCTTCCAAGACGACAGTAGATAATTTTTTCTCCTAAACTCACAGAATAAGAAAAATATAAGTAAAATGAAGATGCAGAGGAGCCAATCCCAGTTAAAAGACCAAGAGAATTCCCCTGAAAGAATAAACAATGAAACAGAGCTCTTTAGTCTAATAGACACAGATTTCAAAAAGGAGATAATGAAAATACTGAAGGAATTAAGAAAGGGTATCAACAGAAATGCAGAACACTGTAAAAAGGAACTAGAAACTATGAAGAGGAACCAAGAAAAAATAGAAAACTCATTTGCTGAGATGAAAAGTGAACTAAAGGCAATGAATAGCAGAATGAATAATGCAGGAGAACAAATAAGTGATGTGAAAGATAGAATAATGGAAATCACCCAATCAGGACAGCAGACAGAAAACCAAATGAAAAAAAAAAAAGAAAGGAATATAAGAGACCTATGGGATAATATAAAGCTTGCCACTCTACACATAATAGGGATTCCAGAAAGGAAAGAAAGAGAAAAGGGGATCAAAAATGTATTTGAAGAAATTATGGCTGAAGACTTCCCACACCTAAAGAAGGAAACAGATATCCAGGTACAGGAAGCACAGAGGGTCCCAAACAAGGTAAGCCCAAAGAGACCTACACTAAGATGTATTCTAATAAAAAATGGCAAAAGTTGATAAAGAGTGGATTCTAAAGGCAGCAAGAGAAAAACAAAGAGTTAATTACAAGGAAACCCCTATAAGACTATCAGCAGATTTCTCTACAGACACTTTGCAAGCCAGAAGGAAGTGGCAAGATATATTCAAAGCCCTGAAAAGGAAAAATCTGCAACCTAGAATACTCTACACAGCAAGATTATCATTTAGAATCAAAGAAGAGATAAAGAATTTCTCAGACAAGCAAAGCTAAAAGAAAATAGCAATACTAAACCTATTCTAAAGGAAATATTGAAAGGTCTTCTCTAGAAAAGAAGTAAGAATATATAGGAAAGACAAAATCACAGTTAGAAAGCACATCACTTAAATAAGCTAGTATGCAGATTTAAAAAATCAAAAAAATTCTGTGAAAGTGATGATAACCACAATGAACAGCAAAAGGATGAACATAAAGATGTAAAAGAGGACATCAGAATCATACTGATAAAATGTGGGGGAGGAGAGTAAGAAAATGTACATTTGTTTTCATTTCATAGAATGTGTTTGAGCCTCTATGACTACCAGTCTAAGGCAAGTAGATATAGATGGGGTTAATATACTTGAAAAACAGGTAACCACAAATCAAAAACATACAATAGACTCACAAAAACCAGAAAGAAGAGAAATAAGTATAATACAAAAGAAAATCATTAAACCACAAAAAGAAAATGAAAGGGACAAAGAAGAAATACAAAATCAATGGGAAAACAGGCTCAAAATGGCAATAAATACATAGCTATCAATAATGACGTTGGGCCTTCCCTGGTGGCACAGTGGTTGAGAGTCCACCTGCCAAGGCAGGGGACACGGGTTCGTGCCCTGGTCCGGGAAGATCCCACATGCCGCAGAGCGGCTGGGCCCGTGAGCCATGGCCACTGAGCCTGCACGTCCAGAGCCTGTGCTCCGCAACAGGAGAGACCACAACAGTGAGAGGCCCGCATACCGCAAAAAAAAAAAAAAAAATTACGTTAAATATCAATGGAATGAAAGCTACAATCAAAAGGTGCAGAGTGGCAGATTGGATAAAAAAAAACAAGAGCCTACAATATGCTGCCTACAGGAGACCCAGTTTAGGGCAAAAGACACACATAGATTGAAAGTAAGGGGATGGAAAAAAATATTTCATGCAAAAAGAAATGGGAAGAAAGTGGGGGTCACAATACTCATATCAAACAAAATAGACTTTAAAACAAAGGCCCTAAAGATAAAGAAGGACACTATATAATGATAAAAGGCTCAACACAAAAAGAGGATTTTACACTAGTCAACATATATGCACATAATATAGGAGCAGCCAAATACATAAAACAAATACTAACAGAAATAAAGGGAGAAATTGACAGGAATACAATAATTAGATTTTAACACCCCACTCACATCAATGGACAGATCTTCTAGACAGAATGTCCTAAATGATACAATAGAACAGTTGGACTTCATTGATATTTTCAAGACTTTACATTAAAAAAAAAACAGACTACACATTCTTTTCAAGTGCACATGAAACATTCTTTAGGAATGATCACATATTGGGACACAAAACAGACTTCAATAAATTTAAGAGTATAGAAATTATCTCAAACATCTTTTCCGAACACAACAGCATTCAACTAAAATCAACCGCAGAAAAAGAAATGAGGAAAAAGATTACATGGAGACCAAATAAAATGCTACTAAAAACCCAATGGGTCGAGGATGAAATAAAAGAGGAAATTTTAAAAATACCTTGAGACAAATGACAATGAAAACACAACAATACAAAATCTATGGGATGCAACAAATGCAGTCCTTAGAGGGAAGTTCATAGCAATACAGTTCATAGTCTTCATCAAAGAAACAAGAAAATTCTCAAATAAACAACATAGCTTACCACTTAAAAGAATTAGAAAAAAAGAACAAACAAAATGTAAAGCCAGCAGAAGGGAGGAAATAATAAATATCAGAGAGGAAATAAAATAGAGATTAAAAAACAGTAGAAAAAAATCAATAAAACCAAGAATTGGTTCTTTGAAAGGGTAACAAGATTGACAAACCTTTGGCCAGGCTCACCAAGAAGAAAAGAGAGAGATCCTGGATAAAGAAAATAAGAAATGAAAAAGGAGACATTACATTTGATACTGCAGAAATACAAAAAAAAACATAAGGGAATACTATGAATAATTATATGCCAACAAATTCGACAACATAGAAGACATGGACAAGTTTCTAGAAACATAGAGCCCACCAATAATGAATCAAGAAGAAATAGATAATTTGAACAGACTGATCATGAGAGGTGAAGTAGAATCTGTAATAAAAAACGTCCTACAAATAAAAGTCCAGGACCAGATGGCTTCACAAGTGAACTATACCAAACATACATAAAACAAATAGAAGAATTTATACTGATCCTTCTCAAACTCCTCCAAAAAGTTGAAGAGGAGGGAACACTCCCAAAGACATTCTATGAAGCCACCATTACCCTGATATCACAACCACACAAAGACACCACCAAAAAAGAAAATTACAAGCCAATATCTTTGATGAATACAGATGCAAAAATTCTCAACAAAACATTAGCAAACCAAATCCAACAACACATAAACAATATCATACACCACGGACAAGTTGGATTCATCCCAAGTTCACAAGAATGTTTTGACATACAGAAATAAATCAATATGATACACCCCACAAACAATACCACATGATCATCTCAATAGATGCAGAAAAAACGTTTCACAAAATTCAACATCAATTCATGATAAAAAAACTCTTGCTAAAGTGGGTATACAGGGAACAAAACTATTTATGACAAACACACAGCTAAAATAATACTCAATGGTGAAAATCTGAAAGACTTTCCACTAAAAAATGGAAAAAGACAAGGATGCCCACTCTCACCTCTTCTATTCAACATAGTATTGGAAGTCCCAGCTACAGAAATCAGACAAGAAAAAGAAATAAAAATGTATCTAAATTGGAAGGAAAGAGGTAAAATTGTCATTATATGAAGATGACATGATACTATATATAGAAAATCCTAAAGACTCCACACAAAAACTACTAGAACTGATCAACAAATGCCACAAGGTAGCAGGATACAAGATTAATATAGAAAAATTGGTTGCATTTCTTTACACTCACAATGTAATATCAGGAAGGGAATGTAAAAAAAACAATACCTTTAAAACTCACACCCCCCAAAATAAAATACTTAGGAATAATCCTGACTAAGGAGGTGAAAGACTTATACACTGAGAACTATAAAACATTAATAAAGGAAACTGAAGATTATTCAAAGAAAAGGAAAGATATCCCATGCTTTTGGATTGGAAGAATTAATATTGTTAAAATGGCCATACTACCCAAAGCAATCTACAGATTTAACTCAATCCCTATCAAATTACCCATGAAATTTTCCCCAGAACTAGAACAAATACTCCTAAAATTTATATGGAACCACAAAAGACTCAGAATTGCCAAAGCAATCCTGAATAAAAAGAACAAAGCATGAAGCATAACGCTCCCAAACTTCAGACAATACTACAAAGCTACAGTACTCAAAACAACATGGTATTGGCACAAAAACAGACATATGGATCAATGGAACAGAATAGAGAGCACATAAATAAACCCACACACTTACAGTCAATTAATCTTTGACAAAAGAAACAAGAATACATAATGGGAAAAAGACAGTTTCTTCAGCAAGTGGTGTTGGGAAAGTTGGACAGCTGCATGTAAATCGATGAAATTAGAACATACCCTTTCACAATACAAACAAATAAACTCAAAATGACTTAAAGACTTAAACATAAGTCATGACACCATAAAACTCCTAGAAGAGATCATAGGCAAAACATTTTTTGACATAAATTATACCAAAGTTTTCTTAGGTCCGTCTCCCAAGGCAATAGAAATAAAAACAAACAATGGGACCTAATCAAACTTACAAGCTTTTGCATAGCAAAAGAAACCATAAACAAAACAAAAAAACAACCTACTGAATGGGAGAAAATATTCACAAAGGATTTGACCAACAAGGGCTTGCTTTCCAAAATATACAAACAGTTCATACAACTCAACAACATTTCTCCAAAGAATAAATACAAATGGCCAATAGGCACATGAAAAGATGCTTACTAATTATTAGAGAAATGCAAATCAAAACTAAAATTAGGTACCACCTCACATCAGTCAGAATGGTCACCCTTAAAAGCTCTACAAATAACAAATGCTGGAGAGGATGTGGAGAAAAGAGAACTCTCCTATACTGTTGGCAGGAATGTAATTTGGTACAGCCACTATGGAAAACAATATGGAGGTTCTCAGAAAAATAAAAATAGAATTACCATATGATCCAGTGATCCCACTCATGGGCATATATCCAGACAAACTTTTATCCAAAAAGATACATGCACCCCTATGTTCATATAGCAGCACTATTCACAATAACTAAGACATGGGAACAACCTAAAAGTCCATGACAGATGAATGGATAAAGAAGATGTGGTACCTATATACAATGGGATACTATTCATCCATAAAAAAGAATGAAATAATGTCATTTGCAGCAACGTGGACACAACTAGAGATTATCATACTAAGTGAAGTAAGTCAGAAAGAGAAAAGAGAAACACCATATGATATTTATATGTGGAATCTAAAAGATGACACAGGGAATTCTCTGGTGGTCCAGTAGTTAGGACTCCACATTTCCACTTCAGGGGGCCTGGGTTCGATCCCTGGTTGGGGAACTAGGATCCCGCAAGCTATGCCACATGGACCTCCCCCACAAAAAAAGATGAGACAATGGAACCTATCTACAAAACAGAAACAGACTCACGGACATAGAGAACAAACTTGTGGTTGCCAAGGAGGAGAGGGTAGGGGTAATGTAATCTGTTATATATGGAATGGATAAACAACCAGGTCCTACTATATAGCACAGAGAACTATATTCAGTATGCTATGATAAGCCATAATGGAAAAGAATATATTAAAAAAAGAATGTATATATGTATATACAAGAATATATGTATGTATAAATGAGTCAATTTTGGTACAGCAGAAATTACCAAAACACTGTAAATCAACAATACTTCAGTATAAAAAGTTATAAATCAAGTAAAAAGAAAAAAGTAGCCCCCCCAAAGAGATCTATGTCCTATACTCACCTGTGAATATTTTACTTTACTTGGAAAAGGAGATTTTGTAAAAGTGATTAAGTTAAGACCCTTGCTATGGGGAGAATATCCTAGATTATCATTGTGGGCCCAATATAATCTTATAAGAATGAGGCAGGAAAGCCAAAGTTAGAGAAGTACAAGTGACAATGGAAGCAACATTAGAGTCATAAGAAGATGGAAACCATGCGAAAAGGAGTGTAGACAGTCTCAAAAATTTGGAGAGACAATGATCAGAGCATCCAGAAGAAATGTAGCCCAACTAACTCCTTGATTTTAGTCCAGTAATACCATTTCTGGTCCTTTGACATCCAGAATTATAATAAAACTGTCACTTCAAGCCACTAAATTTTTGATAATTTATTACAGCAGCCTTAGGTAACTAATAAAACATGACTATGTCATTGGGAAAAAATGCTAGGGACTTGAAACAATGTTCTACTTTCTTCTTAAACTAAATGTTCATTGTGTTGGGAGCTCTGCACATCACTGCCACTCAAGTATCCAGGTTGTTGGAGCCAACCTCATCGTGAGAATGTGGATCTCTGGGGAAGATGGAAGTTGGTCCATAAAGCCTCTTGCAGTTAAATGAATAACCTACGAAATATATCCATCACTTCTCCTCACAACTCAGTGGTCTAAAGAAGACATGTGATCCCACCTAATGCAAAGGCCAGAAGTGCAGCACTACAGGAGGCCACAAAGTGAACAGCCAGAAATATTTGGTGAAGTGTGACACTTCCAATGAGGGCTCAAGTACTCAAACTCATTCTCTGCCACATCATTTAACCTCTCTGTGCCTCAATTCCTCTCTTGTATTAGGGTCTCACGTTATAGGTTCAGTGTGCAAGTTGCATGCAATATACACGCAATGGGCAGAGTTCAAGGCTGGCTCATGGTGCACTAAGTTAATGAAAACTGTTGTTGATAAATAACTGAGAAAACCTACTGGATCACCTAAGGATGAATAAATAACTGGATTGTGTTTCCCTCCAGGAGTGGCAGGTGAGGACGAGCTGCAGGTGATTCAGCCTGACGGGTCAGTTTCAGTTGCAGCAGGAGAGACGGCCACTCTGCGCTGCGACGTGACCTCCCTGCTCCCCGTGGGGCCCTTCAAGTGGTTCAGGGGCACAGGGCCAGGCCGGGAGTTAATCTACAGTGTCAGAGGAGCCCCCTTCCCTCGAGTAACAACTGTTGCAGATACTACAAGGAGAAACAACATGGACTGTTCCATCCGCATCAGTAACATCACGCCAGCAGACACCGGTATGTACTACTGTGTGAAGTTCAAGAAAGGAAGCCCTGACGTGGAGTTTAAGTCTGGACCAGGCACTCATCTCACTGTGAGTGGTGAGTATGGCCTGGGTCTCTTTTGTCCCCCTGGTCTGTGACAACAAGTCAACAAGAATGCCCTCCATCCTTTGAGAAAAAAGAAAAAAAAGAAGGATCAAGTGCAGCAGTGGGTGTTTATATCATGATCTGATTTCACTCCCTTCTACAGATCAGGGAAACTGAGGCCTGCAGAGGTTGTGCTACTTGTCAAAGGCCCCACAACTGGGAAAGCTGGGAAAAGTCTGGAGCCCCAGTCTGCCTGGCTCCACAGCCCTTGCCTTTTCCATCCCGTCTAGCCCTTTGGTTCCAGGGCTGAGGGAATTGAAGGTCTGAGCGACTTGCCCTGTCACAGCCCAGGTATCACCTCCTGCCTCCAGAGAGTGCTCCCCTCAATGTGGCTGAGTCTTGTCTTTATTCAGCACCTATCAAGCACCTACTGTGTGCCAGGCCCTGCTCCAGATGTTGTGGAAGCAGCAGTGAACAAAGCAGACAAGGCTCTTCTCCCGTGGAACTTATGTTCTCTCCCCTTCCAAAGAGAAGTCTATCCAGGGCAGGGTTTCTTTATTTCCTCTTCAGAAACATCACACTGAGAAGAAATTCCTAGAGGCATAGGTTCAGTGTTTACTCTGATGGCCCGGGCTAGAGGAGATGCCCAGAGGTTGAGTGTTTCCTGGGGGTCTGTTGGGAAAACCCTCCTGTGATTCAGGGACCGACTCACAGAGTCACTGAAGGCTCCCAGCAGAGCTGGGTCATCTCAGAATGTCCCTCCCCAGGGAAGAGGTTCCCCATGTGGGTGACTTAGGGGCTGCCCCATTGAGGCAGCAAAGGCACTCATTAAGAGTTTTCTGACAAAGACCCTGGATCCTCTTCCTAACTCCTGAATCCTGGACTGTGACACAGGAGAGACCTTTTGACACTGTCTGCCCAACCCTCCATGTACAGATGGCGGCCTGAGGCCAAGAGGTGACTGGAACCCAGACCACAGTCCCATGGTCAGTGAGTGAGGGGATCCTTCCAGAACCCAATCTGATTCCAGGCCAGGCTCTTTCCTGTACCAGCATTGGAACTGGTTTCATGGAAGAGCCTGGTACATGGAAGTTAAAGAATAAAAGCTCCTTGAATTAACCATTGGACATGATGTTTTCATTGCTTTCCCATAGGGTCAGGAGGCTCCTCGCATTCAGGCCCTAAGTCCTGAGGCGACGGGAAGCTTCTCCCTACTTTCAGCCACATGATCCCAAGTCCCTCATTCCATGTCAGCACCTAGAGCTGCGCATTGTTTCAACAGCTACTTAACATTCAGGGTATGGAGACAATCGTTTTCATCTTACAGTCTCCTGTTGACGGATACTAGGGTGTTCCTAACCTCGGGCTATCGAAACAGCACCGCAGTGGATAACCTTTCCATGTGTCACTCTCCTCAAAGGGGAAATACCCACTGGAAGTAGCATTGCTAGATCAGAGAGGATGTGTATTTTAATTTGTATGATTATATTGCCAACTTTCCCTCCTAGTCATGGTAGCAAATGAATCTTCCCAGAGCTCCAGGCATGAGCAGGCAAGGTGGCTTTATCCTGATTTTGCCGATATTACTACACTTCCCAGATTGTCGGTTCCTTGCTCAGCCAATCACAGCTAGTAAGTGGTTCCACCACCACTCAGATCTGCTGCCTCCCGGGAGGCTGCTCGTCCTCGTCCCCAGGCCGCCTGCCCAGAGGATTCCCTGGATGAGAAGGGAAGGAGGCGGAGGGGAGCAGCAGCCTGTCAGATTCTGAATCTTCTTCATGGCATTTACTCTTTATAACCAGTGCTCTGAGCGTAGGGCCGTCTGTTGTCCCTTTTACATATGAGGACACTGGGGCTCGGAGAGAGGACCTGATGTGTGAGCAGGTAGAGGAGCCAAGATTGAGCCCAAGTACCTAGACTCACGACCCTGCTCTCTGCACACCCCACTGTGCTGGCAAGTGTGGAGAAAACTCCAGGCCTGTCCTCTTAAAACCTTGTATTGTTCTGTTCTTTAGCAATAAGCATTTTAAAAAGTCCTGTATGGGAGGCAAGTCTAGCTTTACCACAGATCAGACAGATACTACAGTGTCTCACGATGTGCTGAATGTTCCTAAAATGCAGGGCTCAGCACACTTAAAGCACCAGGAGTTTTTCCCTCTGTTGTTGCGATGTTGCTTCTTCACTAGGCCTCATGGGGGAGCAGCTCCGGGAAGTGCAGTGTGGACAGCACAGAGAGGGGCCAGTGCGGTCCCAGCAGCAACATGCACGCCCATTGCTGGCTCTGCAGGCCGAGGATGAGGAGGGGGAGGTGCTCCCTAGAGGGTGCTGGGGGCCCCGCGTGAGCAAGAGTTCATATTCTAGACTCAGGTGTCAGGGGCCCATGTCTTCCCTTGTTGCTACAGGGTCCCCAGGCCTGGGCACTCAGAGGCCACTCCTCCCTGTACTTGCTTGAAGGCAAGAATCTCAGAGGGAAAAGGGGAGGGTGGTGGTAGTGTGGGGGCTTGTGAAGGTGGGGTGCTTGCTCTGCTGATGGCCATGAAAGCTTGGAGGTGACAGGAAACACTTCTGGGACACAGTGGGTGGGGAGGGTGAGGAGACAGTCCCTTCATTTCTCTCAGCCTCAGTTTTCTCATCTGTAAAATGGTGATCATCATGGTCTCCTTTCAGTAGAGTTGGAAGGATTTGAGGTGCTCTGTCTAAATCACCAGCACAGAGTAGGGGCCCCCCAGTCGTGTTTTTTCAAGACTGTGACCCAGTTCCCTGTACTGGGCCCCATTTCCTCACGTGTAGAAAGAGGATAATCACACAGCCTTTGCATTACATCCTGAGGGTACAACGACCTGGTGACTCCCTCAGGGAGCGATGGTGCTGGCCTCCCAGACTGTGATCTTAGCTAGTCTCAGTTCCCTCTAGTCCTCAGTTTCCCCGTCTGTAAAATGGTGGTAATCACGCTGCCTTTCAGGGGTCTGTGATGACTCGAGAGCATCTGGGAAGCCCTGGATGGGGTGGACTGGGTATCACTGAGCTCAGTGCACAGTGGTTGAGAGCCTGGGCCGAGCCCCCCCTGCCTGGGCCTCCATCCCAGCTCTGCCCCGTCCCAGCTCTGGGACCTCTGACAAGTCCCTCCCCACACTGGGGCTTCGTATCCTCATCCGTCAGTGACAGCCCTGCCCTCACAGAGCATCTGCAGGAACTGAATGAGGGACGCATGTCTAGAGCTTAGAGCAGATCCTGGCATATGGTACGTGTTCCACCAACGTGAGCTCTGATGTGCTGGAGCCAGAGGACCTCGGATGGGTCACTTTCTCTACAGGACTAAGTACAACTGGGGTTGGGGTGGAGCTGGGCTCCTTTAGACCTTGGCTACTTATTAGAATCACCTGAGAGATGGTAAAAGATCCCTAGACCCTGGTTCCACCCTAGAAATTCTGATTTAATTGGTCCGACGTGGGCCTGCGCAGCTGAGTCTTCTCACTCCTGCAGAGGATGCTGGTGCCCTGCTAGGGCAGAGGAGCCCTGAGTCACGTGTTCTCTGAGGTCAGAGGGAAAGCTGTGGTTTTTCCAGGACAGAGGCGGGTCACCCGTGGTGCCTGGGTTGTACGAACAGCTCTCCTGGGTGTGAGTGCTTCAGAATAGCCCGTGACAGTGACAGCTTTTAGGACGCCCAAGAAAGTCATTCGGAGTCGATTGGCAGGCACACACCCCACCTCCAACAGAGCTCACCTGGGCTGAGAGGTGCGTCCTCCCAACTCAGACCGCCCTGTTCAGACCCGAGCTTCATCACTGGGGAAACCTTCCCATCTTTACACACGTGTGTGTGTAAACAGGCTCTGGAATGCCTGCAAATTCTCCCTGCTCAGCCTGGAGACCTCCTGTCTCAACACGCCACAGTGACACTGACAAAATCTGTTCTTCCTCCTTTCAAAATGCTTACAGCTTCTGTAAAGAGCTGATCTGCAGGAAAATGCCTGTGATCTCTTGCGTAGTTTGAAAACCAATTCCCCAAACTTGTTTCTTGAGGGAATTATTTTTAAAAATGGGAACAGATTTATAATTTGGTGTTTCTACTAGTTTTTTCCTGTGGATTTTTGTATGACAGCTACATGGAGCACAATTTGAGACTCTTCTTGGTGTTTCTGTTGTGCTTTTGTTTTAGAACTAGAATGGCCAGATCTTATGATAACAATCATGGGTGTTGTATCTTGTTCCTTTAGGGGTGTCCAGGATGCTGGTGTTTATACAATTTGACATTTTAAGGTAACTCCTTGCTATGTCCTCAAACGTTTGATGAGTTTTAAGAAGCAAGTTAAGTATTTACAAATGCAAATATTTGTAATGTTTGCTGACTTTTACAGGAGGTGTTGAGTAACAATGAACAATTGGGAAACACCCTACAGGAACCTTCTAAAGAGAGAAAGCACCCTCACGTTTCATTTACCCATTTGTGTGTTTCTGGGTGCATTATAGGCCTGTGCCTGTGTCTCTACAGCATTAATAACAATTAAGAAATTAACCACCACTGGTTTCTCAGCACTCAGTGATCTTTCTTCTCAACCCAAAACTGAACCAAGAGAAGAACCCAGACTCAGAAAAACATCCCTTTGCTCCCTTCCTTTGAAATTCAGGGATTGATACATTGGTCCTACTGAAATATTCGTGGAAAGAATGAAAACTATGCAGTAAATTCATAAACACCTGAAGGGACAGCTCTGGGTATAAATACAGTCCAGGTTAAAGAGATATCTGTGTTTGTTGGTTTTGTGAATCATCTTGTGTTTTACTCATAGCAAAAATGCTCCCACTGCCTGATTTAACCCTCACTGAAGCCCAGGAAGGGTAATGCCTGCTGTCCCCTTTCACAGACGAGGAGCTGGGAGGTGCCATGGCCACAGCTCTCGTTGGACGGTCAGCCTGGCTCAGCTTCCATGTGGTCCCGCTATGACCCCGCTTCCCCTGCATTTACTTCTGTGAACACTTCTCCGAACTTACCTAAGTTTTCCAGGGGGAGCCCAGCTAGGAACAGTTAATAGGAGAGTAAGACCAATCAGTACTTTTGTTCCTTTGCCCAAACTGGTGGGAAATCACCTGGCAGATGTAAGAAGGTGGACTTTGAACTCAGGCCTGGAATTCGATGTCAGCCCTGCCCCCGACTCAGAGTCACCTCTGGGAACCTGTGTGTCTGTCTCCTCTGTCAGATGAGGATGATGACACTGCCCTCCCAGAACTATTTGAGGAATTTAAAACATAATATGTGTGGTGGTTCTTAACTGCGTCACATTTTCATCATTAGTGATGATAATTACAATCATGTTCATCATTTATAAATGTTCCTTTTGTAGCCAAACCCTCTCCTCCTGTGGTATCAGGCCCCACAGTGAGGGTCACACCTGAGCAGACAGTGAGCTTCACCTGCAAATCCCACGGGTTCACCCCCAGAAACATCTCCCTGAAATGGTTCAAAAATGGCAATGAGCTCTCAGCCTCCCAGACCGACGTGGAACCAGAGGGAAACAAAGTTTCCTACAGCATCTCGAGCACAACCAAGGTGGTGCTGGCCCCAGGGGATGTTCGCTCCCAGGTCATCTGCGAGGTGACCCACATCACCCTGCAGGGAGACCCTCCTCTTCGTGGGACAGCCAACTTGTCTGAGACCATCCGAGGTAGAAGCCCCTCACGCCAGCCTAAGCCTGCACCTGCCCTCAAGGCCCCAGCCCTTTCCTCCTCCCTGCTTTTTGCTCCAGGCCTCAAATTGCCTGGAATCTACTTCCTGACAGTCCTGCCCCATCACCAGGCTCCTAGATGAGCTGGTCACTAACTACCGTTTTAACGGCAGCTGCCAGGTGGACACCCATCATGTGCCAAGCACTGTGCTGAGTAGTTTCCTTTACTTAATCAATAGTTTCTCCAACTACTGAGCACCTACTATAAGCCAGGCCCCTATGTGCTTGGCGATTTCGTATATTTTGCTGCAGGTATTATATTCCAACTGCATGCCAGGGGCTGTGTTTGTAGATGACACACATCATTAACCTACTAGGAGCCCAGTCCTCGAGCACCTACTGTGTGCCCTGCAGTGTGCTTATGATTTCATTTCTATGCAAAGACACCCCCGGTGTCTGAGCGCCTGCTGCATGCCTGGCTCTGTCCTCTGGTGACTCCCTTGCTGTGCTGGAAGCTGTTACCCAGCCCCTCTCCTGTGACCTGTTGGTTCCATAAGGTCAGAGCTTCTGCCTATGCTGTTTCAGTTCCGCCTACCTTGACGATTACCCAACACCCCATGGTGGGGAACCAGGTGAATATCACCTGCCAGGTGAACAAGTTCTACCCCCAGCGCCTACAGCTGACCTGGTTGGAGAATGGAAATGTCGCCCGAATAGACATGGCCTCGACCCTCATAGAGAACAAGGACGGGACCTTTAACCGGACGAGCTGGCTCCTGGTGAACTCATCTGCCCACAGGGAGGCTGTGCTGCTCACCTGCCAGGTGGAGCATGACGGACAGCCGGCGGTCACCAAAAACCACATCGTGGAGTCCTCTGCTCCCCAGAAGAACCAGGATGCAGATGAACGTATTGGTGAGGCCTCCACTCCAACTGACCCAGTTCTTTACTTTTTTTATTTAATATTAAAGGTAGTAATTCATGCTTATTATAGAACAATCTAGAAGTCAATAGGTGTAAAATAGAATTTCAAAATAAGTTCCCTCCCCTAAATCCCACACCCCCAAGAGTGACCACTGGTAAGAGTTTGGCATATTCTTTATAGATCTCTTGACATAAATTTCCATGAAAGAAAGTAGGAAGGAGGGAGATCATTCTGTTCATGGAGTCCTGCCTCTCACGCTCTTCAACTAACAGTAATTATGTTCCTCATTCCCTGTCCACCCACCCACCTCCCTCCTCCTTGTCCTTTCTAACCTCTGCTTAGTCTCTCTCCAGCCTAGACTTTTCCATCTATATCAGTAACATCACCCCAGTAGACACTTGCACCTAATATTCTGTGAAATTTTGGAAGGGTAGCCCTGAGGACATGAAGTGTGAGTCTGAACCTGGCACCCAGGTGACCATGAGTGGTCACTGCACAGGGCTCCTTTGTCCCCTGATTTGTGACAATGGACTAGTAATGATCACAGTCGCTCACTGAACATTTTCTAAATGCAGATCTCAGTTCAGCTGTGATCTCTGTTCCTGCTTCAACAACCCAGAGGGAGACTCAGGGAGAAACGAGGGACGGGGGATGCTGTTGAAGATTTGTTGCCTTTAGTTCAGATGATTGGGCTAAACTAATAAAGGTGAATCTGAGTCCCTGAGGACAGGAACCACCAGGCTTTATAACAGATATGTGCTAATTAAAGACAGGTTCCCCCTCAGCTGGGCATCGTCCCAAGGACAGTCCCCCTTTCTATGAATAAAATATGTCTTATAGGCTGTCATGTAACATCAAGAGAGGGTCGAGTCACATCCAGGAGTCTTGCCTCCAGAAGACCTTTCAAAGTCCCACGTTCCTTCCAACATGCCCGTGGTGTTGTCCTCAACTTCGGGGTCAATGCTAGGTCACTGAGTGACCATGTCCCTGCCTGCTGGAAGAATAAAGAGAGGAAGGGGAGAACAAACAACTTCCCTTAAACAAGAGATATAGAGAAGTTGCATAATTGTGTTCACTTTAACTTACTCCTGTGTGCACAACCAGTTGTCAGTGGAGTCCACAATTGTGTGGTCATACGGTTAAGGACCTTGATTTTCTACAAAAACTAATACCAGTGCACACTTAATATATAATCAATATTAATCCCCTAATATCATTTAAAATGGAGTATAAATTCAAGTTTTCCAAAATGTATTTTATTGTTGTTTTTGTGCACCAAAATTTTAATTCATCTGTAAGTTCTTGGCAAAAATTTTCCATGACTCCATCTGGGCCTTGAGAATCTATTTTTTTATTTGAAAAGAATTTGAATTATTTAAGACTATTCAGATTATTCATTTAATATAGTGTGAGCTGTGGTAGGTTCTGCTTTTTGAGGTATTTGTTCCATTGTCTCTAAGTTGTCAAATTTCTGCCTGTATAGTTTTTCATAACATTCCCTAACTATCCTTTTGATGTCTGAAGGGTCTGTAGTGATGTCCTCTGTTTCATTCCTGATATTGAAAATGTGTCATTCATTTTTTCTTTGCAGTTGTACTAGAAGCTTTTCAATGTTATTGGTCTTTTAAAAGAACCCACTCTTTTTTTTCCTTATTAGTCATCAATTTTATACACACCAGTGTATACATGCCAATGCCAATCACCCAGTTCATCACACCACCACCCCAAACCCCCTCCACTTTCCCCCCTTGGTGTCCATACGTTTGTTCTCTACATCTGTGTCTCAATTTCTGCCCTGCAAACTGGTTCATCTGTACCATTTTCCTAGGTCCCACATATATGCGTTAATATACGATATTTGTTTTTCTCTTTCTGACTTACTTCACTCTGTATGACAGTCTCTAGATCAATCCACGTCTCAACAAATGACCCAATTTTGTTCCTTTTTATGGCTGAGTAATATTCCATTGTATATATGTACCACATCTTCTTTATCCATTTGTCTGTCAATGAGCATTTAGGTTGCTTCCGTGACCTGGGTATTGTAAATAATGCTGCAGTGAACATTGGTGTGCATGTGTCGTTTTGATTATTGTTTTCTCTGGGTATATGCCCAGTACTGGGATTGCTGGATTGTATGGTAATTCTATTTTTAGTTTTTTAAGGAATCTCCATAGTGGCTGTATCAATTTACATTACCACCAACAGTGCAAGAGGGTTCCCTTTCCTCCACACCCTCTCCAGCATTTGTTGTTTGTAGATTTTCTGATGAAGCCCATTCTAACAGGTGTGAGGTGATACCTCATTGTAGTTCTGATTTGCATTTCTCTAATAATTAGTGATGTTGAGTAGCTTTTCATGTGATTCTTGGCCATCTGTATGTCTTCTTTAGAGAAATGTCTATTTAGGTCTTCTGCCTGTTTTTGGATTGGGTTGTTTGTTTTTCTAATATTGAGCTGCATGTGCTGTTTATATATTTTGGAGATTAATCCTTTGTCCATTGATTCGTTGGCAAATGTTTTCTCCCATTCTGAGGGTTGTCTTTTCATCTTGTTTATGGTTTCCTTTGCTGTGCAAAAACTTTTAAGTTTCATTAGATCCCATTTGTTTCTTTTTGTTTTTATTTCCATTACTCTAAGAGGTGGATCAAAAAAGATCTTGCTGTGATTTATGTCAGAGTGTTCTTCCTATATTTTCCACCAAGAGTTTTATGGTGTCTGGTCTTACATTTAGGTCTCTAATCCATTTTGAGTTTATTTTTGTGTATGGTGTTAGGGAATATTCTAATTTCATTCTTTTACATGTAGCTGTCCAGGTTTCCCAGAACCACTTATTGAAGAGACTGTCTTTTCTCCATTGTATATCCTTGCCTCCTTTGTCATAGATTAGTTGACCATAGGTGTATGGGTTTTCCTCTGGGCTTTCTATCTTGTTCCATTGATCTATGTTTCAGTTTTGGTGCCAGTACCACATTGTCTTGATTACTGTAGCTTTTTAGTATAGTCTGAAGTCAGGGAATCTGATTCCTCCAGCTCCGTTTTTTCCCTCAAGACTGTTTTGGCTATTAGGGGTCTTTTGTGTCTCCATACAAAATTTAAGATTTTTTGTTCTAGTTCCATAAAAAATGCCATTGGATAGGGTTTCCATTGAATATGTAGATTGCTTTGGGCACTATACTCATTTTCACAATATTGATTCTTCCCATCCAAGAACATGGTATACCTCTCCATCTGTTGATATCATTTTTAATTTCTTTTATCAGTGTCTTACAGTTTTCTGCATACAGGTCTTTTGTCTCCTTAGGTAGGTTTATTCCTAGGTATTTTATTCTTTTTGTTGCAGTGGTAAATGGGAGTGTTTCCTTAATTTCTCTTTCAGATTTTTCATCATTAGTGTATAGGAATGCAAGAGATTTCTGTGCATTAATTTTGTATCCTGCAACTTTACCAAGTTCATTGATTAGCTCTAGTAGTTTTCTGGTAGCATCTTTAGGATTCTCTACATATAGTATCATGTCATCTGTAAAGAGTGACAGTTTTACTTCTTCTTTTCCAATTTATATTCCTTTTATTTCTTTTTCTTCTCTGATTGCTGTGGCTACGACTTCCAAAACTATGTTGAATAATAGTGGTGAGAGTGGACATCCTTGTGTTGTTCCTGAACTTAGAGGAAATGCTTTCAGTTTTTCACCATTGAGAATGATGTTTGCTGTGCGTTTGTCATATATGGCTGTTATTATGTTGGGGTAGCTTCCCTCTATGCCCACTTTCTGGAGAGTTTTTATATAAATCAGTGTTGAATTTTGTCAAAAGCTTTCTCTGCATCTCTTGAGATGATCATATGGTTTTTATTCTTAAGTTTGTTAATATATTGTATCATATTGACTGATTTGCATATATTGAAGAATCCTTGCATCCCGGGGATAAATCCCACTTGATCATGGTGTTTGATACTTTTTTTTTTTTTTTTTGTGGTACGCGGGCCTCTCACTGTTGTGGCCTCTCCCATTGCAGAGCACAGCCTCCAGACACGCAGGCTCAGCAGCCATGGCTCATGGGCCCAGCCGCTCCATGGCAGGTGGGATATTCCCGGACCGGGGCACGAACCCATGTTCCCTGCATCAGCAGGCAGACTCTGAACAACTGCACCAGCAGGGAAGCCCAATGGTGTATGATACTTTTAATGTGTTGTTGGATTCTGTTTGCTAGTATTTCGTTGAGGATTTTTGCATCTATATTCATCAGTGATATTGGTTTGTAATTTTCTTTTTTGTAGTATCTTTGTCTGGTTTTGGAATCAGGGTGATGGCGGCCTCATAGAATGAGTTTGGGAGTGTTCCTTCCACTGCAATTTTTTGGAAGAGTTTGAGAAGGATGGGTGTTAGCTCTTCTCTAAATGTTTGATATTATTCACCTGTGAAGCTATCTGGTCCTGGACTTTTGTTTGTTGGAAGATTTTTAATCACAGTTTCAATTTCATTACTTGTGATGGTCTGTTCATATTTTCTATTTCATCCTGGTTCAGTCTTGGAAGGTTATACCTTTCTAAGAATTTGTCCTTTACTTCCAGGTTGTCCATTTTATTGGCATTGACTTGCTTATAGTAGTCTCTTAGGATGCTTTTTATTTCTGCAGTGTCTGTTGTAACTTCTACTTTTTCATTTCTAATTTTATTGATTTGAGCCTTCTCCCTCTTTTTCTTGATGAGTCTGGCTAATGGTTTATCAATTTTGTTTATCTTCTCCAAGTACCAGCTTTTAATTTTATTGATCTTTGCTATCGTTTTCTTTGTTTCTATTTCATTTATTTTCTGCTCTGATATTTATGATTTCTTTCCTTTTGATAACTTTGGGCTTTGTTTGTTCTTCTTTCTCTAGTTCCCTTAGGTGTAAGGTTAGATTGTTTATTTGAGATTTGTCTTGTTTCTTGAGGTAGGCTCGTATAGCTATAAACTTCGCTCTTAGAACTGCTTTTGTTGCATCCCACAGGTTTTGGATCACTGTGTTTTCATTGTCATTTTTCTCTAGATATTTTTTGATTTCCTCTTTGATTTCTTCAGTGATCTCTTGGTTATTTAGTGAGGCATTGTTTCGCCTCCATGTTTTTGTGTTTTTTACGTTTTTTCCCCTGTAATTCATTTCTAATCTCATAGCACTGTGGTCAGAAAAGAAGTTTGATATGATTTCAATTTTCTTAAATTTACTGAGGCTTGATTTGTGACCCAAGATGTGATCTCTCCTGGAGAATGTCACATACACACTTGAGAAGAAAGTATAATCTGCTGTTTTTGGTTGGAATGTCCTATAAATATCAATTATATCTATCTGGTCTTTAAATTGTGTCATTTAAAACTTCTGTTTCCTTATTTATTTTCATTTAGGATGATCGGTCCATTGGTGTAAGTGAGCTGTTAAAGTCCCCCCATTATTATTGTGTTACTGTCGCTCTCCTCTTTTAACTGTTAGCAGTTGCCTTATGTACAGAGGTGCTCCTATGTTGGGTGCATATATATTTATAATTGTTATATCTTCTTCTTGGATTGTTCCTTTGATCATTATGTAGTGTCCTTCTTCGTCTCTTGTAACATTCTTTATTTTAAAGTCTATTTTATCTAATATGAGTATTGCTACTCCAGCTTCCCCTTGATTTCCATTTGCATGGAATATCTTTTGCCATCCCCTCACTTTCAGTCTGTATGTGTCCCTAGGTCTGAAGTCGGTCTCTTGTAGAGAGCATATATATGTGTTTTGTTTTGTATCCATTCAGCAAGCATGTGTCTTTTGGTTGGAGCATTTAATCCATTCACTTTTAAGGTAATTATAGATACATATATTCATATGACGATTTTCTTAATTGTTTTGGGTTTGTTTTTGTAGGTCCTTCTCTTCTCTTGTGTTTCCCCCTTAGAGAAGTTCCTTTAGCATTTATTGTAAAGCTGGTTTCGTGGTGCTGAATTCTCTTAGCTTTTGCTTGTCTGTAAAGCTTTTGATTTCTCCATCAAATCTGAGTGAGATCCTTGCTGGGTAGAGTAATCTTGGTTGTAGTTTCCTCCCTTCCATCACTTTAAGTATATCATGCCACTCCCTTCTGGCTTGTAGAGTTTCTGCTGAGAAATCAGCTGTTAACCTTATGGGAGTTTCCTTGTATATTATTTGTCGTTTTTCCCTTGCTGTTTTCAATAAATTTTCTTTGTCTTTAATTTTTACCAGTTTGATTACTATGTGTCTCGGCATGTTTCTCCTTGGGTTTATGCTGTATATGGCTCTCTGTGCTTCCTGGATTTGGGTGGCTGTTTCCTTTCCCATATTAGGGAAGTTTTCGACTATAATCTCTCCAAATATTTTCTCTGGTCTTTTCTCTCTCTCTTCTCCTTCTGGGACTCCTATAATGTAAATGTTGTTGCGTTTAATGTTGTCCCAGAAGTCTCTTAGGCTGTCTTCATTTCTTTTCATTCTTTTTTCTTTATTCTGTTCCACAGCAGTGAATTCCACCATTTCTGTCTTCCAGGTCACTTATCCGTTCTTCTGCCTCAGTTATTCTGCTATTGATTCCTTCTAGTGTAGTTTTCATTTCAGGTATTGTATTGTTCATCTCTGTTTGTTTGTCCTTCAGTTCTTCTAGATCTGTGTTAAACATTTCTTGCATCTTCTCGATTTTTGCCTCCATTCTTTTGCCGATGTCCTGGATCATCTTCACTATCATTATTCTGAATTCTTTTTCTGGAAGGTTGCCTATCTCCACTTCATTTAGTTGTTTTTCTTGTTCCTTCATCTGGTACATAGCCCTCTGCCTTTTCATCTTGTCTATCTTTCTGTGAATGTGGTTTTTGTTCCACAGGCTGCAGGATTGTAATTCTTCTTGCTTCTGCTGTCTGCCTTCTGGTGGATAAGGCTATCTCAGAGCCCACTCTTTGTTTCAGTTATTTTCTCTATTGTTTATCTGTTTTCATTTTCACTGATTTTTCTTCTTTATTATTTCCTCCCTTCTGCTTGCTTTGGGTTTATTTTGCTCCTTCATTTCTCATTTCTTGAGGCAGGAATTTAGATTATTGATTTAGACTTTTTCTTTTTCCTAGTGCCACACCTGTGTCTCCTCTTGTGCTTGGTTCCTGACTGCTGTGTTCTTCCTCCAGTCCTCAGGTCCCTAGACAGTCTGCCTCCTCTTCCACTTCAGAGTCCTTCTATGCTTGTCCTGTGTGTTATTTCTAGGGTTCAAGTTGTACTGAACGAGGAGAGTAGGAGAGAAGAGTCCATGCCATCTTGTCTGGTATGGCCTGTAAATGCTTTATCATCTTCCATCTTCTGCTCAGGCTCAACCAGGGCTGGTACTTCAGGGTGCTGCAGGGTGCCTGACGCATGATGCTTGCTAGTGTAGTAAAGCTGGAAATGTCTTTTGGAGCACCTAGGTTGGCAGGCTGAAGAGAAGTGTAAGATGCTGATGTGATCCTTCTCCCTGGATCCAAAGCCTACCCCGGGCATCTGAGGGCTCCAACCACTGCAGGCTGCATCCAGTGGGTCTGGTGTGAGGATGCACATCTTATTGTTTGTTTTTATGGTATTGGGGTTTTTTACAATATTTCTAGCCTAATGGACCTCTCTTCACTAGTACAGCATAAGTCAAGATGTTAACGGAGTTTTTGGTTGGTTCATTGGTTGTTTTGTTTTGCTTTGGTTTTTTTTTTTTTTTGCAGTGTGCAGGCCTCTCACTGTTGTGGCCTCTCCCATTGCGGAGCACAGGCTTGACGCACAGGCTCAGCGGCCATGGCTCATGGGCCTATTTGCTCCGCAGCATGTGGGATCCTCCCAGACCTGGTCACGAACCCGTGTCCCCTGCATTGGCAGGCGGACTCTCCACCACTGCGCCACCAGGGAAGCCTGGTTGGTTGGTTTTGATAGTGGGAGAAATGTTCTGAGTCCTCTAATTCTTTGGTTGTCTTTTGTCTTTCAGGAACCTAAATCCCATCCCCCTGCTTTTTACTTTTTCCCTTTACCTCTCAATTGCCATCAGCACGTCTTCCTTCTTTCCAATTTTTCTACCCAGAAGTTATGCACTTTAACTCATGCATATCCATTTATTCACATCTGTTCTCCTTGAATTAGGTTCCTATAGTCAGTGTAAGTAATTACCACATTTAATGATTTAATACAAGACAAATGCATTATCATACAGTTGTAGAGGTCAGAAGTCTACAATGGGTAGCTGGGCTCTAGAGAAGAATCCATTTCCTTGCCTTTTCCAACTCCCAGAGGTGTCCACAGTCCTTGGCAAAGGGCCTCACATCAGTCTGACCTCTGCTTCTGACATCACATCTCCTCCAACTGTTCTGCCTCAATCTTTTACTTATAAGAATCTTTGTGCTTACATGGCCTCCACTAGGAAAATGTGCCCATCTCAAGATCCTTAACAAATCACTACTGCTAATCCCTTTTGACATGTAAGGTAACATATGCACAGGTTCTGGGGATTCTGTTCCAACCCTTTTAAATCACACATACTTTTAAACCCCTTTCTATGATCTGTGCTCCTTAGGACACTTTTCCAATATTTTCAAAGTTTAGACAAATTTATATTGGTGGTGGTATTTCCAAATAACTCTAGCTGCCTTGTCTATTTCTCCATAATTTTTCTGGTGGTTGGTTGAAGATGGGATGGCAGCCTAGTGAGAGACTATTAGGATTTGCTGAATTTTCTCTTGTCTCACAGTTATTTTCACTTCTGACATTTTCTCTTCAAGTAATAACACCCTTGCAGCCTGAGAAAAGAGAGTAGGAGAATGAGGGACTCCTGTATGCTGATTTCTGCCTCAAGCTTGAGCCCAGGATGCAGGTCAAAGCCTCAGAGTGCTGATGGGCCCAGGTGGCCTCAGATGGAGTAAGTCGAGGCCCCTGGGAATGGCTCCTGTGTGATCCCTCTAATCGCTCCTCTTGTCCCTTGATGATTTCCAGGCCCAGAGCTGTCTTCTCCTCTCCTGGTAGTTCTCCTCCTAGGCCCCAAGGTGCTGTTGGTGGTCGGTGTCTCTGTCATCTTTGTCTACAGGAAGCATTGGGCCTGACTGTAAGTTGGGGTAGGAGGGAGGGCAGGACAAGTTCTGTCCTAGATGACATAAGGTCAGTAGGGGAGCCAGCCCATAGGTCACACAGGGTCAGGGCCCACGTGGGGATAAGAGAAGGGGACACACTTCCCTCAATACCCTCAGGAGTATCCTGTTTCCCTCTAAGAAGTGCCCAACTCCCAGGAGGTGTGTGGGGTCCTGGAGGAGGTGGGCTGGATCAGGGGTTTTCAAAGGGTGTCTCTTAGCAGTTCTGTAGAGGAAGTGGGCAGAGGGTGCTGAATGAGGAGGAGCTGAGTGGGTGGTTCCCTTAGAGACCATTTCTAAACACTTGAGTCCTGGGGCTCCTTGGGGCAAAAAGAATCCACATTTTCAGGTTATGTTGAGAACTCTGGATTGGCTATTCTGAGAGTGGCTTCTGCTCTGACCCTCCATGTGACAGAACAGAAGGGCTGGGGATGGGGCATCAGAACTGGGGAGGAGGCTGAGGGGTCAGAGTGCTATCCCAGGGGCTGCTCATCCTCTCAAGACAGGCATCCCGAGAGGAGAACACCTGGGCACATAGGAGGCATGCAAGGAACGTTTCCTGAATGATGAGCAGATAATTAAATATGGACATGTTTCTCACAGCTCCTTCCTTCCTCCCTGCTGGTGTCACCCTCAGTGTCTGCTGCCTCCTTCCCTTCCTGAGGGACCCAGCCCAGGAGAAGGACTCAACTGGGAGATTCCATGACTCTGCTCCAAATGCCTCTCCTCCATGGAGACTTGCCTGCCCACATGCCCCTGAAGCCACCAGAGCTGGGTCTTCATACATGGTCCTGAGCAAGGATCATGGGAAGTAGCTCTGGGAGCTGACTCAGGACATTTCCCTGGAACGTGAGAAATAAGTCAGATCAACACAGATCAGGTTATCTCTCATCCATCACCTTGGACTCGGCCATGAACTACACAATAATGCCCTGTGCTGAGGAGTTATTCTGTCCTCTGGATTCCTGCCTTCACCTGACTCCCCACCTTTTGAGGTGCCTTTTTAGTACAAATGACTCCCCATCTTAGTTTTAAGAAAAATTATTCTCCTTCCTCATTGTCTAAATATCCAACTTCTCAAACCCAGAAAATAGTGTTCCCTCCTCTCTCCATGATGGGAAGAGTAGTTTTTCTATAATCTTGCATCCTTCCCAACCCTATTGCTCATGGTAAATATACTGTGTCCAGAAGCCTGGAGTCATCCTTGATTTCTCTTTCTTTTATATCACGTATTCAATTCTGCCTTCAAAATGTTTATGTCCAGTGATCAGATGGAACTCTTTAACAATTGACTATCCAAAAGGAAAAAAAAATAAAGAAAAGTTCTTGGTATAAATACTCCCAATGTGGTCAATTTCAAGTTAGCAACAGTTTAACAACTAGTTTGCAAAATTCCTGAAAATGTAAATATCAGCTCTCATGAGCCAGTCCAATCCCCTCCAGCACACTTCTTAATTGCATTCATAATCTGCACATTCTCACCCCCACCACTGATCCCTGGTCCCAGCCACCATCATCTCTTCCTGCACCATTGCTATAGTCTCTGACTGGCTTTCCTGTTTCAGCCTCAGTGATTCCTTGGGAATGTAAGTCAAATCCTATCATTCCTCTGCTTCCTCCTCCAACATGTCTGCCTGGCTCACTCTCTTCCTTCGTTTCAACCTCTGCTCAAATATCACTTTATCAAAGTCATCTTCCATATACCATCCTGTATAAAGTATCAGTTCCTCTCTCAGCCTCACATTCCATGACCTCTTGACCTGATTAACTTGTTTCCTGAACACTTATTACCATCTGACATACGAAGCATAGGCAGTTCTCACTTTGCATAGTAGAGAAGGACCATAAAAATTACCGTGTAAACTGAATCATGGAAAGTGATCTCAGTAATCAATGGGATAAATAAAGATTGTTCTGTGATCATTAAAATTTGATTTCAAAATATTAGGAACTCTCTTACTGTCAGCTACTAATAATATGTAGTTTAACAAATTAGAAACACTGAGAATTAAAGCAATTTATTTCTTTATAAAAACTTATCCAAAGTGTTTGAATGGTGCTTGCCTTCTTCTTCTTGCATAATTTATAATATAAGAGCATCTTTTTTACAACTTGGTGAATTATGCTCCTTGCAAAGTTTGGATCCGTTTCCGACATTTTATGCCTTGTACTCTCAATGTCGTGAAATCTTTACAAACTTTCTTTAATTCAAAGTATTTGCTGTTGTCACTTCCTCTGGGACATTTTCACTCTTTTCCTCACCACAACTTTCCTCATTTATGTGGTAAGTTTACCTTTACTAAGTTCTTCTGATTGCATATGTAGAATCTTTCTAACACTATTAAGGTACCTTGGTCAGCTATTTCTTCTGTAATCCATTTATATTGTTTGAATATAACTTCTCGCATCATCATATTTTGTCTCTCCATGGCACTTTCATCTTTGTTGCCAGTTCCCTTTTATAATTATTCACCTTTGTAAATGTCATGTGGGTTTATCACTGGGAGACAGGAGAAAATACAACTACGTATTTTGCTGTCTGTGCCTAAACTGTGTAAGAGAGTCACAGTGACCAATCACTACAGACTTTTAAAGAATTGATATGATTGGTTACTGATCACGATGAGCATCTGTTAGTACATAATGATTTGTGGAATGAAGTATACTTAGCAGCAAAGTTGTACGTTATGTATCGTTCACAGTAAAGTTCCTGTGGTGACTGAAATCCGAACCCTGTGTTGGGGGATTGATGTTATTTAACTAAACTGAAATTCATGCACCAGGCAAAATGAACACTGATGTATGTGTTGTCTCTTCCTCAAACAGGGCATCAGTTCTATGAGAAGGGACTCTGAATCCTCAGGTGCCAGAACAGTGACTGCCACATACTAGGCCATTGTTTAATTTAATAAATGAATAAATTAGTTTTTACCAGATGTTGGATTTCAAAATAAAAATTATCTAATTCAATCATCTGGCTCTTGTGTTCTAAAGTTTTTTCATTAAAGGCTAATCTCTCTTCTTTGTGTTCAGAAATCCTATCAAAAATTCAATATTCTTCAGAACCCAAGGAAGTGAAAAACCAAAAGAAAACAAAACCAAAAAGCAAAAACTGACATTGATTAGAGTTTGTCAAAGGGGCTCAGAAACAAACTGAAAGAGGTCCCAATGGACAAAGCTGGAACAATTTGGGCAAGAAATATTGGAGATATATATATATATATATATATATACACACACACACATATAGATATGTATATATATGTATATATATATACACACACACACACACACATATATATATACATATTCTGAATGTTTTTGTCCCCTCAAAATTCACATTTTAGAATATTAATGCCCAATGTGACCATGTTAGAAGTTGGGGCATTTGGAACATGACTAGTACATAAGGGCTCCTCTGTCATGAATGGGATTAGTACCCTTCTAAAAGAGACCCCCAAGATCATCCTAGTTCCTTCTTCCATGTGAAGATACAATGAGAAATCTGCAATCCAAAAGAGGGCCCTCACCCAATCAAACTGCCAAGCTGATAGTGGAATTAGAGCTTCCAGAACTGTGAGCAATAAATTTCTGTTGTAAGCCATCCAGTCTGTGATATTTTGTTATAGCACCCAAATAGACTAAGACAGATTATAAACCAAAATATAATAAATATCTATGAGTCCATATAGATGTAAATAAATAATTTAATAAATTAATAAATGGAGAATTAAAAAAAATCTTCTTTGCAGGAAACTCTCAAATTATGAAGACACTTCACTCTAAATAAGGGGAAAACCAATTCACTACCCCTGAAGTATGGGCTGCACATGGTGACTCCCTTCCAAAGGGGATGAATGGAAGGAGGAAAAAGGGTTACTTTACAGTGGGGAAACCTGAATAATACAAGTTAGCCAGGTCATCAAGAGCTTACCAACAATAAATCAATATCAATAGGCATAAATCATGTAGATTTGATGAAAATGGCACGTTTCCTCTGGGACCTTCCCCAAAACCCATAACCCTAGATTAATTATGAGAAAAGCATCAGACAAAATGTAACAGAGGGGCATCCTACAATAAATCTGAGCAGTATTCATCAAATCTGTAGAAATCATCAAAAACAAGGACAGTCAGAGACGGTGTCACAGCTGAGAGGAGCCTAAGGAGACACACGTAAATGTGTGATATTCTGCATGGGACCTTGCCACAGACAAGGACTTTATGTAAAACTTAAGGAAGTCTGTTATGGACCGAATGTTTGTATCCCCTCCCGAAATTCATATGTTCAAGTCTAACCCCTGAAGTGATGGTATTTGGAAGTGGGTCTTTGGGAATGAATTAAGTCATGGGGTGGAGCCCTTTCCCAGAATGTCGCATAGTTGGAATAATGCAGCATATAGATTTTTCCTTTCAGTTATTAATAAGCATTTAAGATTCCTCCACAGCTTTTCAGGGCTTGAGAGCGCATATAATTTTAGTTCTGAATAATGTTTGATTATCTGGATTTACCAATTTCTTTACCAGTTCACCTACTGGAGGTCATCTTGGTTGTTTTCAAGTTTTTGCAAGTATGAATAAAGCTACTATGAACTTCAGGGAGAATCTTTTCCAGGCCTCTCTCCCAGCCCCTGCTAACCTCAGATATTCCTTGGATTGTAGATGGCATTTCCCTGTGTCTCCACCTCATCTTCTTTCTGTGAATGACAGCTAAGTTAAGCTGTGCCTGAACTCCTGATTCACACAAACTATGAAATAATAGACTTGGTTTTTTTTAAGCCACTATGTTTTTGGTAATGAGTTATTCAGCAATAAAAATCAAATGTATTATATTTGAGAAATCCATCAAGAGAAAGTCCTCCATAGTTTTGTAGAATTCATCCTGCATACACTCTGTGTATCTTCCATGAACTCAATGGTAATGCTGCTTGTGTGATCCCCAAGAACACATACCAAGAGCAATTAAATACTGAGGAATAAGATTTTGTTGGATAGGGTTGAGCATTAACATGAAACATTGTGATAGTTAAGATTTTTTCACACTCTAAGAACCAATTTTCACCCGTTAGGAAAAATATCAATTTCATGGAGAATGCAAGTCTCAACGTTTATTTTGGATGAGTGGGCTTTTGCATCATGAAAGAGCTTGCAGAAAATGGGAGATGGCTCTTTCTCCAGGTCACTCTCTGAACACAGTATGTTGGTTATGAACACCTTGTCCTTAGCTTGAGACCTTGTCTCTGATCCCAGAACATAAAGAAAAATCTGACACAAATTCTATTTGACATTTCTCATTTAATAGAAATGCATTTGTCCTCATGGTAAATATGTTTATTTAAGTGCCTGCTATTCTGCAGGCCATCCTCATATCCTGATGCCCAAGGAAGGTGCCATCCTCCTTTCTGTGCATTAGTCTCCTTCTCACCCATAAGGCAACCATATTTATAATTTTTATACTTTGGTGCCAGTACACATGGCTGAAAGGATGTGTAATGAGACCTCATCTTGATCTATACCAGAACCTCAGAACATCTTGGGCCAAGGCAAGGAACATGAACAATGATTTGACATTTCTTACAGGAACTTCAGGTGAAGAGTTCCGGTAAAACAACCTGAGAGTTCGGTGTCAGTCAAAGCTGGAGGTACTGTAAACCAGGGCTGCAAAATGTCTTCTTCAGAGTGCCTGTCTAGTGGTTCAATGGGACTGGGCCAGACGATAAGTAATCTATGGTTTCAGTGGAAGACAATTCCCCAAAGTATTCTAAATGGAAAGCATAATGACCAACCAAACAGATTGATTCCATCTGCATCAGTGATGTGTCACATGGGATGGTGGCACCTATACTGTGTGAAGTTAATGAAAGGGCATCCTGACATGTCCATATATCTGGTCCAGGCACCTATGCGTCCATGAACGGTGAAAATAATCTGATAAACTCCATCCCCTTGTCTGCTAAAAGTAGACTTTTAAAAACTCTGCAATATGCACTACATCATTATCACATACTGGGTCCTGGGCCCCTTCATTCACAAACAGCCCTGTAAGCTGGCATCCTGCTGTTGACCCTTCTGGTTATTCATTCTGGGGTCCTATGTCTAATATTCAATCAAGCCAGTTTGAGAGGCTAGGGCCCTTCTGTGATGGCCAACACCACCAGACACTGAACATAAGACATGGACACTCTGAAGTAAAAAAAATTGGGGGTAGGGAAAAGGCAACTAAGTGTGTGCATTGCATGGTCCAAAAAGTTGGAAAACTGGGACCTGGAAGGCTGACTAGTCATTCTGAAATTTCAGGACAAACCTGGGCTCAGAAATATGCATTGTGTCTATTATGACCTATTTTCTGACCCTGAATATTAGAAACAGATACTTGTAGCTATATCTTAGCTTCTGGATTCAGGATGAAATCTCAACCTGGGTGAAGTTTGCCCCCAAATGCCCAATATAGACTGAGCCAAAACAAAGGGATCCTCAGGCAAGCAGAATCTCTTCTAGCCTGCACAATTCCACTCACCTATTTCCAACTGGAATGTGATTGGAACATGGTGGCAAGTACCTGAGGGGTCACCACAATTCAGTCAGGGACCTTGTCCCACCCACAGGAAGTCAATGAGTGGGTGTGTCCTCCTACTATGGCCAGGAGTAGCTCTGGGGAATCATGAGACTAGAAGGAGGGGTTGTGAGTGTCACCCACTCCAGATCTTTTCTTCCAGAAAAGCCCTCCAGGAGGGGTTAATTAACTCTCCTGCCATACATATATTCATTTTCAGATTCTTTTCTCATATAGGTTATCATAGAATATTGAGTAGAGTTCCCTGTGTTATATAATAAGCCCCTGTTGATTTTCTATCTTACATATAGTAGTGCATGTATGTTAATCCCAAACTCCTGATTTATCCCTCCCCCCTCCCATGTTTCCCCCTTAGTAACCATAAGTTTGTTTTTGATATCTGTAAGTCTGTTTCTGTTCTGTAAATAAGTTCATTTGTATTGTTTTTAAAATTAGATCCCACATATGAGTGATATCCTATGATATTTGTCTTCCTCTGTCTGACTTACTTCACTTAGTATGTTAACCTCTAGGTCCATCCATGATGCTGCAAATGGCATTATTTCGTTCTTTTTTATGGCTGACTAGTAGTCCTTTGTATATATGTACCACATCTTCTTTATCCATTCATCCAATGATGGACACTTAGGTTGTTTCCATCTCCTGGCTATTGTAAATAGAGCTGCAATGAACATTTTGGAACATGACTCTTTTTGAATTATGGTTTTCTCTGGGTATATGCCCAGTAGTGGGATTGCTAGGTCATATGGTAGCTCTATTTGTAGTTTTTAAGGAACCTCCATACTGTTCTCCATAGTGGCTGAACCAATTCACATTCCCACCAGCAGTGCAAGAGCGTTCCCTTTTCTCCACACCCTCTCCAGCATTTATTGTTTGTAGATTTTTTGATGATGGCCATTCTGACTGGTGTGAGATGATATCTCATTGTAGTTTTGATTTGCATTTCTCTAATGATTAATGATGTTGAGCATTCTTTCATGTGTTTGTTGGTAGTCTGTATATCTTCTTTGGAGAAATGTCTATTTAGGTCTGCCCATTTTTGGATTGGGTTGTTTGTTTTTTTGTTATTGAGCTGCATGAGCTGCTTGTAAATTTTGGAGATTAATCCTTTGTCAGTTGCTTCATCTGCAAATATTTTCTCCCATTCTGAGGTGCTGTCTTTTGGTCTTGTTTATGTTTTCCTTTGCTGTGCAAAGGCTTTGAAGTTTCATTAGGTCCCATTTGTTTATTTTTGTTTTTATTTCCATTTCTCTAGGAGGTGGGTCAAAAAGGATCTTGCTGTGGTTTATGTCATAGAGTGTTCTGCCTATGTTTTCCTCTAAGAGTTTGATAGTTTCTGGCCTTACATTTACGTCTTTAATCCATTTTGAGCTTATTTTTGTGTATGGTGTTAGGGAGTGATCTAATCTCATACTTTTACATGTACCTGCCCAGTTTTCCCAGCACCACTTATTGAAGAGGCTGTCCTTTCTCCTCTGTACATTCCTGCCTCCTTTATCAAAGATAAGGTGACCATATGTGCATGGGTTTATCTCTGGGCTTTCTATCCCATTCTATTGATCTATATTTCTGTTTTTGTGCCAGTATCATACTCTCTTGATTACTGTAGCTTTGTAGTATAGTCTGAAGTCAGGGAAACTGATTCCTCCAGCTCCATTTTTCTTTCTCAAGATTGCTTTGGCTGTTTTATCTTATTCTTAGATTGATTCCTTGATCATTATGTGGTGTCCTTTGTTTTATCTTGTAATATTCTTTATTTTAAAGTCTATTTTGCCTGATATGAGTATTGCTACTCCAGCTTTATTTGCATGCAATATCTTTTCCCGTCCCCTCACTTTCAGTCTGTGTGTGTCCCTAGGTCTGAAGTGGGTCTCTTGCAGACAGCATATATACACATCTTGTTTTTATGTCCATTCAGCCAGTCTACGTCTTTTGGTTGGAGCATTTAATCCATTTACACTTAAGGTAGTTATCGATATATATGTTCCTATTACCATTTTCTTAATTGCTTTGGGTTTGTTATTGGAGGTCTTTCCTTTCTCTTGTGTTTCCTGCCTAGAGAAGTTCCTTTAGCATTTGTTGTAAAGCTGGTTAGGTGGTGCTGATGTCTCTTAGCTTATGCTTGTCTGTTAAAGTTTTAATTTCTCTGTCGAATCAGAATGAGATCCTTGCTGTGTACAGTAATGTTGGTTGTAGGTTTTCCCCTTTCATCACTTTAAATACATCTTGCCACACCTTTCTGGTTTGCAGAGTGTCTGTTGAAAGATCAGCTGTTAACCTTACGGTGATTCCCTTATATGTTATTTGTTGCTTTTCCCTTTCTGCTTTTAATATTTTTGCTTTGTATTTAATTTTTGATAGTTTGACTTGGCATGTTTCTCCTTGGATTTATCCTGTATGGGACTCTCTGCACTTCCTGGACTTGATTGACTATTTCCTTTCCCATATTAGGGAATTTTTCATCTATAAGCTCCTCAATTATTTTCTCTATCCCTTCCTTTTTCTCTTCTTCTTCTGCGACCCCTATAATTTGAATGCGGGTGCATTTAATGTTGTCCCAGAGGTCTCTGAGACTGTCCTCAATTATTTTCCTTCTCTTTTCTTTATTCTGCTCTGTGGTCATTATTTCCACTCTTTTATCTTCCAGGTCACTTATCCATTCTTCTGCCTCAGTAATTCTGCTATTGATTCCTTCTAGAGAATTTTTATTTTCATTTACTCTGTTGTTCATCATTGTTTGTTTGCTCTTTAGTTCTTCTAGGTCCTTGTTAAATGTCTCTTGTATTTTCTCCATTCTATTTCCAAGATTTTGGATCATCTTTACTATCATTACTCTGAATTCTTTTTCAGGTAGACTGCCTATTTCCTCTTCATTTGTTAGGTCTTTTGGGTTTTTACCTTGCTCCTTCATCAGCTGTGTGTTTCACTGTGTTCTCATTTTGGTTAACTGACTGTGTTTGGGGTCTCCTTCTTGCAGGCTGCAGGTTTGTTAGTTCCCATTGTGCATGGTGTCTGCCCCCAGTGGGTAAGTTTGTTTCAGTGGGTTGTGTAGGCTTCCTGGTGGAGGGGACTGGTGCCTGTTTTCTGATGTGTGAGCCTGGATCTTGTCTTTATGGTGGGCAGGACCACGTCCAGTGGTGTGTTTTGAGGTGTCTGTCAACTTATGATTTTAGGCAGCCTCTGTGCTAATGGGTGGGGTTGTGTTCCTGTCTTGCTAGTTGTTTGGCATGTGGTGTCCCACACTGGAGTTTGCTTGTCATTGAGTGGAGCTGGGTCTTAGTGTTGAGATGGAGATCTATGGGAGAGCTTTCACCGATTGATATTACAAGGGGCCAGAAGTCTCTGGTGGACCAATGTTCTGAATTCCACTCTCCAACCTCAGAGGCTCAGGCCTGACACCTGGCCAGAGCAGCAAGACACTATCACCCACACAGCTCAGAAGAAAAGGCAGAAACTAAAATAAATTAAATAATTAACTAATTAATTAAAATAAAGTTATTAAAATAAAAATTTTTTAATATTATTAAAAAAAATTTTAAGTAATTTTTAAAAAAAGATGAGAACAACCAAGCCAATAAACAAATCCACCAATGATAACAATCACTAAAATCTATATTAAAAAAAAAAACGGGGGGCTTCCCTGGTGGCACAGTGGTTGAGAGTCCGCCTGCCGATGCAGGGGACATGGGTTCGTGCCCCAGTCCAGGAAGATCCCACATGCCGCAGAGCAGCTGGGCTCATGAGCCGTGGCCGCTGAGCCTGAGCATCCAGAGCCTGTGCTCTGCAATGGGAGAGGCCACAACAGTGAGAGGCCCACGTTCTGAAAAAAAAAACAAACAAGCAAAAAAATGGGGGGGAGCAGAGCTTCAAGATGGTGGAAGAGTAAGACGTGGAGATCACCTTCCTCCCTACAAATGCATCAGAAATACATCTACAGGTGGAACAACACCTACAGAACACCTACTGAACGCTGGCAGAAGACCTCAGACCTCCCAAAAGGCAAGAAACCCCCCACGTACCTGGGTAGGGCAAAAGAAAAACAGAGACAAAAGAATAAGGATGGAACCTGCACCAATGGGAGGGAGTTGTGAAGGAGGAAAGGTTTCCACACACTAGGAAGCCCCTTCACGGGCGGAGACTGCAGGTGGCTGAGGGGGGGAGCTTCAGAGCCACAGAGGAGAGCGCAGCAATAGGGGTGCGGGGGGCAAAGCAGAGAGATTTCCGCCAAGAGGATTGGTGCCGACCAGCACTCAGCATCCCGAGAGGCTTGTCTGCTCACCCGCCAGGGCAGGCAGGGCCTAGGAGCTGCTCCGGCTTCAGTGGATACCAGGGAGAGGACTGGGGCTGGATGCAGAAACAGAGCCAGAAGGGGGCTAGTGTGCCACAGCTAGCCAGAGGGAGTCTGGGCTAAAGTTTGGAACAGCCTAAGACTCAAGAGACCATTGCTTCAGGGTGCACGAGGAGAGGGAATTCAGAACACCGCCTAAACAAGCTCCAGAGACAGGTGCGTGCTGCGGCTATCAGCGCAGACACCAGAGACAGGCATGAAATGCTAAGGCTGCTGCTGCAGCCACCAAGAAACCTGTGTACAAGCACAGGTCACTATCCACACCCCCTCTCCTGGGAGGCTGTGCAGCCCACCACTGCCAGGGTCCCGTGATTCAGTGACAACTTCCCCGGGAGAAAACACAGTGAACCTCAGGCTGGTGCAATGTCACGCCGGCCTCTGCCACCACAGGCTCGGCCCAAACTCCAATCCCCTCCCTCCTCACAGCCTGAGTGAGCCAGAGCCCCTCAATCAGCTGCTCCTTTAACTCCGTCTTGTCTACGCGAAGAACAGATGCCCTCAGGCGACCTACACGCAGAGGCGGGGCCAAATCCAAAGCTGAACCCCAGGAGCTGTGCGAACAAAGCAGAACAAGGGAAATCTCTCCCAGCAGCCTCAGGAGCAGTGGATTAAATCTCCACAATCAACTTGATGTACCCTGCATCTCTGGAATATCTGAATAGACAATGAATCATCCCAAATTGAGGAGGTGGACTTTGGGAGCAATGGTATATATTTTTTTCCCTTTTTCTTTTTTTGTGAGTGTGTATGTGTATGCTTCTGTGTGTGACTTTGTCTGTATAACTTTGCTTTTACCATTTGTCCTAGGGTTCTGTCTGTCTGTTTTTTTGTTGTTGCTGTTTTCTAGTATAGTTTTTAGTGCTTGTTATCATTGGTGGATTTGTTTTTTGGTGTGGTTGCTCTCTTCTTTCTTTTTTTTTAACTACTTTAAAAAATTTAATAATTATTTTTTATTTTAATAACTTTATTTTATTTTATCTTCTTCATTCTTTCTTTCATTCTTTCTTTTTCTCCCTTTTATTCTGAGCCATGTGGATGGCAGGCTCTTGGTGCTCCAGCCAGGCATCAGGGCTATGCCTCTGAGGTGGGAGAGCCAACTTCAGGACATGGCTCCACAAGACACCTCCCAGCTCCACGTAATATCAAACAGTGAAAATCTCCCAGAGATCTCCATCTCAACACCAACACCCAGCTCCACCCAATGACCAGCAAGCTCCAGTGCAGGACACCCTACACCAAACAACTAGCAAGACAGGAACACAACCCCACCAATTAGCACAGAGCCTGCCTAAAATCATAATAAGGCCACAGGCACCCCAAAACACACCACCAGACGTGGACCTGCCTGCCAGAAAGACAAGATCCAGCCTCATCCACCAGAACACAGGCACTAGTCCCCTCCACCAGGAAGCCTACAGAACCCACTGAACCACCTTAGCCACTGGGGGCAGACACCAAAAACAATGGGAACTACGAACTTGCAGCCTGTGAAAAGAAGACCCCAAACACAGTAAGTTAAGCAAAATGAGAACACAGAGAAACACACAGCAGATGAAGGAGCAAGGTAGAAACCCAAAAGACCTAACAAATGAAGAGGAAATAGGCAGTCTACCTGATAAAGAATTCAGAGTAATGATAGTGAAGATCATTACTTTGCTATCCAAGATATTTGATAATTTAATCCAAGATATTTCGAAAATCTTGGAAATAGAATGGAGAAAATACAAGAAACGTTTAACAAGGACCTAGAAGAACTAAAAGGGAAACAAACAATGATGAACAACACAATAAATGAAATTTAAAATTCCCTAGAAGGGATCAATAGCAGAATAACTGGGGCAGAAGAATGGATAAGTGAGCTGGAAGATAAAATAATGGAAAAAACTACAGCAGAGCAGAATAAAGAAAAAGAAATGAAAGAATTAAGGACAGTCTCAGAGACCTCTGGGACAACATTAAATGCACCAACATATGAATTATAGGGGTCTCAGAAAAAAAGAAAGGGACTGAGAAAATGTTTGAGGAACTTATAGTTGAAAACTTCCCTAATGTGGGAAAAGAGATAGTTAATCAAGTCCAGGAAGCACAGAGAGTCCCATACCAGATAAATCCAAGGAGAAACACGTCAAGACACATATTAATCAAACTATCAAATATTAAATACAAAGAAAAAATATTAAAAGCAGCAAGGGAAAAACAACAAATAACATACAAGGGAATCCCCATAAGGTTAACAGCGGATCTTTCAGCAGAAACTCTCCAAGCCAGAAGGGAGTAGCAGGACACATTTAAAGCGATGAAGGGGGAAAAACTACAACCAAGATTACTCTACCCAGCAAGGATCTCATTCAGATTTGATGGAGAAATTAAAACATTTACAGACAAGCAGAAGCTAAGAGAATTCAGACAACCAAACCAGCTTTACAACAAATTCTAAAGGAACTTCTCTAGGCAGGAAACACAAGATAAGGAAAAGACTTACAATAACAAACACTAAACAACTAAGAAACTGGTAATAGGAACATACATATCGATAATTACCTTAAAAGTAAATGGATTAAATGCTCCAACCAAAGATATAGACTGGCTGAATGGATACAAAAAGAAGTCGTGTATATATGCTGTCTACAAGAGACCCACTTCAGACCTAGGGACACATACAGACTGAACGTGAGGGGATAGAAAATGATATTCCATGCAAATGGAAATCAAAAGAAAGCTGGAGTAGCAGTTCTCATATCAGACAAAATAGACTTTAAAACAAAGACTATTACAAGATACAAAGGATACTACATGATGATCAAGGGATCAATCCAAGAAGAAGATATAACAATTGTAAATATTTATGCACCCAACATAGGAGCAACTCAATACATAAGGCGAATACTAAGAGCCATAATATGGGAAATCGACAGTAACACAATCATAGTAGGAGACTTTAACACCCCACTTTCACCAATGGACAGATCATCCAAAATGAAAATAAATAAGGAAACACAAGCTTTAAATGATACATTAAACAAGATGGACTTAATTGATATTTATAGGACATTCCATCCCAAAACAACAAAATACAATTTCTTCTCAAGTGCTCATGGAACATTCTCCAGGATAGATCATATCTTGGGTCACAAATCAAGCCTTGGTAAATTTAAGAAACTTGAAGTTGTATCAAGTTTCTTTTCCGACCACAATGCTATTAGACTAGATATCAATTACAGAAAACAATCTGTAAAAAATAACAAACACATGTAGGTTAAACAATACGTTACTAAATAAGCAAGAGATCACTGAAGAAATCAAAGAGGAAATCAAAAATACCTAGAAACAAATGACAATGAAAACACGATGACCCAAAACCTATGGGATGCAGCAAAAGCAGTTCTAAGAGCGAAGTTTATAGCAATACAATCCTACATTAAGAAACATCTCAAATAAACAACCTAACCTTACACCTAAAGCAATTAGAGAAAGGACAAAAAAAACTTCAAAGTTAGCAGAAGGAAAGAAATCATAAAGATCAGATCAGAAATAAATGAAAAAGCAGTGAAGGAAACTATAGCAAAGATCAATAAAAGTAAAAGCTGGTTCTTTGAGAAGATAAACAAAATTGATAAACCATTTGCCAGACTGATCAAGAAAAAAAGGAGAAGACCCAAATCAATAGAATTAGAAATGAAAAAGGAGAAGTAACAACTGACACTGCAGAAATACAAAGGATCATGAGAGATTATTATAAGCAACTCTGTGCCAATAAAATGAACAACCTGTAAGAAAAGGACAAATACTTAGAAATGCACAACCTTCTGAGACTGAACCAGGAAGAAATAGAAAATATAAACAGATCAGTCACAAGCATTAAAATTGAAACTATGATTAAAAATCTTCCAACAAACAAAAGCACAGGGCCAGATGGCTTCACAGGAGAATTCTATCAAACATTTAGAGAAGAGCTAACACCTATCCATCTCAAACTCTTCCAAAATAAAGCAGAGGGAGGAATACTCCCAAACTCATTCTATGAGGAGACCCTTACTCTGATACCAAAACCAAAGATGTCACAAAGAAAGAAAACAACAGGCCAATATCACTGATGAACATAGATGCAAAAATCTTCAAAAAAATATTGGCAAAGAGAATGCAATAGCACATTAAAAGGATCATACACCATGATCAAGTGGGGTTTATTCCAGGAATGCAAGGATTCTTCAATATATGCAAATCAAACAATGTGATACACCATGTTAATAAACTGAAGGAGAAAAACCATATGATCATCTCAATAGATGCAGAAAAAGCTTTTGACAAAATTCAATAACCATTTACGATAAAAACCCTCCAGAAAGTAGACATAGAAGGAATTTACCTCAACATAATAAAGGCCATATATGACAAACACACAGCCATCATTTTCCTCAGTGGTGAAAAACTGAAACCAATTCCACTAAGATTCGGAGGAAGACAAGGTTGCCCACTCTCACCACTATTTTTCAACATAGTTTTGGAAGTTTTAGCCACAGCAATTGGAGAAGAAAAAGAATTAAAAGGAATCCAAATCAGAAAAGAAGAAGTAAAGATGTCACTATTTGCAGATGACATGATACTATACATAGAGAATCCTAAAGATGTTACCAGGAAACTACTAGAGCTAATCAATGAATTTGGTAAAGTAGCAGGATACAAAATTAATGCACAGAAATCTCTTGCATTCCTATACACTAATGATGAAAATCTGAAAGTGAAATTAAGAAAACACTCCCATTTACCATTGCAACAAAAAGAATAAAATATCTAGGAATAAATCTACCTAAAGAGACAAAAGACCTGTATGCAGAAAATTATAAGACACTGATGAAAGAAATTAAAGATGATACAAATAGATGGAGAGATATGTCATGTTCTTGGATTGGAAGAATCAACATTGTGAAAATGACTCTACTACCCAAAGCAATCTACAGATTCAATGCAATCCCTAACAAACTATCAGTGGCATTCTTCACAGAACTAGAACAAAAAAATCTCACAATTTGTATGGAAACACAAATGACTTCAAATAGCCAAAGCAATCTTGAGAAAGAAAGACAGAGGTGGAGGAATCAGGCTCCCTGACTTCAGACTATACTACAAAGCTACAGTAATCAAGTCAGTATGGTGCTGGCACAAAAACAGAAATATATATCAGTGGAGCAGGATAGAAAGCCCAGAGATGAACCCACACACATATGGTCACCTAATTTATGATAAAGGAGGCAAGAACATACAATGGAGAAAAGACAGCCCCTTCAGTAAGTGGTGCTGGGAAAACTGAACAGCTACATGTAAAAGAATTAAATTAGAACACTCCCTAACACCATACACAAAAATAAACTCAAAATAGATTAAAGACCTAAATGTAAGGCCAGACACTATTAAACTCTTAGAGGGAAACATAGGCAGAACACTCCATGACATAAATCACAGCAAGATCCTTTTTGACCTACCTCCTAGAGAAATGGAAATAAAAATAAAGAAATGGGACCTAATGAAACTTAAAAGCTTTTGCACAACAAAAGAAACCATAAACAAGACGAAAAGACAACCCTCATAATGGCAGAAAATATTTGCAAATGAAGCAACTGACAAAGGATTAATTTCCAAAATTTACAAGCAGCTCATGCTGCTCAATTTCAAAAAACAACAAACAACCCAATCCAAAAGTGGGCAGAAGACCTAAACAGACATTTCTCCAAAGAAGATATACAGACTACCAACAAACACATGAAAGAATGCTCAACATCATTAATCATTAGAGAAATGCAAATCAAAACTACAATGAGATATCATCTCACACCAGTCAGAATGGCCATCATCAAAAAATCTACAAACAACAAATGCTGGAGAGGGTGTGGAGAAAAGGGAACCCTCTTGCACTGCTGGTAGGAATGTGAATTGGTACAGCCACTATGGGGAACAGTATGGAGGTTCCTTAAAAAACTACAAATAGAACTACCATATGACCTAGCAAACCCACTACTGGGCATATACCCAGAGAAAACCATAATTCAAAAAGAGTCATGTACCAAAATGTTCATTGCAACTCTATTTACAATAGCCAGGAGATGGAAACAACCTAAGTGTCCATCATCAGATGAATGGATAAAGAAGATGTGGCACATATATACAATGCAATATTACTCAGCCATAAAAAGAAACGAAATTGAGCTATTTGTAATGAGGTGGATGGACCTAGAGTCTGTTATACAGAGTGAAGTAAGTCAGAAAGAGAAAGACAAATACTGTATGCTAACACATATATATGGAATTTAAGAAAAAAAAATGTCATGAAGAACCTAGGGGTAAGACAGGAATAAAGACACAGACCTATTAGAGAATGGACTTGAGGACACGGGGAGGGGGAAGGGGAAGCTGTGACAATGTGAGAAAGTGGCATGGACATATATATCTACTACCAAACGTAAAATAGATAGTAAGAAGCAGCCGCATAGCACAGGGAGATCAGCTTGGTGCTTTGTGACCACCTAGAGGGGTGGGATAGGGAGGGTGAGAGGGAGGGAGATGCAAGAGGGAAGAGATATGGGAACATATGTATATGTATAACTGATTCACTTTGTTATAAAGCAGAAACTAACACACCATTGTAAAGCAATTATACTCCAATAAAGATGTTTAAAAAATAACAGACAGACAATGCTAGGAGAAATGGTAAAAGCAAACCTATACAGACAAAATCACACAAAGAAGCATACACACTCACAAAAAGAGAAAAAGGAAATATATATATATAAAGGAAGAGAGAGCAACCAAATCAATAAACAAATCTAGCAATGATAATAAGCTCTAGATACTAAAATAATATAAACATAAAACTGAAAACAAATTAGATGAAGAAAGAAAACCTCAAGTCTACAGTTGCTCCCAAAGTCCACCGCCTCAGTTTTGGGATGATTCATTGTCTATTCAGGTATTCCACAGATGGAGGGTACATCAAGTTGCTTGTGGTGATTTAATCCGCTGCTCCTGAGGCTGCTGGGAGAAATTTCCCTTTCTCTTCTTTGTTTGCACAGCTCCTGGGGTTCAGCTTTGGATTTGGCTCTGCCTCTGCATGTAGGTCGCCCTCTGGCGTCTGATCTTCACCCAGACAGGAAGGGATTAAAGGAGCAGCTGATTGGGGGTTCTGGTTCACTCAGGCTGCGGGGAGAGAGGGCTACGGAACGCGCGGCGAGCCGGCAGAGGCCGGCGTGACGTTGCAACAGCCTGAGGCACGCTGTGTGTTCTCCCGGGGAAATTGTCCTTGGATCACGGGACGCTGGCAGTGGCGGGCTGCACAGGCTTCCCAGGAGAGGGGGTGTGGACAGTGACCTGGGCTTGCACACAGGTTTCTTGGTGGCTGCAGCAGCAGCCTTAGCATTTCATGCCCGTCTCTGGTGTCCGCGCTGATAGCCATGGCTCTTCCCTGTCTCTTGAGCTTGTTTAGGCGGTGTTCTGAATCCCCTCTCCTCGAGCAACCCTGAAGCAATGGTCTCCTGGCTCTTAGGCTGTTCCAAACTTTTGCCCAGACTCCATCCTGGCTAGCTGTGGAGCTCTAGACCCCTTCCGGCTGTGTTCGTGCAGCCAACCCCAGTCCTCTCCCTGGCATTTGACCTCCGAAGTCCGAGCCTTAGCTCCCAGTCCCCACCTGCCCCCGCAGGTGAGCAGACAAGCCTCTTGGGCTGCTGAGAGCTGGTTGGAGTGATCCTCTGTGCAGGAATCTCTCCACTTTGCCCTCTGCACCCTTGTTGCTGCGCTCTCGTCTGTGGCTCCGAAGCTCCACCCCCCATCCCGCTCCGCCCACCCTCCCCACCCCACCCCCGTCTCCTCCAGTGAAGGGTTTTCCTAGCGTGTAGAAACTTCTCCTTCTTCACAGCTCCCTCCCAGAGGTGCAGGTTCCGTCCCTATTCTTTTGTCTCTGTTTTTCCTTTTTTCTTTTGCCCTACCCAGGTATGTGGGGAGTTTCTTGCCTTTTGGGAAATCTGAGGTCTTCTGCAACGTTCAGTAGGTGTTCTGTAGGAGTTGTTCCACATGTAGATGTATTTTTGATGTATTTGTGGGGAGGAAGGTGATCTCCACGTCTTACTCCTCAGCCATCTTGAAGCCCACTCTAAACTGGGATTTTTCCCAGCACCACTTAATGAAGAGACTGTCCTTTCTCCACTGTACATTCCTACCTCCTTTATCAAAGATAAGGTGACCATATGTGTGTGGGTTTATCTCTGGGCTTTCTATCCTGTTCCATTGATCTATCTTTCTGTTTTTGTGCCAGTACCATACTGTCTTGATTACTGTAGCTTTGCAGTAGAGTCTGAAGTCAGGGAACTTGATTCCTCCAGCTCCGTTTTTCGTTCTCAAGATTGCTTTGGCTATTCGGGGTCTTTTGTGTTTCCATACAAATTGTGAAATTTTTTGTTCTAGTTCTGTGAAAAATGCCAGTGGTAGTTTGATAGGGATTGCATTGAATCTGTAGATTGCTTTGGGTAGTAGAGTCATTTTCACAATGTTGATTCTTCCAATCCAAGAACATGGCATATCTCTCCATCTATTTGTATCATCTTTAATTTCTTTCATCAGTGTCTTATAATTTTCTGCATACAGGTCTTTTGTCTCCTTAGGTAGGTTTATTCCTAGACATTTTATTCTTTTTGTTGCAGTGGTAAATGGAAGTGTTTTCTTGATTTCACTTTCAGATTTTTCATCATTAGTGTATAGGAATGCCAGAGATTTCTGTGCATTAATTTTGTAAGTGGTGCTGGAAAAACTGGACAGGTACATGTAAAAGTATGAAATTAGATCACTCCCTAGCACCATACACAAAAATAAGCTCAAAATGGATTAAAGATCTAAATGTAAGGCCAGAAACTATCAAACTCTTAGAGGAAAACATAGGCAGAACACTCTATGACATAATTCACAGCAAGATCCTTTTTGACCCACCTCCTAGAGAAATGGAAATAAAAACAAAAATAAACAAATGGGACCTAATGAAACGTCAAAGCTTTTGCACAGCAAAGGAAAACATAAACAAGACCAAAAGACAACCCTCAGAATGGGAGAAAATATTTGCAAATGAAGCAACTGACAAAGGATTAATCTCCAAAATTTACAACCAGCTCATGCAGCTCAATAACAAAAAAACAAACAACCCAATCCAAAAATGGGCAGAAGACCTAAATAGACATTTCTCCAAAGAAGATATACAGACTACCAACAAACACATGACAGAATGCTCAACATCATTAATCATTACAGAAATGCAAATCAAAACTACAATGAGATATCATCTCACACCGGTCAGATGGCCATCATCAAAAGATCTACAAACAATAAATGCTGGAGAGGGTGTGGAGGAAAGGGAACCCTCTTGCACTGCTGGTAGGAATGTGAATTGGTACAGCCACTATGGGGAACAGTATGGAGGTTCCTTAAAAAACTACAAATAGAACTACCATATGACCCAGCAATCCCAGTACTGGGCATATACCCAGAGAAAACCATAATTCAAAAAGAGTCACGTACCAAAATGTTCATTGCAGCTCTATTTACAATAGCCAGGAGATGGAAACAACCTAAGTGTCCATCATCGGATGAATGGATAAAGGAGATGTGGCACATATATACAATGCAATATTACTCAGCCATAAAAAGAAGCGAAATTGAGCTATTTGTAGTGAGGTGGATGGACCTAGAGTCTGTTATACAGAGTGAAGTAAGTCAGAAAGAGAAAGACAAATACTGTATGCTAACACATATATATGGAATTTAAGAAAAAAAAATGTCATGAAGAACCTAGGGGTAAGACAGGAATAAAGACACAGACCTATTAGAGAATGGACTTGAGGATATGGGGAAGGGGAAGGGGAAGCTGTGACAATGTGAGAAAGTGGCATGGACATATATATCCACTACCAAACGTAAAATAGATAGTAAGAAGCAGCCGCATAGCACAGGGAGATCAGCTCGGTGCTTTGTGACCACCTAGAGGGGTGGGATAGGGAGGGTGAGAGGGAGGGAGATGCAAGAGGGAAGAGATATGGGAACATATGTATATGTATAACTGATTCACTTTGTTATAAAGCAGAAACTAACACACCATTGTAAAGCAATTATACTCCAATAAAGATGTAAAAATAAAATAAAAATAAAAATAAACTGGGTTTTTAAAATTCTATAATATTGCTTTTCGTTGTTGTTGTTAAAAAAGACAAACAAACAGTATTTACTCTTGTAGCTAAATTGCACATCTAATACCATAGAAAACCTTCTAATGGAATAACTTGTAAAATCTCTACCCCAACAAATTAATTTAGTGTCTAGGGAACACCCTATTGAAAAATAGTGGATTAAGTCCTACAGTGTCTGTAATTGAGTTTTAATAATTGGTGCGTTGCTATACTGAATACAAAAATGTGAAAGAAAGGAGTCAGGCCTTGTAAATGGCTGGATAAACAAGTCATTTTTATAGCTAATTAATTCCATTAGACTTGCTAAGTAGTAGCATGATTCAAAATATTGATTGGCTTTAGTTATGGAAAAATAACAATTAAAGTACTAGTGAAGACACAAAAAAAATTCCTTTGAGTTGGAGATTCATTCATGGACAAGTACATTTGTCTTCCATTTCTCAATCACAATAGTCTGTGTGTCACTCCCTGGTGGTATATATTCAGGAGGCCTAGGATTGGATATTGTGTTCTGTACTTTCTAGTGTTAATAGTTGTCCTTCCACCACTGAAGGGTCGGTTATGAGATGAATATATTTCTTGTCTCAATTTCGAGAGTTCCTCTGACTGACACTTTATAAGGGAATCCTTGTCTTCCTGCAAGCTTGTCAGATCATGAGTCTTGAATTAGAAGTCACTGAAACTTCCTTCTCTTCTTGAAACATCTTTTTGGTATTGATTTAATTGAGTCCTTAGTTTGCGGATCTCTCCGTCTTTCTCCGTTCTTAAGTTTTTTACCATCTCCATGTAATGGTTGCCAATCTCAGCCATTTTAGCCTGCAGCATTGGGCCTGTGCAAGTCTCAGAAACTTGCATTCTAAGATTTTTCTTCTCTTGCTCTAAATTATGCTTACAGTATTCCAGTTCTTTTAGTCTATATTCTATGACTGATAACATATGCTGAAGAGAGAGATTGTTTTCTTCCAATGCTTGGCACTTTGCTTGGCATTTTGAGGTTGAGTCTTGAAGTCCTTGCTGCTGCTGGTGATTATTTGCTCTCACTGATGCCAAGAGTTCTTCATACTCTTTTATTTGAGTTTCTTTGAATGCCAAGTCTTTCTCAAATCTTGTCTTGTCATTTTCCAGTGATGTCAAGTCCTTGTGAAGATGTCCTCACTCCTCCTGTATGTTGCTGAATGTGGACAGCACTAGCCGTAGTGATTTATCAGACACACCCCTCATCTGCAGCATACAGTGAATTTGCTGTTTTGTAAGTTCTTACAGTCCTTTTGGAATCACTGATTCAATGTCTTCTGACTCATCTGTAGACTCAAAGTCCTGTTTGCTTCCTCCAGTTCTCTGCATATGTTCTAATAAGGTCTGTATTTTTACAGCTTAGATCAGCAAGCAACTCTCCAAAATACTTGGGGGTCAATTTTTCATGGCCATCATCCTGAATTATCACCTGCTCATGTGCCTGGTTTGAGCCACCATGACACAGTTCAATTCCAGTGTTTGTAGAAATTGAATCACTTCCTGTGATGGTTTGGATTTGCTGGCTAGAATGTGATTGTTGACAGTGTGGAGAGTGGATGATCTGGGGCTGTTGGACAATGTGATGATGGCTGAACCTGAGGATAGCATTCCTGATCCATATTTAGCTTTTCCACTTTTCTTATGGTTTTTTCATAAATAACATTATCTCCTGGAAAGAAATGGCCTCCTCTTAGGAATGGAGACAGTGGTTCCTGTTCAGGATTTTGCACTATATATCACCTAAAAATGGTCTGTGGATACGTAGTGACTCTCACTGTTGGAGAATGGAGTTCCTGTTCAGTATTTGGGGTTGTACGTAGAGTGCTTGGGGCACAAGTAGATGTTTTCAGAGTTGGAGAATGAAGTTCCTGGGAATGGTCACTCCAAACCAAGCTTTTGTAGGGGGAGGTAGTTTTGAGAGGGGAGAGCACTTCCCATGAGCTGATGGGGTCCAACTCCTGAACCACCTTGTTCATGGGCCCATTGTAAGTCCTCAGTCACTCATACACAACATTTTTTCTGGAGGCTGTTGGGCTTGGCTTGACTGATGGTAAGAGTGGTAATTCTGGGGCTGGCACTGCAGCACCTCTGGGGACTGCTGAGTCCCACAGCTGCTGCTGCTCATCTCACTCCAATAGCTTGAGTTCATCATCTCAGTGGTCAGCAAAGTTCTCCCCAGATGCTCTCTGTGACAGCAGCAGAAGCAGGTCTGGCCAAAACTGGATCCCAAAAGACATCTTGGGACAATTGGCAAAACTAGGAGGGGATCTGAAGATAAGATGATAGTAATATTTCAGTGTTCCTGATTTGGAAGGTATTGTGACAATGCAAGAGAATGTCCTTATTTGTAGGAAATACACACAAATATTTAGGGATGATAAGGCAAAGTGTCAACTATTTATTCACAGATGTTTCTGAAAAAAATAGTTCTTTGTACTATACTTGCAGACTGTCTTTAATATTGAAATTATTTCCAATATTTTTTAAAAATAGTGACATTCCTTTGTAATGGAAAAACTCATATCTGTTATAAAACCAATAACCAGCTAACATGTACTGGGAGCTTATTGTGTGCCAGACTTTGTTTTGAATGCTTTACATGTATGAATTCTTTGTCTTCACAAAGAGCAGATGCAGTGTGGCCAATAACTATCTTCATTTCACAGCTGAGGGACACAAAGTTTCAGTAACTTGCCCTAGTTCACGTAAATGGTAAGTGACTGACTGGGATTTGAACCCAGGCAGTCTAGTTCAAACTCCCTCACTCTTAATGACCATATACTCTCCTTTGATCCTCTTGTCTAGGTCAGTGACCTTAAATACCATTGATAACCCAAGAACTCCTAAAGTTATTCTTCCGTCTGGGACCTCTGTCTTAAATATTATAACTAACTACCTACTCAGTAGCTCCACTTAGAAAGCAAATTTAATATTTCAAAACTGACCTTCTCATCCCCCTAAAAGCTGCTACACCCATAGGCTTCCCCATTTCAGTAATTGGGAACCCCCTTCGTCCAGGTGTTTGACCAAAGATCTAGGAGGCATCCTTGACTCCTCTTGTCTCTCATCCCGCATACTTCCTATCAGAAATTTTGTTGATTCTACCTTAAAACACATCCAGAATCCAAACACGTCTCTCCATCTCCACTGCTTAGATTCACCCACCACCCTCTTTTCTAGATTGTTGCAATTAGCGCCTCACTGGTCTCCCTACTTCTGTCCTTGCCTCATCCATTCTCAGTAGAGCCAGCAGGGGACACTTTTAAACAAGAGTCTGATCCTGTCCCTCCTCTGCTCAAAACCTTGCAATAGCTGCTCTTGTCACTGAGAGAAAACTACAAAGTCCTTACCTGGACTCCCATGGGCTCACCTCATCTCCTTTTCCTTTCTCTATGCTTTTTTCATAGGACTTATCACTTTCTAACACACTCCATCATTTACTTATCTGCTTTATTTATTATTTATTATGTATTGCTTGCCTTTCCCCCTACACCCTAAAATGTAAACTCCAAGAAGGCAGCGAGTTTTGTCTGTTTGGTCCACTGGTAATTCCTAAGCACCTGGTACATAGTGGGTGCTCAATACTTGTGGAGTGAATGAATGAATGACTACACTACAGTCTTTCATGCTGAATAGGTGAAAGAAGGAATGCAGGGAAGGGTAAAAAGAAGGCAGGAGACAGAAAGGGAGGAAAAGAAGAGAGAATCCTCAGTCTAGGACTGCAGAGAAAGTTCCCTGGTCCTGCCAGCTCCTCCAGCTTATCCCATGATCTGTGACTAGAAGTTTCTAGGAAACCACAATGTTTAGGAAAATCATTCTTTTGGGAAGACAGCGATGAGTACTTGACAGTAAGGAAGGCTTGACAATGAGAGAGTTCTAGGCTCAAATCTAGGGCTCACCAACGTCTGTCATTTCCCTTGTGGCAGAAAGGCAATTTTCTTTTTTTTTTTTTTGCGGTATGCGGGCCTCTCACTGCTGTGGCCTCTCCGGTTGCGGAGCACAGGCTCCGGATGTGGAGGCTCAGTCGCCATGGCTCACGGGCCCAGTCGCTCCACGGCATGTGGGATCTTCCCGGACCGGGGCACGAACCCGTGTCCCCTGCATCGGCAGGCGGACTCTCAACTACTGCGCCACCAGGGAAACCCAGAAAGGCAATTTTCTGACGTGGGATATTGTCATGTGCCTTCACCTAGTTTCCAGGAGGGGAAGGCTGGGAAGAAGCAGCCTTTTACTTCACCTTCTGTGAGGGGTAGGGCTGAAATCCTTTCCTGTCTAGTCTCTGGCCCCAGGCACTGTCCTGCCCTTGCTCTTTTCTCAGGGTAAATCTTCTGGTTATCAGAACATGGGATTCCAGGTACCATGGCTGGCCACATCAAGGCAACCCACATCATTGCCCCTGGTTGCCGCTACTGTGGACCCTACTCCCAGGATGGCCCTGTGAGTGGGATGAGGGACAGAACAGGAGTGTTGGGGAGCTAAATCCAGAGGTCTCTGACATTGCAGATCAAGACAAAGGTAGACAGGGAGAGTCTACACAAATGACTTTTCCCCGCCTCTATCGAGAACCTCAGACTCCAGGGAAGATTCATCGGAATGAGGTCTCCCAGCGGTCCTCATCCTGGTACCAAGACCCAGCTCTACCCAACAGCCTATGAACTCCAGTGCTGGAAGCCCCAGGCCAAACAACCAGGAAGACAGGAACACAATCCCACCTATCAAAAAAAAAAAATGAGATGACAAAAAAATATGTCATAGATGAAGGAGCCAGGTAAAAACCTACAAGACCAAATAAATGAAGAAATAGACAACCTACCCGAAAAAGAATTCAGACTAATGATTGTAAAGATGATCCAGAATCCCAGAAATAGAATGGAGGCACAGATCAAAAAAATACAAAAAATGTTTAACAAAGATCTAGAAGAATAAAGAACAAACAAACAGACATGAACAACACAATAACTGAAGTGAAAAATACACTAGAAGGAATCAATAACAGAATAACTAAAGTAGAAGAATGAATAAGTGAGCTGGAAGACAGGATGGTGGAAATAACGGCTGAGGAGCAGAATAAACAAAAAAGAATGAAAAGAATTGAAGGCATTCTCAGACACTTCTGAGACAACACTAAACACACCAACATTTGAATTATAAGGGTCCCAGAAGAAGAAGAGAAAAAGAAAAGGTCTGAGAAAATATTCAAAGAGATTATAGTGGGAAACATCCCTAACATGGGGAAGGAAATAGTCACCCAAGTCCAGGAAGTACAGAGAGTCCCATACAGGATAAACCCTAGGAGAAACACACCAAGACACATATTAATCAAACTAACAAAAATTAAATTCAAAGAAAAATATTAAAAGCAGCAAGGGAAAAGCAAAAAATAACATAAATAGGAATCCCCATAAGGTTATCAGTTGATTACTCAGAGAAACTCTTCAGGCCAGAAGGGAGTGGCAGGATATACTTAAAGTGATGAAAGAGAAAAACCTACAATCAAGATTACTCTACCCAGCAAGGATATCATTCAGATTTGACAAAGAAATCAAAAACTTTACAGACAAGCAAAAGCTAAGAGAATTCAGCATCACCAAACGAACTTTACAACAAGTGCTAAAGGAACTACTCCAGGCGGGAAACAGAAGAAAAAGACCCACAAAAACAAACCCAAAACACCCATTTATGATAAAAACTCTCCAGAAAGTGAGCATAGAGGGAACTTACCTCAACATAATAAAGACTATATATGACAAACCCACAGCAAACATCACTCTCAATGGTGAAAAACTGAAAGCATTTGGATTAAAATCAAGAACAAGACAAGGATGTCCCCTATCAGCACTCTTATTCAACATAGTTTAGAAAGTCCTAACCATGACAATCAGAGAAGGAAAAAAAAAAATAAAAGGAATCCAAACTGGAAAAGAAAAGGAAAACTATCACTGTTTGCAGATGACATGATATTATACATAGAAAATCCTAAAGATGCCACCAGAAAACTACTAGAACTAATCAATGAACCTGGTAAGGTTGCAGGATACAAAATTAATGCACAGAAATCTCTTGCATTCCTAAACACAAACAATGAAAAATCAGAAAGAGAAATTAAGGAAACAATCCCATTTACCATCACAACAAAAAGAATAAAATACCTAGGAATAAACCTACCTAAGGAGGCAAAAGACTTGTATTCAGAAAACTATAAAACACTGATGAAAGAAATCAAAGATGACATAAACAGATGGAAAAATATACCATGTTCTTGGATTGGAAGAATCAATATTGTGAAAATGACTCTACTACCCAAAGCAATCTACAGATTCAACGCAATCCCTATCAAACTACCAATGGCATTCTTCACAGAACTAGAACAAAAAATTTTACAATTTGTATGGAAACACAAAAGACATTGAATAGAAAAAGCAATCTTGAGAAAGAAAAACAGAGCTGGAGGAATCAGACTCCCTGACTTCAGACTATACTACAAAGCTACAGTAATCAAGACAGTATGGTACTGGCACAAAAACAGAAATATAGATCAATGGAACAGGTTAGAAAGCCCAGAGATAAATCCATGCACATATGGTCACCTAACTTATGAAAAAGGAGGCAAGAACATACAACGGAGAAAAGACAGCCTCTTCAATAAGTAGTGTTTGGAAAACTGGACAGCTACATGTAAAAGAATGAAATTAGGGGCTTCCCTGGTGGCACAGGGGTTAAGAACCCGCTTGGCAATGCAGGGGACACGGGATCGAGCGCTGGTCCAGTAAGATCCCACATGCTGCGGATCAACTAAGCCCATGTGCCACAACTACTGAGCCTGTGTGCCACAACTACTGAAGCCTGCACACCTAGAGCCCATGCTCCACAACAAGAGAAGCCACCACAATGAGAAGCCCACACACTGCAATGAAGAGTAGCCCCCACTTGCCACAACTAGAGGAAGCCCATGCACAGCAACAAAGACCCAATGCAGCCAATAATAAATAAATAAATAAGAATGAAATGAGAATACTACCTAATACCATACACAAAAAAATAAACTCCAAATGTATTAAATGCCTAAATGTAAGGCTGGACACTATAAAATTCTTAGAGGAAAACATAGGCAGAACACTCTGACATAAATCACAGCAAAACCTTTTTTGATCCACCTCCAGGAGTAATAAAAATAAAAACAAAAGTAAACGAATGGGACCTAATGAAACTTCAAAGCTTTTGCACAGCAAAGGAAACCATAAGTAAGACAAGAAGACAAGCCTCAGAATGGGAGAAAATATTTGCAAACGGGGCAACAGACAAAGGATTAATCTCCAAAATATACAAACAGCTCATGGAGCTCAATATTAAAAAAAAAAAAAAAAACCCTATTACAAAATGGGTGGAAGAACTAAATAGGCATTTCACCAAAGAAGACATACAGATGGCCAAGAGGCACATGAAAAGATGCTCAACATCACTAATTATTAGAGAAATGCAAATCAAAACCACAATGAGGTATCACCTCACACCAGTCAGAATGGCCATCATCAAAAATTCTACAAACAATAAATGTTGGAGAGGGTGTGGAGAAAAGGGAACACTTTTGCACTGTTGGTGGCAATGTAAATTGATACAGTCACTATGGAGAACAGTATGGAGGTTCCTTAGAAAGCTAAAAATAGAACTACCATATGACCCAGCAATCCCACTACTGGGTATATACCCTGAGAAAACCATAATTCAAAAGAACACATGTACCCCAATGTTAATTGCAGCACTGTTTACAATAGCCGGGACATGGAAACAACCTAAACGTCCAACGACAGATAAATGGATAAAGAAGATGTGGTACATATATACAATGGAATATTACTCAGCCGTAAAAAGGAATGAGGGCTTCCCTGGTGGTGCAGTGGTTAAGAATCCGCCTGACAATGTAGGGGACACGGGTTCAAGCCCTGGTCCAGGAAGATCCCACATGCTGTGGGGCAACTGAACCCATGCACCACAACTACTGAGCCTGAACTCTAGAGCCCATGAGCCGCAACTACTGGGCCCGTGTGCCACAACTACTGAAGCCCGGGTGCCTAGAGGCCATGCTCCGCAACAAAAGAAGTCACTGCAATGAGAAGCCTGCACACCACAACAAAGAGTAACTCCTGCTCACCACGACTAGATAAAGCCCATGTGCTGCATTTAAAAATGAACGAAATTGGGTCATTTGTAGAGATGTGGATGGACCTAGAGTCTGTCATACAGAGTGAAGTAAGCCAGAAAGAGAAAAACAAATATCGTTTATTAATGCATATATGTGGAATCTAGAATAATGGTACAGATGAACCTATTTGCAGGGCAGGAATAGAAACATAGAGATAGAGAAAGGACATGTGGACACAGTGGGGAAGGGGAAGGTGGGACAAATTGGGAGATTAGATTTGACACAAATACACTACCATGTGTAAAATAGATATAGTGGGAACCTGCTGTATAGCACAGGGAGCACAGCTCAGTGCTCTGTGACAACCTAGATGGAGGGATGGGGTGGGGGGTTGGAGGGAGGTCCAAGAGGGAGGTGATATAGGTATATATATAGCTGATTCACTTCATTGTACAGCAGAAACGAACACAAAATTTTAAAGCAATTATACTCCAATAAAAAAATCAGAAAAAGAAAAGAATAAATTCTGGAACTGAAGAATACAATAACTGAATTGAAACTTTCACTTAGACAATCAACAGCTGACTTTCCAGGCAGAAGAAAGAATCAGTGAACTTGAATACAATAGTTTCTACATTACCAAGTCAGAGGAGCAAAAAGAAAAAAGAATTAAAAGTGAAGAGATTCTAAAAAACTTATGGGACAACATCAAGTGGAACAACATACACGTATGGGAGTCTGAGAAGAAGAAGAATGTGAGAATGGGGCAGACAGCCTATTTCAAGAAATAATGGCCAAAAACTTCCCAAATCTGAGGAAGTAAATGGACATACAAATTCAAGAATCGCAGAGAACTCTAGTCAGGATACATCCAAAGAGACACACACTGAGACACACCATAATCAAACTGTCAAATATCACAGAAAAATATAGAATCTAGAAAGCAGCAAGAGAAAAAGCAATGTGTTCCTGTTAGACTATCAGTGATTTTCTCAGCAGAAACTTTGTAGGCTAGAAGTGAGGAGAATGATATGTTCAAAGAGCTGAAAAAAACTTTCAATCAAGAATACTATACTATATGTATTCTATATACTATACTATATACTATACCATATGACCCCACAATCCGACTCCTGGACATATACCCAGAGAAAACCATAATTCAAAAAGATACATGCACCCCAATGTTCACTGCAGCACTATCTACAATAGCCAGGACATGGAAGCAACTTAAATGTCCATCAACAGAAGAATGGATAAAGAAGATGTGGTACATATATACAGTGGAATATTACTCAGCCATAAACTGGAATGAAACTGTGCAATTTGCAGAGACATGGATAGACCTAGAGACTGTCATACAGAGTGAAGTAAGTCAGAAAGAGAAAAGCAAATATTGCATAATATTGCTTATATGTGGAATGTAGAAAAATGATATAGATAAACTTATTTGCAAAGCAGAAATAGAGATACAGATGTAGAGAACAGACGTATGGATACCAGAGAGGGGAGGGGGGATGGGATGAATTGGGAGAATGGGATTGACATATATACACTATGTATGAAATAGATAACTAATGAGAACCTGCTGTATAACACAGGGAACTCTACTCAGTGCTCTGTGGTGACCTAAATGGGAAGGAAATCCAAAAAAAGAGGGTATATATGTATACATATAGTGGATTCACTTTGCTGTACAGCAGCAACTAACACAACATTTTAAATCAACTATACTCTAATAAAAATTAATTTAAAAATAAAAAAATAAATTGAGATGTAAGTGTAAAATACACACCAGATTTCAAAAATATCATGAGTAAAAAATGTAACATGTCTTATTAATAATCATATTTATTACAAGTTGAGGTGATAATATTTTGGATATATTGAATTAAATACAATTTGTTATTAAAATTTTAAAAAAGAACATTATACTGAGCCAAATTATACTTCAAAAAGAAAGATAAATTAAGAGTTTCAAAGATAAACAAAAGCTGATGTTGTTCATCAACAGTAGACTTGTTCTACAAGAAAATGCTGAAAAAAATACTTCAAGTTGAAGCAAAAGTACAATGAAGAGCAATATAACTCCCTGATAAAGGTAAATGTATAGAGAAATACAGAATCTTGTAGTATTGCCATGTAGGTGTGTAAAAGTGGCATGGAATTTTTAAACAAGAGGATTAAAATAATCATAAATCTGTATTAATAAATGCACAATACAAAAAGAGGTAATTTGTGCCATCAATAACATAAAACAGGGGACAGAGAGGTAAAGAAGTAACATTTTTATATGTAATTAAAGGTAAGTTGTTATTGGTTTAAAATATAGGTCAACTTCAAGACATGTTATATAGTTACAATGGTAACCATAAAAAATATATAATATACACAAAGGTAAATGAGAAGAAAATCAAAGTACATAATGAAACAAATCAACAAAACACAAATAAAGCAGCAAGGGAAGAATGGATGGTCAATAAAGCTATGAGACATACAGGAAAAAAATTTTAATGGCAGTAGTAGTAACTACATATCAGTAAAAACTATAAATGTAAATGGATTAAACACCTTAATTAAAAGACATAGATTGACCAGATATATTTAAAAAAAAAAAAGGATCCAACTATATTCCATCTACAAGATCTTCACTTTTTATTTTTTTAATTTGGCTGAGCCACAGTGTGCAGGATCTTCACTGTCATGCACAAGACCTTCATTGTAGCATGTGGGATCTTTAGCTGCAGCATGCAGGATCCTTTTAGTTGCAACATGCAGGATCTTTTAGTTGCAGCATGTGGGATCCAGCTCCCTGACCAGGGATCCAATCCAGGCCCCCTGCATTGGGAGCATGGAGCCCCAACAACTGGACTACCAGGGAAGTCCCAAGAGCTTCACTTTAGATCTAAAGATCTACACAGATTAAAAGAGAAAGTAAGAGAAAAGATATTCCACATACATAGGAGCCTAAATAGAGTAGGGATGGCCATACTCATATCAGACAGAATAGATTTTATGACCAAAAAAATGCCACAAGCAACAAAGAAGGACATTATATGATGCTAAAAGGATATTAATTCACCAAGAAGATATAACAGTTGTATATCCATATGCATCTAACATTTGAACTCCCATATATATGAGGTAAACATTGAAGAACTGAAGAGAGAAATAGACAGAAACATAGTAATAATATGAGACTTCAAAACACCACTTTCATTTATGGATAGAATAATCAGACAAAAGAACAAAGGATCAATTGAACCTAACAGACATATTCAGAGCACTCCACCCAATGGTAGAATACACAATCTTCTCCAGCACACATGAAACCTTCCCTAAGTTAGATCACAAGTTAGGCCACAAAACAAGTTTAACAAATTTAAGAAGATTTAATTCATACAAATATCTTCTCTGATCACAATGCAATAAACTAGAAATCAATAGCAGAAGAAAACAGGAAAATCCACAAATGTGCGGAAATTAAATAATTCATTCTTAAGCAAGCAATGGATCAAAGAAGAATTTTAAAATATCTGGAGACAAACGAAAATGAAAACACAACATACCAAATCTTATGGGATCAGTACTAAGAGGCAAGTTTATTGTTGTAAACATTTGCATTAAAAAAGAAGAAATATTTCAAATCAACAACCTAACTTTATACCTAAAGGAACTATAAAAGAAGAACAAACTCAACCTAAAATTAGGAGAAGAAAGAAATAGTAAAAATTAGAGCAGAGGGCTTCCCTGGTGGCGCAGTGGTTGAGAGTCCGCCTGCCGATGCATGGGACACGGGTTCATGCCCCGGTCCGGGAAGATCCCACATGCCGCGGAGCGGCTAGGCCCGTGAGCCATGGCCGCTGAGCCTGCGCATCCAGAGCCTGTGCTCCGCAACGGGAGAGGCCACAACAGTGAGAGGCCCACGTACCAAAGGAAAAAAAAAAATTAGAGCAGAGATAAATGCAATAGAAAACAATGGAAAAAATCAATAAAACCAAGAATTAATCTTTCTAAAGATCATCAAAATCAACATACCAATACTAGACCACCTAAGAAAAAAGATAAAATACTTAAATAACCATAATTAGAAATGAAAGAAGGAACACTACAATAAATGTCATGGAAATTAAAAAGAGACTAATATAGCAATTATATGTCAGTGAATTGGATGACCTACAAGAAATAGATAAATTTCTAGAAACATACAGCATAACAAGACTGAATCATGAAGAAATAAAAATCTGAATTTCCCTATAATAAGTAAGGAGAATGAAGCAGTAATCAAAAACCTTCCAAAAAAGAAAATCCCATAACCAGATGGCATCACTGGGGAATTCTATGAAAAATTTAGAGAAGAATGAATACCAATCCTCCCCAGGGTTTCCAAAAATTGAAGAGGAAGAAATACTTCAAACTTCAGCATTACTCTGATATTAAAACAGACAAAGACTCAAGAAAAGAAAACTACAGACCAGTATCCCTGATGAATGGTCATGCAAAAATCTTCAACAAATACTAGCAAATCAAATTCAATGCACATGAAAATGATTATATACCATGAACAAGTGAGATTTATAAATGGAATGCAAGGATGGTTCAACATATAAAAACCAATCAATGTAACACACCATAATAACAAAATGAAGAACAAAAACCACATGATTATCTTAATTGAGAGAGAAAAAGCATCTTACAAAATTCAACACCCTTTCATGATAAACACACTCAACAAACTAGGAATAGAGGGAGATTACCTCAACATAATAAAAGCCTTACAAGAAAAGCTGACAGCTAACATCATACTCAATGGTGAAAGACTGAAAACTTTTCCTCTAAGGTCAGGAACAAAGATAACAACTCTTGCCACTACTATTCAACATAGTACTAGATCAATTAGACAAGAAAAGAAATAAAAGGCATCCAAGTTGGAGAGAAGTAAAATTATCTCTATTTTCAGATGAAATGCAATCATACGCAGAAAGCACTAAAGATTACACACACGGGCCTCCCTCATGGTGCAGTGGTTGAGAATCTGCCTGCCAATGGAGGGGACACGGGTTTGAGCCCTGATCTGGGAAGATCCCACATGCCGCGGAGCAACTAGGCCCGTGAGTCACAACTACTGACCCTGTGCGTCTGGAGCCTGTGCTCCGCAACAAGAGAGGCCGCAATAGTGAGAGGCCTGCGAACTGTGATGAAGAGTGGCCCCCGCTTGCCGCAACTAGAGAAAGCCCTCGCACAGAAACGAAGACCCAACACAGCCAAAAATTAATTAATTAATTTTAAAAGATTACACACACACAAACTTTATAGCTAATAAATGAGTTCAGCAAAGTCTCAGGATACAAAATCAACATATGATAATCAGTTGTGCCTCTGTAAACTAACAATGACCAATCCAAAAAGGAAATTAAAAAAATAATCCCATTTACTATAGCATCAAAAAGAATAAAATGCTTAAGAATAAACTTAACCATGGAGGTAAAAGACCCATTCAGTGAAAACTATAACACTTTGCTAAAAGAAATCAAACTATAATAACTATATATAACACTTTGCTAAAAGAAATCAAACTATAACACTTTGCTAAAAAGAAATCAAACTATAACACTTTGCTAAAAGAAATCAAATCACTTTGCTAAAAGAGGAAAGACATTCCATGCTCATGATTGAAAGACTTAATATTGTTGAAATATTCATAGTACCCAAGGCAATCTACAGATTCAATGCAATTCCTATCAACATTCCAAAGACCTTTTTTGCAGAAATAGAAAAATATCCTAAAATTCACATGGAATCTCAAGGGATCCTGATAGCCAAAACAATCTTGAAAATGAATAATAAAATTGGAGACCTCACACTTCCTGATATCAAAACATACAACAAAGCAGTAATATTCAAGACAGTGTGGTACTGGCATAAATATAGATATAGATAGATATAGATGTAGATATATCACAGTAGAATAGAATAGAGACCCCCAAAATAACCCCTTCCATATATAGCCAAATTATTTTCAACAAGCATGCCAAGATCACTCAGTGGGGAAATAATAATAGATTTTGTAAATGGTGTTGGGGAAACTGGATACCTACATGCAAAAGAATGAAGTTGGACCCTTACCTTACAATCATATACAAAAATTAACCCCCAAAAATGGATTAAAGATCTAAATGTAAGTCTTAAAGGTGTAAAAATTCTAGAGGAAAATATAGGGGAAATTTTCATGACATTAAGTTTGGCAATGATTTTTTGGATATGACCCCAAAACCAAGGCAGCAAACATGAAAATTGACAAATGGGACTACATCAAACTTTAATATTTCTATGCATCAAAGAAAACAATCAACAAGGTAAAAAGGCAACCTACAGAAAGGGAGAAAATATTTGCAAATCATATATCAGCTAAGGGGTTAATATCTAGAAAATTCTACAACTCAACAACTACAACAAAAATAACTTGATCAAAAATGGGCAAAAGACTTGAATAAACAATTCTCCAAATGAAGAAATACAAATGGCCAACAAGCATATGAAAAGATGCTTAAAATCACTAAGCAGAAATGCAAATTAAAACCACTATGAGATGTCCACACTACCCAAAGCAATCTATAGATTCAATTCAATTCCCATCAAAATTCCAATGGTAATTTTCACAGAAATAGAACAAGCAATCCTAAAATTTGTATGGAACCACAAAAACCTCGAACAGCCTAAACAATCTTGAGAAAGAACAAAGCTGGAAGCATCACACTCCTCATTTCAAACTATATTAACAAAGCTATAGTAATCAAAACAACATCATATTGGCATAAATACACATAGAACAATGAAACAGAATAGAGAGCCCAGAAATAAACCACAAATATATGATCAATTAATTTACAACAAAGAGGCCAAGAACATACAATGAGAAAAGGATGGTCTCTTCAATAAATGGTTTTGGGAAAACTGACAGTCACAGGCAAAAGAATGAAACTAACCACTATAATACACCATACACAAAAATTAACTGAAAATGGATTAAAGACTTTAATGTAAGACCTGAACTCATAAAACTCCTAGAAGAAAACAGGCTATAAGCTTCCTGACAGCAGTTTGGATGACGACTTTTTTTTGAAACTGACACCAGAAAGCAAAGGCGACAAAAGCAAAAATAAACAGTGGGACTATATCAAACTAAAAAGCTTCTGCACAGCAAAGGAAACTATCAACAAAATTAAAAGACAACCTACTAAATGGGAGAAAATATTTGCAAATCATATATCTTATAAGGGGTTAATATCCAAAATATATAAAGAATTCATACAACTCAACATCAAAAAAACAAACAACCCAATTTAAAAATGGGCAGAAGATCTGAATAAACATTTTTCCAAAGAAGACATACAGACAGCCAATAGGCACATGAAAATGTGCTCAACATCACTAGCCATCAGGGAAATTCAAGTCAAATCCACAATGAAATATCATCTCACACCTGTTAGAATGGCTATTATAAAAAAGACAAAAAGTAACAAATGTTGAAGAGGATGTGGAAAAAAGGGAACCTTTGTGTTCTGTTGGTGGGAATGTAAATTGGTGCAACCTCTATGAAAATCAGTATTGATCTTCTTCAAAAAATTAAAAATAGATATGCCATATGATCCAGCAATTCCACTTCTGGGTATTTATCTGAAGAAAATGACAACACTAACTCAAAAAGATGTATGCACCCCATGTACACTGCAGCATTATTTACAATAGGCAAAATATGGAAACGTCTTAAGCGTCCATTGACAGACGAATGCATAAAGAAAACGCAGTGTATATGTACATTGGAATACCTTTCAGTCATAAGAAAGAATGAAACCTTGCCATGTGTGACAATATGGGTGAATCTTAAGGACATTATGCTGAGTGAGATAAGTTGGACAGAGAAGGACAAATATTGTATGATCTCACAATATGTAATCTAAAACAAACAAGCTCACAGATACAGAGAACAGATTGGTGGTTGCCAGAACCTGTGGGGGCAGGAGACAAAACAGGTGAAGGAGGTCAAAATGCCCTAACTTCCAGTTATAAAATAAGTAAGTCATGGGGATGTAATGTACAGCATGGTGACTATAGTTAATAATACTCTACTGAATATTTGAAAGTTGCTGAGAGTGAATCTTAAAAGTTCTCAATATACAAATGTCAAATAATTGTATTGTACACCTTAAACTAATATAATGTTAGATGTCAACAATATCTCAATTAAAAACTCAATTAAATTTTTAAAACCACAATGAGATATCATCTCACATCCATTAGGATGGTGACTATTAAAAGAACAAAAAATAACAAGTGCTGACAAGGATGTGGAGAGATGGGAACCCTTGGTCACTGTGGGTGGGAATGGAAAATAGTATGGAAGTTTCTCAAAAAATTTAAAAATGAGTCTGTCATACAGAGTGAAGTAAGTCAGAAAGAGAAAAACAAATATCGTATGCTAACACATATATAGGGAATCTAAAAAAAAAAAGGTTCTGAAGAACATAGAGGTAGGACAGGAATAAAGACACAGACGTAGAGAATGGACTTGAGGACACGGGGCGGGGGAAGGGTAAGCTGGGACAAAGTGGGAGAGTAGCATTGACATATAGGTACTACCAAATGTTAAATAGATAGCTAGTGGGAAGCAGCTGCACAAAACAGGGAGATCAGCTCAGTGTTTTGTGACCACCTAGAGGGGTGGGATAGGGAGGATGGGAGGGAGACACAAGAGGGAGGAGATATGGGGATATATGTATATGTATAGCTGATTCACTTTGTTAAAAAGCAGAAACTAACACACCATTGTAAAGCAATTATACTTCAATAAAGATGTTAAAAAGAGAACTATTATATGATCCAACGATCTCACCTCCAGTATATATCCAAAAGAATTCAAAGCAGGATCTTGAAGAGATATTTGCATGTTCATGTTCATCACAGCATTATTCTCAATAAGCAAGAGATAAGCAACCCAAATGTCCATCAACAGATAAATGGATAAATAAAATGTGGTATGTCCATACAATGGAATATTATTCAGCCATAAAAAGAAGGAAATTACATCACATGCTACAACTTGGTTGAAGCTAGAGAACATTATGCTAAGCAAAATTACCCAGCCACAAAAGGAAAAATACTGCATGACTCCACTCATATTAAGTATCTAAAGTAGTCAAAATCATAGAAACAGTAAGTAGAAAGGCAGTTGCCATGGACAAGGCTGGATAGTTAATGTTTAGTGGGTATAGTTTCAGTTTTGCTAGATGAAAATTTTCTGTGATCTGTTGCCCAGCAATGTAAATATATTTGACACTACTGAATTGTACATTTTAAAAGGGTTAAGATGGTAGATTTCTTGGTAGGAGATATTTTTAACCACAATAAAGAAAAATAATCCACAAAAGAACCCTTTAAGATGGGTGAAAGAAGCCAGACACCAGTCATTGTATAATTCTACTTATGTGAAATTCAAGAATCAGCAAAACCAATCTATGGTGACAGAAAATAGATTGGTGGCTGCCTATGGAGTCAGAGATTGAATAGAAAGGAGCAGGGGACTTCCCTGGTGGCATAGTGGTTAGGAATCCACCTGTCAATGTAGGGGACACGGGTTCAAGCCCTGGTCCGGGAAGATCCCATACGCTGCAGAGCAACTAAGCCTGTGCGCCACAGCTACTGAGCCTGTGCTCTAGAGCCCACAAGCCACAACTACTGAGCCTGAGTGCCACAACTACTGAAGCCCGCTCGCCTAGAGTCCGTGCTCCACAACAAGAGAAGCCACCGCAATGAGATGCCCACACACTGCGACAAAGAGTAGCCCCCACTCGCCACAATTAGAGAAAGCCTGCATGCAACAACGAAGATCCAACACAGCCATAAATAAATTAATTAATTATTTTTTTAAAAAAACCTCAATATCTTGAGGTGGTGATTACATGCGTGTATACAGAAATTTTAAAAATCTAAAATTTCAGTGAGCTACATTTTTGTTCCTTACATACACTACTCTGTAAGTCATATCTCAACAAAAATTAAAGCAATACCAACAAACATGTCATGGGATTTGACATAAAATAAGAAAAAATAGACAGAAAAGGGGAATCAAGCCACAGGACAGGACAAGTTGCAAGTTCAAGGACCTAGAGGCTTCAGTATTAATGAGACACAAAATGCTCTTCTAAATAAAGAGAATGGGCTTCCCTGGCGGTCCAGTGGTTAAGACTCTGCTATTCCAATGCAGGGGGCGTGGGTTCGATCCCTGATCAGGGAACTAAGATCCCACACGCAACGTGGCCCAGGCAAAAAATGAAAGAAAGAGAGACAGAGAGGGAGACAGAGAGGGAGAAAGAAAGAAAGAAGAAAGAAAGGAAGGAAGGAAGGAAGGAAGGAAGGAAGGAAGAAAAAGAAAATGGCTGAAATGATGCTAGATGAATTCAAGTTCAGGTCAAAAAAAGAAAAAAAGCCATGCAATCCTGCTTTATTCTCATGGAAACTGGGAGATTTGTTGCATACAGAACACTGGACATCCTCACTGCTTTAGCTCCCTAGTTTATTCCTAGTTTCGGAAGAACCAAGAATCTGCAGTATTCATAGGAACCCACCACCAGTGGTCACAGCTGCCTGTGACTTACAAGTGATTTATGGTGGGGGCCACTGCAAAACCTCACATTTGTCACCTTCTGATGCCCACACATCTTCCCCTCTCCATTTCTAGAGGGGCAATCATGCCTTTCCTTCTCTTTCACCTTCCAAATCTAATGCAAGCATCTCTCCCCAGTAGAACTGAATCCCAAGCAAACCTGGCAAGGAGTTCTGAAAAATGTGGTCCCCAGGGTTTAGCTCCTCTGATAAAGAGGAGAACAGAGAAAGGAATGGAGATAAATGTTGATTACAAAAACACCAGTGCTGTTTTTTAATTTTTTGTTTTTTGTTTGTTTTTGCTGATGAGGTTGAATATTTTCCCTAGATTTGCTTACTGGGTTTTCCATTTTGTGGTAAACAATGAAGAAGCTGTTGTTTTACAAAGTTCCGTTTTTGCAGAGAGAAAAAAGTCAATGTTAAGTGTGGACTTGTGATTTATATATACCTCAGTTGCCCCTTTTGAAAACAATTTAGACTAACTCCTCAAGCTAGTAATAGACACCACCATTCCTGCAACAACCAAGTACCAAGTCCACTAAACCAGGAGGAGAATCATTGCTCCTAGATACTGAGAAATTACTGGGAGCCAGTGCCCCACATGCTAATCATATGGCATCTTTTTATGGTGAAGGGACAAGTTTAATATTTTTTATATACTTCCTTGTGCATTTTTCCTCCTCACAGTAGTCCAGTCCTTCCTGTGCAGCTCTGTCCCTTATCAAAGATGGAGCCTAAGACTTGTTGCCTCAATGAGGGGGCCAAAGGGATTCCAGCCAAAACAAAGAAGACCATCTGCTCAGAAGACAGTTGAGGTTAGGAAAGTCCCTACAGAAAGAAAGAAGGGGGTGTCTTCCCTATGATTTGATGAGGGTGGCAAGTAAGGGGGAGGAAGAGCAGGAGTTGAGATGCTAGGGTCCTGGCAACCATACCCTGGGGTCAAAACTCTGGGGTGTGGTGAGAATGGCGTATACAAACCCCAAGTGTATTTAGAAATCCTAGGGAAGAAGGGATTTGACCTGGCTTCTTAGGGTGTCCAGGAACCTTCCTAGGGTGCCACAGACCACACAAGGGACCATGTTCAACCTGACATCTGAGCAACAGATCAGAAATAGTGAGGGAACTGAATGTCTCCAGAAACTTGCAACCATGGTTAACCCTAGGGAAGGTAATATTAGGGAGCCCTATGAAGGAGACTTTAAATCGTGTGAATTTTGAACCCCATGGATGCCTGTGGTAAATTACAAAAATATATATAATTCTTTACCCCCTCCCTGTATCCATGCCCTTTGCGATCTGATTTTGCAGCTCCTCTTATTAAGAGGTGAAGTCTATTTTCCATCCCTTGAATCTGGTCTGGTCTTGTGACTTCCTTTGGCCAAAAGAATGTGGCAGAAGTGACACTGTACCTTAGAACTTCTGCTCTTTCTCAAAACTGTCCCTCTCAACTGCACAAGCCCAGACTAGCCTCCTGGAGAATGAGCGACCATATGGAGGAAAACTGAGGTGGCCCAGGCAACAGTCAGCCAACCCCAGTAGCAAAGCAATTTAGCCAACCTGATGCAGATCTCGAATGCATGGCAATACCAGTCAAAAATCAGCAGAGATATGAAGAACAATGGAGCTGAGCCCAGATGAAATTATCAACCCACAGAATCACAAGTTAAATAAATGGTTATTGTTTTAAGTCACAACATTTTTGGTATGATTTGTTACTCAGCAGTAGCTAACCAATACAATGCCTTACCTATTAAAATAAATTAAACTAATTTTTAAAAAACTTGAGAATGAAAGAAATAGCTGAGAATGGAATTCACACAGATAAGTGGCTGATTCAAAAGTTCCCCTGTGAGGATGACATGGAGGTCCTGAGGGTCTGGTGGAATTTTCTAGGCCTGTGATCTGTTCAAAGAGGTTCCAATAGATGGGCCTCCTCAACAGGAGAACAAGTAGAGGAAGCAATGCAATTTAGCAGTGGTGCCAATGAAAGGTCCCAAAGGCCATACAGGACCAGCCACACCTTGACAGACCCAGTGAAAAGTGCTCAGGGATGAAATTAGACCAACCTCCAAGACAGACCCAGACGCCAAGACAGTGTTCAAACCCAAGGCCCACTATTCTACCCCAGAAAGAAACTTCAGCTTCCTCTGCACCCAGGACCATCTGCATTAGGAAAGAAGAAGGGAAGAACTGAAAGCTTGACCTTCTTTTATTTTCTAGAAAAGACTGAGTTAACCTAAGAGAGAATGATGGCAGCATATACAGTGCTTACTCCACCCCATACTTGCAAGCATATTTTTATTTTTATTTTACGGATCAGTGATTGTCCTAGGGTCACACAGCCAGATCTGTGTAAAGCCAAGATTTGAATCCAAACAGTGCAGCTAAAGAGGCTGTCAGACCTGGAAGAGCCTGGGATTAATTAGCACACTTAATCTTTTCCTTCCTGATAGGTAGCATGATGGGGCGGGGGGGGGGGTCCCAAGGAAGTTTAGATCAATTACAGAAAATTAAGGTGCCACAAAACACAGATTTTTGCACAATCCGAGTGTGTTACATTTGGACCCCAGAAAATGGAGGTTTAGAAAGTTGCCCAAGATTACTCAATTAGGAAGAGAGTGTGTGTCACCCTGCAATGTTAAAAGGAGGCCTCTGGGAAGCTTTCTTTATAATAAATCCTTCTTAAGCAAATATCACCTCCTCTATTTCCTACATATTATGAATAATGATGGCTAATATGTTTAGCCTTTACATTATGCTAAGCCCTCACACACATGTATCATTCCTGCAACACCTTTCTTAGGAAGGGATTGTTACTGTCCCCATTTTGCAAATGAGGCAACAAAGGCTCAAAGATGACAAGTGACTTTGAAATGTCACACAGCCAGGAAGAGGCAGACCTGATTCTTGATCCAAAGTCAGGCTGACTTGAGGGCACACTATGACAGCCATGCTCATCTCCCTTCCAGGATGCCAAGGACAGGGTCTGGAAAAGGTTAAGTCTTTGACAGAGTGATTACAGGAACTACTGCTCAGACACGAAAGCCGGAAACCTCTTCACCCAGCTTCTTCCTCTTACACCAGCAGCCTTGTCTTGCTGTAGTGAAAATATATCCCCAAGTAGCCTTGGCCATGAGAAGCAGAAAAAGCCTTGCCCACAGATCTCACTTCAGACTCCAACATCGATCAGAGAACGGAATGGTGGCCAGTCTAGGAGACCACGGGAGGCACACTTTGCCCCCAGTGATGCCCACTCCTACCCGCCTGGCTCATTCATCTCCCCGCTCCTGGCTGCTGGCACTGCTCCTTGTCCTCTGGGGTGAGTAGGATCTGGGACAGAACAGGATCCACCCCTGGCTGATCCCACAGAGAGGTGCCAGGAGGGGCTTGACCCCACCAAGATGGAGGGGGAGGGGAGAGCTGAGAACTTTCCTGATCCCAGCAGAGTGCAGACCAAGTGTTGAGAGAAGCAGAACTTCTTGGGCAGCACAGGGATGTTAAGCTGCCAGGCTCTGGGCTCATACCGCCGGGTTCTGGCTCAGACACTTGCATGCCTATCTACAAAGAACTGCTCTTTGGGGCCTTTCTCTAGGGGTACTGTATTAAATATAAAAATGGTGAGGCTCAGCCCAGGAGCAGCTACATAATTTGCCCAGCCTTGTGAAAAATAAAAGTACAGGTCCTTTGTTCAAAAAGTATTAAGAGCTGCAATGAACGTTTTGGTACATGACTCTTTGAATTATGGTTTTCTCAATATATATGATTCAGCCATAAAAAGAAACGAAATTGAGATATTTGTAGTGAGGTGGATGGACCTAGAGTCTGTCATACAGAGTGAAGTAAGTCAGAAAGAGAAAAACAAATACTGTATGCTAACACATATATATGGAATCTAAGGAAAAAAATAATTAAATAAAAAATTAAAATAAATAAATAAATAAAAGGGCATGAAGAACCTAGGGGTAAGACGGGAATAAAGACACAGACCTACTAGAGAATGGACTTGAGGACATGGGGAGGGGGAAGGGTAAGCTGTGACAATGTGAGAGAGTGGCATGGACATATATATCCACTACCAAACGTAAAATAGATAGCTAGTGGGAAGCAGCCGCATAGCACAGGGAGATCAGCTCGGTGCTTTGTGACCACTTAGAGGGGTGGGATAGGGAGGGTGGGAGGGAGGGAGACGCAAGAGGGAAGAGATATGGGAACATATGTATATGTATAACTGATTCACTTTGTTATAAAGCAGAAACTAGCACACCATTGTAAAGCAATTATACTCCAATAAAGATGTAAAAAAAAAAGTATTAAGAATTTTAAGACAGCAGCAGTAGAGCATTAAGGCAAGCATGAGGCCTGTCTAAGCTCTGGGCCCTGTGCAACGATACAAATCAAACATCCATGAGCCAAAATGCAACTAATCCTGGGACCTACCTCTTTGTTTGGAGGATTCAATGAGATAATGCCTATAAATACCTGGCACGATGTAAAGATTTAATAACTGTTGGCTATTATTATCATACCCATGTCTCCTCTAAGTCAGGATCAGGCTGATTTAGCTGCTGAGTTTTGGGCCTTCTGGATACAACTCACCCTCTGAGCCCAGAACCCTCTGATCCACCAGACAAGATGCATGGCTATCAGTGGGCTCATTCCACCACCTGCCCATGTGGGTCTCTGCCCCAAGCCCTACTGAGGTCCAGATTCTGTTCATCACACCTAGGGTCCTCCAGAATTGTCACCCCCAAGAGAGGCCCCAGTGGGACCCTGGTGTGGAGTCAGACCTGGATGCTCCCTCGTTCACTGGCTGTGACTTGGGGCACCACTTCTCTTCTTCCAGCTGGTTTTCTCGAGGAAAATGTGAATCGTAATTCTTATTAACTCGTTTCACAAAGACTTTTGAGTGTCCATTACATGTTAGGCACTAGGTTAGGAAATCATATATCTAAACTAACCGGGATAAAATATATTCAAAATATTTTTGAAAAATGTTGATTTCTATCATGCTTCCAAAAGGGAACCCCTCAATAGGAATCATGAAAAACAAGAGCATGCAGATGGAAAATGGGTGGAAAGAAATCCCAGAGCTGTGGGAAAGGGAATGGTCCAGCTCCACAGCTAAGGTAGAGACAAAGCACCGAGGACAATTCCCAAAGTCCATGTGACAACACAGAAGGAGAATCAAGAAAGGGAGAGAGAGAGGGGTGTGGGGCACAGGGCCTTATTCCAGGCTCCAGTTTCCTCCCTGCTATTTCACTTTCCCAGACTCACCCCAACTGGGATAAGAATCATGAGACTTTCTGAGCCCTCATCTCCTCCCACTGCCTCTACTCCATTAGTTCTCCCTTTCTCATCACACACAGAAGCTTCATCTTTATAAATTTTTTAACAGCTTTATTGAGGTATAATTGACATACTATAAACTGTACATATTTAAGGTGTACAATTTGACAAGTTTTGTGGGCATTTCACACTTGTGAACTTATCACCAAGATAATCAAGATGAGGAATACCTCAAACACCCATAAAAGTTTCCTTGTGATTTACCCTTTCCACTCCTCCTCCTCCCCAGGCAACAGCTTATCTGCTTTCCATCACGATAGAGTAGTCTGCAATTTCTAGAACTTTATACAACAAACATCATACAGTATATACTCCTGTTTGCCTGGCTTCTTTTACTCATTGTAATTATTCTGAGATTCATTCATATTGTTGCACATATCAATAGTCATTTCTTTTCATTTCTAGCTACCTTATGGATAAACCAGTTTGTTTTTCCACTAACCTATTGACAGATATTTGGGTTATTCGCAGTTTGGGGCTATTACAAATAAAGCATCTTTGAACATTCATATAAAAGTCTTTGTGTGGACATATGCTTTCATTTCTCTTGGGAAAATACTTAAGAATAAAATGACTGGATCATATGGTAGGTGATTGTTTAACTTTTTAAGACACTGCCAAAGTGTTTTCCAAAGTGGTTGTACCACTTTACATTTTCATCATCAGTGTAGGAGGATAACATTTCCCCCACATCCTTTCCAACACTTGGTATAGTCAGCCTTTTCAATTTTAGTCATTCTAAAAGGTGTGTGGTGATATCTGTTTGTAGTTTTAATTTGCATTTCCCTAATGTGTAATGATGTTGAATATCTTTCACGTGCATTTTTTTTGATGAGGGTCCATTCAACGCCCATTTTTAAATTGTGTTTCTTATTATTGAGTTTTGAGAATTCTTTGTATATTCTGGTTACAAACCTTTTATCAGATGTATGCTTTGCAAAGATTTGTTCCTACTCTGTGGCTTATCTTTTCTTCTTTCACAAGTGTCTTTTGAACTCCTTTTAAGAGTTCTTAATTTTTATTTATCAACTTGTTCTTTTATCGATCAAGATTTTGGTGTTGTCTCTAAATATATGGTAGAATTCACCAGTGAAGCTATCTGGACTTGGAGTTTTCTTTGTGGGAAGGTTTTTAAAACAAATTAAATGTTTTAAATAGATAGAAACATCTATTTATCTCTTCTTGAGGTAGCTTTGGTAGTTTGTGATTTTCAAGAAATTTGTTTGTGTTGTTAAGTATATATAGCCATGAAACTTGTTAATAACAATGCCTAATTATCCTTTTAATATCTGTAAAAACTGTACTGGTGTCACCTCTCTCATTCCTGATACCTATCTATGGCTCTCACACTCTCTCTCTCTTTCTCTTTCTCTCGCTCTCCTTCTCTCCTTATTCAGAAGGGCTAGAGATGTATTAGTTTTAATGGTCTTCTCAAAGATTTTATTCTTGTTGATTTTCTCTATTGTTTTTGGTTTTCTACTTTATTGATTTTCACTCAGATCCTTGTAGTTTCCTTTCTTTTATTTACTTTTGATTTAATTTGCTCCTTTTTTCTATTTTAAGATGAAACTACGGTCATTCATTTAAGTCTTTTCTTCTTTCCTAAATAAGCATTTAATGCTAAAATATCCACCAGCTTAAGCAACATGCCACAAACTTTAATGCTGTGTTTTCGTTTTCATTCAGATCAAAATACTTCCTAATTACCGTTTTATTTTGTCTTTGACTCATGTATTAGTTTTCAAACATCTGAAGTTTTCGTGGCATCTGTTACTGATTCTACTAATTTAATTCCATTGTGGTCAAAGTTCATGCTTTTCATGACTTGAATTCTTTTAAATTTATTGAGACTTTTTTATGACTCAGAACATGCTCTATCTTTGTAAATGTTCCTTGTACAATTGAAAGTAACTGTATATCCTGCTATTTGGGGGTATAATTTTCTGTAAATATCAATTAGACTAAGTTGTTGATAGTATTTTTAAATCTTCTGTATTCTTTCTGATTTTCTGCCTATTTGTTCTATCAACTATTGAAATAAGGATATTGAAATCTCAGACTGTAACTGTGGATTTGTCTGTTTCTCCCTGCAGTTCTGTTGGGTTTTGCTTCATATACTTTCAAGTTCTGTTATTAGGTGCATAAATGCTTGGGGTTTTTATGTCTTCTTGATTATTTTACCCCTTTATCATTGTCAAATGGCATTCTTTATTCCTGGAGATATTTTTTGCTCCAAAATCTACTTTATCTGATATTAATATAGTCACTCCAGCTTTTGATTAGTGTTACTATGATATATCTTTTTCCATCATTCTTCTTTTAACATATTTGCATCTTTATATTTACGGTGAAGTTCTTGTAGGCAACATGTAGTTGGATATTACTTTTTTGTCCAATCTGACAATCTCTAACTTTTACAGGGAATATTTAGACCATTTACATTTAAAGTAATCTTTGATATGATTAGGTCTAAATCTATTACTTTCCTATTTGTTCTACTTGTTCTTTGTTCCCTTTTTCCTCTTTTTCTGTTTTCATTTGGTAATTTAATATTTTTATAATGTTATTTTCTCTCCTTTATTGGCTTATTAGCTATAACTTTATTTTGAAGTTTAGTAGTTGTTTTAGGGTTTATAATATACCTCTGTAATTTATCAACATCTACCTTAAGTGATATCATACCATTTCACATATAGTATAAGAACCTTATGATGGTATACTAACATTCTCCCCACACCAGCCTTTATTCTATTATTGCCTTAACTTTACCTACACATGCATTATAAGCCTCACAATAGAATGTTACTATATTTTATTATTTTGGGACCTTGCTTTCTAGATTTGCTAGGTGGGACCAGAGCACCTCTCTCTAGGTAGAGTACTCCCTTCTGTGTAGTCTACCCTTTGCCCTGTCGATCATGAGGTTTTCCAGTATTACAGGTGGGAGCAGGCATTATTCTCAGCCCTGTGATGAGTGATGGGCACAGTTTAGCACATCCATGTGAGGAAACTACCTGAGGCCAGGGGAAGAATGACTAGAAAGAATTAGAGAGAACAAGGTCTGACTGACTCAAATAATGGTGTTTGGGGGTGGGTGTTTGCTGAACTTCCTGGAACTAAGGACAAACGAAATTCCTAGGATTGAATGTGGGGTGTCACTTGGTCACAGCTATGAGGCAGTTCTTAGTGGCTAATGGTGCATGCCTAGCTGAAGATGAGGGGAAATTAATTTAGAATTCCACAACCCTTCCCTAGATCCTGTTAGAAGGGAATGTTTGCTTCATTCTCCTCCCCTACCTCACTCCCAACTGAGAAACACCGCGATACAAACTTAAGTCTTGGAATGAGACCAAGTTATTCCCAAGGCCTGATGGAAGCACAGATGAAGGGAAACTCGAGGCACAAAGCTGATGACCTGTAGTGAGCAGAATCTTGAGGCAGTTGATCTGAGTCCAAATCCTGGCCATGACACCTACTGAATGCATGGTTCCCCTCAGGTTTCTGCACCTCCTTGAGTATTAGTTTTCTCTCAGAAGTGGAGAACCTCACAGAGCTCTTGGAGGGAGTACCTGAGTTGCTGTTCATAACCCAGGTGTAGAAGAACTTCCACTGGGAGGGCTTGGCCTTCCTTCTCTGTGCCCAGTCTCAAGCCAAACTCAATAGTTCAACCTATCTTCTTCTTATAAGGTCACCAGTCATATTTGGGTTAGGACCCACCTATGTGACCTAATTTTAACTTAATCACCTATTTAAAGACACTATCTCCAAATGGAATCTCATTCTGAGGTACTGGGAGTTAGGACTTCAGTATATGAATTTGTGGGGGAGAAAAATTCAGCCCAATTAGCAGTGATCCTGGGAAAGCTACCTAACTCTTTCTGGGTTCTCAATGTCTTCTATTGTAAGATGGGGATGATGCTGCCAACCTCTAAGGAGTGTTGGAGGAATAAATGAGATAATACATGCATTGCCTGGCACATGGTGAGCACTCAAGTGCCATCTATTACTCATAAGTAATCCATTTAATAGCCCTGCTCTCTCTCTCTCTCTCTCCAGCCAGCTGCCTCATCTCCTCTTTCACTTCCCTCTCCAACAACACCCCTCAAGTGTTCTAAGCAATTGTTCTTGACCAGCTGATGGCTGGTTTATGTTAAGTTTGCCTCTTAGGGCTCCAAGTCCCTCCAGCCCAGCACAAGGCCTTTCTTCCTCTGTTGCAGGAGCTTCTGAGCAGAGCAAGGGGGGTAAATGGCAGGTCCTGCAACCTGAAGGCCCCATGCTGGTGGCAGAAGGTGAGACACTCCTGCTGAGGTGTACAGTAGTCGGCTCCTGCACTGATGGCATGATAAAATGGGTCAAGGTGAGCAACCAGGACCAGCAGGAAATTTATAACTTCAAGCATGGCTTCTTCCCCGGGGTAATGCCCATGATCCAGAAGACACTGGAACCACTTAATTGCGACTATTCCATCTATATCCACAATGTCACCGCGAAACATGCTGGAAGCTACCACTGTGTGAGACTTGATGGCTTGAATGAGCACTCAGGAAAGAAGCTGGACGAGGGCACCTCCGTGCTTGTGAAGAGTGAGTATCAGGCCCTGCAGGTCATAGCATTCTGCTCTGATCTGTCTCCCTGCATCTGTCACCTTTATCCACAATCATGCTGCACACACAAAATCTCAGTGGCATATAACAATTAGTATGTCTCACTCACACATTTACAGGCAGCTGGGGTGGTTCTGTTCTACATGTCTCATTCCAGGGTCCAGAAGTTTGGCCAGAGTACATATTTCTCATGGAGATGGCAGAAGCACAAGAGGGCAAGTCCCAACACCCTAAGCACATTTCAAGCTTCTACTCATATAATATCTGCTAACAGCCCATTGGCTAAAGCAAGTCACATGGCTAAGGTCAAAGTTAAGAGACAAGGAAGTGTACCTGGCCACCATGAATCCACAGCAAGAGTATGGATGTGCCACACTATCAGAGGAGAGTCAAGAACTGGGGCTGATCATTTAATCCCCAAGTAACCAGTCATACTATCTATAAGTCCACCATTGGTGACCTGGACACCCAAATCCTGGGTCTGTCATTCAGTAGAAATGTGTTCTTAAATTAGTCACTTCAGCTCTCTCTCCTTCAAGTGCTTAACTTGCAAAATAGGCAACAAAATTCCTACTTCAAGGGATATTCAGGTGATGAAATAGAAGAACTTATGTTTATGAAACCCCCGTAAACCGTTGACATAGAGGGTATCCATGTATGTGTGGTGGGGTGGGGAGGGGGGTTCATTTTAACTTAATGCAAGCATTTCAGGAAGTCTTCTCTGACTCCTTCCAAGCTTCTTAGTCCTGCAGTCCTCTGGGTTTCCAACCTCAGGGGGATTTTCTGGACCATCTCCACCCCCAGACTGAGAACTTCTCCAGGGCAGGACATTTGTAGGTCTTAGCAAGCTTCCTTTTCCCCAATCCTAGCATCAGCACATAGTAGGTACTGAGAATTCCTTTACTGAGTGAATCAATTAGTGAATAACAAGGGAATGCGGGAGGGAGTGACTGAGTGAAGAAAACAGGGGAAGAAAAGGGAGGGTAGATATGAAGGAGGAAATGATTGGACTATGGAGGGAGAGAGGGAACAACAAAGTCCTCTCTTTGGCTGCAGGAGCTGGGGACCCAGAGCCAGACCTCTGGATCATCCAACCCCAGGAGTTGGTGTTGGCAACCACTGGAGACACTGTCTTCCTGAACTGCACGGTGCTTGGAGATGGTCCCCCCGGACCCATCAGGTGGTTTCGGGGAGCTGGTCTGAGCCGGGAGGCCATTTACAACTTTAGAGGTATCTCCTACCCCAATGTGACAGCGGTCCGGGCTTCCAACAATGATTTCAGCATTCTTCTGCATGGCATCTCCACTGAGCATTCAGGCACTTATTACTGTGTAAAGTTTCAGAGGAAACCCAACGGGCAATACCTATCTGGACAGGGCACCAGGCTGAGAGTCAAAGGTGAGACAGGTGGTTTAGGAGATGTTGGGGGAGAGGGGGAGGTGGTCCACAAGGAAAATTTCATCATGTCCCAAACAAGCTAGCTCTTCTTAGCCTCAAGGTCTTTACATAAGCTATTCCCCCTGCCTGGAATGCTTTCTCCTTTTCTACGGAGAACTTCTACTCATCCTTCAAGGCCCAGCACAAATAGCCCCTCCTCTGTGAAACCTTCTCCTTCTCCCAGGTAGAGTTAATTTATCCCCATTCTGAGCTCCACAGAACATTTTATAGACTGTTAATGATTCAACAAACATCTATTGCATGCCTGTTGACTACTCTACACTGTACTAGGTGCTGCAGACACTGCAATGAAGCAAGCATTGTCCCTACCCCAGAGAGGCTCATGCGATTCTAACTACAGGGCTTGACTTCTAGCCCCCATCCCAGGCAGAAACTGGCAGACTCATCTCAGGGACCCCAGCTCCTAACACAGGGACTCAATAAGTGGAGTGATAGAAAGAAAGGGGAGTGTGAGACCACTTCTCTCCCTTGCAGCTAAGCACACTTCTCTCCAAGAGTCAGAATTCACCAATGAACGTGCAGCCAAGGTATTTCCATCAGGTGAGTGTACCTATCTCCAGTGGCGGTAACCAGGCTCCCACAGGTAAATGGGGTCAGAGATGGCTTGGCCACGGGAAAGGTGCAGTCCCAGACTTCTAGGGCCCTTCTGCCACTAAGACAGTTCCCAGGACTCCATCTCAGCTGCAGAACCAGAACCCAGAGAACCACATTAAAGCTCAGTCAAAGGAAGGACTTTCTAACAGTCAGTGCTAACTGTTCAGTGGGCAGTCTTGCTTACGAGGTGGTGAGCTCCCCGTAATTCAGAGCAAGGCTGCACTATGAAGCTGTGCTTAACAGTGCTGAAGAACATGGCTTTGTAGCCAGGCTTCCTGGATTGAGCCCCTTTCTAGCTGTGAGATTATGGACAAGTTGCCTTACTCCTTGAATCTCTGGTGCCCTGCTCTGTGATCTAGGGGGAAGAAGGGAGATAAGAAACAGAGAACCTACCTCATGGGGTTATGTACAGATCTAATGGGGCCACATGTGTCAAGTGCCCAGAACTGTGCCTGTCACATCACCTCAAGGTATACTCAAGGGCACTTGATAACTGGGGCGAACTTGGAATAGAGGTGACCAGGTTAGCTTCCCTGATGCTCAGCCCTGTTCCTGCCATTCTTGGGAGCCAAACCACTTGGTCCCATCACTACTTTGACACATGTAGACCTGAGAAAATCACTTCCCCACTCTGGATCTGTCTCCTTATCTATACAAGCTGGATTGCTATCCTACCTTGCAAGATTAGTTTGAGGATTATATAAGGCAATTAGGAAGTGCTTAGCTCAGGGCCTGGGACAGAGGAGCTGAGCAGTCTATAACGAAAGCAATTTTCTATTGTTATCAGAGGTCAGAGATGCTGTCAAGATGATTAAAGGTACAGGTAGGATATTGGGCAAAGGTTCTTTGAGCCTGGTACAGGGGGATGGGAGGTCTTTGATCTCTTCCAGGGTAAAAAGGATGAGGCCCCAGAGGTTATACAGAAGTTTGACCCAACTCCAGCATAAAGGCACTGAGGTGTGGGCTGTTGGGGGCTCAGCTGGGATCCTTCCTGAGCTTTCCTCTGTGTCCCCCAGGCCTCCTGTCTGTGCTCACTCTTGTGGTCCTGGGACTGAAAGCTGTAACCTTGGCTGCAGTCCTGCTGGCCCTGGCTGCCCACCGGAGGAACCCTTGACAAGAAGATGTCAAAAATTCAGGCCCAGCAGCTGTGCTCATCTTGGCATGGGGCATGGGGTATGGATGACTGGTCAGCCCTAGAGTGGGTCCTCTAAGAGAGGGCCAGGGACTCCCCAATCATTCCTCTGCCTCCAATTCCAGCCTCCAGTTGCCCTCAGGCCTCATGACGAACTCCAGATTCCCTACACCCGATTTCCTTTCACCTGGCGAAATTCCCCATTTGGCACTGGATTTGCCTTCCTCTCTCTTCTCAGTCTGTTCAAGCCCTCCTTGTTCTTCAAGACCTTGCCCAGGTCTCTCCTTGAGGCCCTTGCTCCTGCTGTAGCCCCTTCTGGAGGGCTTGCCCCTTTGCTCCCCACTCCACATTTTCTCTTCCTTCAAGATGCAACTCAGAGTCTTTCCCAGAAGGTTTCCCTGAGTGTCTCTGAGCCCAACCAGACCACCTGTGCCCCTCCATCTACATCCTTCCTTCCTCCTTTCCTGCCTTCTTTCCTTCTCCACTGTGGCTGACTTGGGTGGCTGTAACAGTTAGAATGCAGGTTTGGAAACTTTAACAAAACTCTTAAATAACAGTGGCTCAAATCAGAAGAAAGTTGGTTTCTTTAGTAATATTCCAGTATAAGCCGGCCAGGCAATTCGGGACTCCCTGGTATTGAGACCCAGGATTCCTTGATCTTGTTGTTACCAGGTCCATATCCCAGGCAGAAAGACCAGGGAAAGAAGTAGTGAAGGGGAGAATGACACTTCCCTTCAAGGTCACAGCTGGGAATTTGTCCACATCACCTCAAATTGGCTGGAATGTGGTCACATGGTCACACCTAGCTGCAAGGAAGGCTAGGAAACGTAGTCTTTATTCTAGCAAGGTGCGCCCAGCTAAAATCTGTCACTAGAGAATCAGAGAGTAAACATCAGTAGATAACCAGTGATCTCCACCTCTGTGGCATAGAGACAGTTTCTTACTTGTTCCGTGGGACACCTGAATTCAATTCCCAGATGAAATGGCATCTCTTTATACCTCCACCTCCACTAGGGCAGCATAATGGAGGGCAGTAGTTCTCAAGAAGAGAATACTTTGCCCCCCCAGGGGGTATGTGGCAATGTCTAGAGACATTTTTGATTGTCACAGCTTGGGGGGTACCGTTGTCATCTAGCGGGTAGAGGTCAGGGATGCCACTAATTATCCTATAATGCACAGGGCATACCCCACAACGGAGAGTTATCTGGCCCAATGTATCCGTAGTACCGAAGTTGAGGAACCCTGATGTAGGGGAAAGCATGCATTCCTTGGAGTCAGACATGCCCGATTTCTAATCCTGAAGCCCCCACTCCCTCCCTGACCACCATTAGTAACTAACTGCACCTCTTGGAACGTCGAGGACAATCACGTGGACTCTCTGCACTGTATAAGAAGCAATTCAATTCAACATCCACTGAGGGCTTACTATGTGCTATGTGCTCTGTGTACACTCAGTGCATGCAAACTCCCTTTCCTCTTTCCACACAAACATTTATTAGCACCTATTAGGTAGGGACGTGGATTAGTCTGGATGTTTTTCATCATAACAAACAGAAAAGCAGCTGGAATAATACTAAGTCTAAGGGGCCATTAATTTAGTCTGAGTGTTTTGTGCCAGTTTCAGCATATCGATAACCAGTGTTGTGGTTGGACTGGCCCTTGTGGTTGGTATTATGAATGCAAGATGCCCTTCAGTGATACCCATCAGGGAACTTTGAAGAAACAGAGGCTTATTACTTTACAAGACCTGGAATTTACACAGCATTCCTGGGGCCACACAGTGAGGTCACAGGGAAGGAGAAAGAGAGAGAAAGAGAGAGAGAGACAGCACCTGGGGTTCTGTTTTATTGGGGTTGATGATTTTGTGGGCTCACTCTTTATTGGTAAATTTAAAACTTAAGAGTGGGAATTTAAAGCCCAGGAAGAAGAAAAAAAAAAACAACTGGTAGCTCAAATGATCAGTTACTGAAAACAAACAAGATCTCTAAAACAAAGGAAGCTCTATGGGGGAAGATGGCCTGACTCTATCTAGCTCTGTGGCTGGCAATGTTTTTATTCAACATAAACACATTGAAGGGGGTGCCTCTTTGAAATGGATGCCTCAACAATCAAAACTTAAATCAGATAATCGTGTTACAAAAAAGGAAAAAGAAACAAGTGTCAAGGTTTACACTGCACTGAGAATTGAATAAATCATTGAATTACCAGATATCAGAAGAAAGGGTAGATATAATAAATTGAATAATGTCTCCCACAAAAGATATCCAAGTCATAATCCTTGGAACCTGTTAATGTTACCTTATATGGCAAAAAGGACTTTGCAGATGTGATTAAAGATCTATAAATGGAACAGTGGTCCTGAATTATTCAGGTGGGCCCTAAATGCAATCACAAGTGTCCTGATGAGAGAGAGACAGAGGGAGATTCCACCCAGAGGAGGAGGAGAAAGCAATGTGACCACAAAGGCAGAGATGGGAGTGATGGGGCCACAAGCTAAACAATGCTGGCAGCCACAAGAAGCTGGAAGAAGCAAGGAGCAGATTCTCCCCAGTGTCTCTGGAGGGAGCATGGCCCCCTAACACCTTGATTTCAGCCCAGTGATGCTGATTTCATACTCTGGCCTCCAGAAATAGGAGAGAATAAATTTCTGTTGTTTCATGCCATCAGATTTGTGGTAATGTGTTACAGCAGCCATGGGAAACGAATAGCATGGAACTGGGCCTCTGAAATAACTGGAGATGGTTGCCTTCTCTGCCCCTGAAAATCTCCTCACCTGACAGGGTCCTGCATAGTCTGCTCCCTGCAACACACACCCCCATCTTATCTCCCAACACCACCCTTTAAACTGACTCCACTCTGGCACCCACATGGGCCTTGGCCACACACATTCCCTAATTCAGCCAAGTCTCTACATAACTGTTTCCTTCAAGAAGCCTCCCGAGATCACTCCCTCCACCGCGACATCTTCCTCCTTCTCATTTCCCATTTGCACCTTAAGTTTTCTTCTCAGCACTTACTGCTACGTGTACGTGTGAGTGCGTGTGTATTTATTTCCTTGATGATTATTAGTTGTCCCCACTAGAATTTGAGCTCACTGAGGGCAGGAACCTAACTTTTCACTATTGCAGCCCCTTACATTCCGACATAAAAAGTAGTTGAAGCCTGACAACATGCCAGGCAGGTGATGGAAGGTGGAACTAGAGAGTGGGACCGGGGTAAGGCCAGGATGGGAACAAAGGTGTGGATGAAATTGGAGGGGACTGGGATGAAACTTGGGGAGGAAGTGAGCTTTGAAGGGTGGGGGAGCATGTAGTACTGGGAGTGGGGTTATGGGAGAAAGGGGTGGGGCTGGGTGGGTCAGGAGCAGGTGGTGGTGCATCTTCAAGTTTGGGGGGAGCCTGGAGCTGGTAGTGGTTGTGGGACTTGGGGGTGGAGGCGGGGCGGGGGGAGGTGGGTGGAGGGAGGGGCTAGAGGTAGGAAGGTGGCAGGGCCTTCAGCACCACCCCTCACCCAGTTTTGTTAAGGATATTTAGATAAATGTTATGAAAATGTAGTTTCAACTTCACACCCTCACATTCCCTTCTAATCAAATTGTGGCCCTAAATACCTCCAGTCAGATCATCTGGAGCTGCGTCCAGAAACCAGCCATGGAAGCACAGTCCTATAGGCCAAAGAGAGACAGGGGTGGTGTAGTGGTTGGGAACACAAGGCTCATATCTGAGATGCCTGGATTCAAACTCATTTAGGAATCTAGGGTTCCCCATTTATAAAATGGAAATGATAATAGAACTCACTTCATAGAGTTGTCATGAGGATGAGTAAGTTAGTGTATTTAAGTTTCTTTTAAGAGTGTCTGGGGGCTTCCCTGTGGCGCAGTGGTTGAGAGTCCGCCTGCCTATGCAGGGGACACGGGTTCGTGGCCCGGTCCAGGAAGATCCCACATGCCACAGAGCGGCTGGGCCCGTGAGCCATGGCCACTGAGCCTGCGCGTCCGGAGCCTGTGCTCCGCAACGAGAGAGGCCATGACAGTGAGAGGCCTGCGTACCACAAAAAAAAAAAAAGTGTCTGGGACATAGTAAGTGTTCAATAAACATTAGCTATCAGGTAGTGTTACAGGGGAAGGATACCCAGAGGCCTCTGGACGAGGGGCCAGGGATGCCCTGGCATAAGAAAGTGTTTTCCCAGGGGCACAAAAGTGAAGAGAGGTGACAGCTGGAATCAGGGACTCATATACTAGTTGAGGAGCTGGATCATGGGGAGCGGATCACCTTCAGACCTTTAAGCTGGGGCAAGTCATCAGTCAGTTTCCAGGGTGGAAAGACCTTGCTTTCCCCTGAGCATGAGCGTAGTGTAGAGTGAGCCCCCAGGCTCTTGGACTTTCTGGGAAGTTGGAGGGCATCTGGGGTGGACACAGCAATGAAGGGGGAAGGAACTGGGAACCAGGGCTGGTGCTGGATGCCCTGCAATGGAAAGGAGATAGTTGCACCGCAAAAAACGGTCATTCCTCCCACACATCCCACCAGGACCTAGCGCAGCTGAAAGCCTGCTCTTAATAAAGTGAACCTAGACCCTAATTCATTTAACATATAAACTTAAAAGTATTTTTTGCACGGTTTTGATATATACCAAATTTCCTAGGAATGCAACTGCTGTGTCCATCAAGGGAAGACTGAACTTTGTGTTGTTCATAATCTTACTGAGGCTTTTTTTTAAACCATTTTGAAAAATTACATCACCCACAGCAGCACACTAACAACATTTTTAATCAACCATAATACAGCCCTGTACGTAGAGGCCAGCATGTAACTGCTTCATTTTGCTTTGTACTGTTCTTATACCTGAGGATTGAAATACAGATCATTTTATCCCAATTACTATCCTTTCTTTTCTCCAGTTAGGGCCTGATATTGGTTTTCTCAGTGCATGTAGGTCAGTTTTATTATCTCTGGATTCCATTTAAGGCAGTAAAGGGGTGATACAAAATGCTTGTTATGAAAATGGGTCTGAGAAGGCTGTGAACACTGGGCTGGCCCACCTCTAACCTCCTACCTTGTATAATGTAGGCCCTGAGGCCCAGAGGCCCAGAGGCCCAGAGAGGGCAAGAGGCCTGCTCTCGTCACCCAGCTTGTCCAGCAAGAGCCCAGCCCACAACAATAGTGAACACTAAAGGCAGCGACTCTGTAGCCACGTCACTTCAAGACTGTATGTTTGTGGGTCTCTCATTTTTCCTAGCCACAAAGGCATCTGTTTTATGGAAAATGAAAATTTTTATTTATTGAAATTAGGTCATATCCCACAGTCAGCTCAATACTCCTTGGGGGTCCAGGAACCTGCCCAGCATCCTTGTCCTCAGATTTTGATCCCTGCATTTCTCACCTGGATATGCAAACACACAAGGTTTCATTTATTCGCTCCTTTATTAATTCAGCAAAGAGTCAGTAAGTGATTGTTTAATGTCAGTGACTGCAGGTCATGGGAGATAAAATGACAGCTAACGTTTGCTGGGGCCTCACTAAGTATCAAACATTGCTCTCAGCAGTTCACATTGAATCCTCACACATCCCTCTGAAGTAGGAACTCCGAGGAGCTCCACTTTACACATCAGGGAATTGAATAATAGAGAGATAATCTGCCCAAGATCACACAAGCAGTAACAGCTGGGCTTCAACCCCAGGCTGAGCCCAGAGCATGTGCTCTTAAGCCATATTGTGCTGGAAACAGCCAGAAACCCTGCTGTTCACAGGGATCGTGGCCCTTGGGGAAGGCAGACATTTAACATGGCACCAGAGGGCATACACTGGGGACCGTCTGACAGAGCCTGGGTATGTAGAAAGGCCTCCTTGAGGAGGTGACACCTAAACTGAGACCAGAAGCATAAGCAAGAGCAGACCAGGGGAAGAAGAAGAGAAGAGCATTTCAGGCAGGGTGGTGAGAGGCAAGAGGGCAAAGAAGCTGAGGACCTCTAAGACGGGATTGTGTCTGAGAGACCTGAAGAAAGTGAGGGAGCACCTTGCCCACCGGAGAGTGAAAGGTGCTCCAGGCAAAGGGAGCACAAAGGCTCTGATGCAAATACGCATCTGGCACCTTCAAGGAACAGCAAGAAAGGAAGTGTGCCTGGAGCAGAGGAAATACTGAGAAGCCTAGGAGATGAGATGGAGAGCTGGCACATCTCACAGGGGTCTTGCAGGCCCTGAGACATTTTTAAAGCAGATTGAGGTGGGGAGCCACGGAAGGGTTGGGAGACAAGAGTGACTTGTTCAAGGCTCTCTAATGTGAACAAGAAGGCAGGGACTCTGTTTTGCTCGCTGCTGATCCCCAGCCGTGGAAGAGCAACGGGCCCTTGATTCCACTCAGTAAATATTTGAACAAGTAAGTGAATGAACGAATGAATAAATTAATGAAATGAGGAAACGACTCAATGAATAATTGTGAAACTGACTCCTTTCGGGATCTTTCATCCCACAGGTACCCAGCGGAAGACCCGCCCCTCCTCTCATCCTCCCCGCGCTCCCACCCCCGCTGTTAGGTTGACGGTCCACGCTACGGCCGCCAGAGGACGCGGAGCGGCGGAGTTCTCGCACGGAAGGTTTTGCGTGAGGCACCGCATGGGGCGGGGCCTGCGGGCGGTCGCCGCTCAGCTGGACAGGGGTGACCGGTGGGCGGAACGCGCCGGCGGGGCTGAGGCTGTGCGGCGGCGCCCGGGGCGGTTTGGGCGGCGCACGGAGCTAAGATGGCGGCGGAGCGACAGGACTCGCTGAGGGAGTTCGTGGCGGTGACGGGCGCCGAGGAGGACCGGGCCCGCTTCTTCCTGGAGTCGGCCGGCTGGGACCTGCAGGTAGCGCCGCGAGGCGGGCCGCGTAGGGCGGGCTGGGGACTGCGGGGCGCGGGCGCCTGGCGCGACAAGCCCGCGGTGGCCGAAGCGCACAGTCATCCCGCCGGGCCGCGGCCCGACCCAGGCCTCAGGGTCCTGGGGCCGCTTGCCACGCGTCGCCAGCTTGGCCTGGGCGTGGGGAAACGCGGGCTAGCTCCGGCCCCAACCTGCTGTACCCGGCCTCAGTTTCCCCTTCTGCCTGGCTTTCGGGTCAGCGAGATTTGGGGCACTGCCGCAGCCCGCGTGAAGAGGGAGAGCCTGGGGGCGTGGCTGCCGCGCCGAGTCTAGGCTGCAGGCCCGGCCCGACTGACCAACTCCCCGGTGGAGCGGCGCTGGGGACTAGGTGCTCGTTCATTTCCATTTCCGCAGCCCCGGCCTCAGGCCAGGGGAGAAGCCCAGCCTAGGACTTGGCCCACGCCCCCTCCTACCTAATTGCTGGGAGAAACTGGGTAGTGGAGCCTATTCATCTTTAATAAGTAACTCTTCTGTAAAATGGGAGTCTTCGTGGAGCTTATCGTCTAGTTCAGAGCATGTATTAAGTATACGTTAAATATTTATTAGTTAAGAAGACAGTAAGATAGGCTACACGAGGCAGGGATTTTTGTAAACTGTTGAATCCCGTGTGCCTGGAAAAACGCCTGACATGTAATAGGCACTCAGTAATTAATTGTAGGAAGAATTGCATACATGTTGTTCGCCAGCCTACGTCTCAGGTAGATGACGATGATGAATATTTATTGAGTGCCTGCCATGAGCCAAGTGCTGTTCTAACTGCTTTAGGTGTTTTAAGTCGTTTAACCTGTGCGTTTTGAAGCTGAGGTTTAGGGAGGTTAAGTAACTTGCACAAGGCCTCACCAGGTGCCAAGTGGAAGAGATGGCATTTGAACTCAGTTCTGTCTGATACCAGAGCCCAAGCTCTTAACCACCATGTGCCCTGGCACTTGACATGTGATGGTTCAGTTAATCCTAGCCACACTATGAGGTAAAGAAAACTTCCTCAGTTGTATAGATGAATTGGAAGCTCAGAGGTCAAGTGATAGGCCCAAGGTCACACACCCAGGGATTAGGATTTGAACTGTGTCTGCTGAGTTCACCATTTATATGCTTCCGGAAAGTGTAAGAGTTAGATAAAGCATCACACCTGTACAGACACACTGTGTAAAGCTCCTGTGCTGGGCAGAAATACAAAATGCAGCTTCTGCCTGAAAGACCTAAAAGCTCACAGTGTTACAGGTGGCAGGTCATCAGCCCCAGTCTCCTCATGCTCTTAGTGGGGAAATGGGCTCATGCATGTGACATGACTTGCCCAGGACTTGAATGTAGACACCCCTCAATGCCAGTTCAGTGCATGTCCCACCACAGCATACTGCCTCCTGGCAGGCCTGCTAAAGCGTGTTCTGTAAAGGCACGCTGCTTCCAACAGGCTGGTTATGTCCCACAGCAGCTCACTGCCTCCTAAAAGGTGGTGACCTTGAGGACAAGAGCCATGTCTTTTTCACCTCTGTAGACCTCATTGCTCCCTTACTTCTTTGTGCAAAGTAAATGATAAGTAAATACCTGTGCATTGAGTCCATGCGAGAAACATCCAGTTACAAATGGCCAAAAGAGGCCCTTATTCCTTCTGTATCTACAGAGCTAAGACATGACTGCATAAATGTTAATGGATCCTCATCCATTTTGCAGGGTTGGTGGGATGGGTGTCCCCATTGCACAGATTAGGAAACAGCCTCAGAGAGAAAGTAAAAGTAGCAATCTGGACTGACCTCACAGTTCCCAACTCCTGGCTATCACCTAAATGCTGAGAGTAAGGGCCCGAGCAGACTGACTGGGATCGAGCCTGGCTCTACTCCTTACGAACTGTGTAACCTCAGACAGCTTTCTTAACGTCTCGGTGCTTCTCTATCAGCTATAAAATGAGATGATAATAGTACTAACTACATAGGGTTCTTTAAGGATTAAATGAGTTAACACAGGTAGAGTTGTACTCAGAACAACATGGCTCATAAATAAGTGCTCAATAAATGTACACTGCTTTTCCTAGATCACATTTCCTAATGAAAATGAGAATGAGGAGTGTCACCATCCCAACTTTCCTTCTTGCCTTCTTTTCCCCTTAGTAGGTGGAATTTTTTTCAGGTAATATGAAAACAAGTACTTGGGCCATTACCTTTTGGTCTTATTTTCTATGCCCTCCCCCAAATGCAGAGTGCCTTGTAAGTGTGGGCCATATTTTTGTGTCTTTGCTCCTTTGTGTTCAAAGGAGATGAAAGGAGATGTGTTAGATGAAGGCCTGTTTAAGGATCCCAAGTTACTACCTCTCTGTTTCAGATCGCCCTAGCAAGCTTTTATGAGGATGGAGGGGACGAAGACATTGTGACCATTTCGCAGGCAACCCCCAGTTCAGTATCCAGAGGCACAGCCCCCAGGTAAGGGCCAACTTCAGTTATTGCTACATTGGTGTGCTTCCAGCAATGGGACAGAGGATTCAGGCCTGGGGATGTGGACCAGTGGGTTTGAGGGAGGAAGATAGACTGACTGGTGCGTAGTAGTTTCTTGCAAGACTTATTCCTTTCCTGTAGAGATTTGGGATTCTTAACTGAGTGTGGTATATGATCCAATCCTGGAGGAAACCACAGAACCAACTTTTAAGATGTTTGGTGGGGGGGGGGGGGTCTCTTATTTATGAAATATGAGGAGTGGCCTCTCCATTTATGGAAGTTTTTAAGTAGAAACCGAAGTACTTCCTTTCAGGGATGCTGTAGATGTAAAAGATTAGGCCAGGTGACTTTAAAAAGGCTCTCAATATTTTAGGATGCCCATTACCCTATTAAGAAGACTTAGAGAAAATAAACCTCTTTAACCCATCCTTTCCCAAATTGATTAGGGAGACCTTGTCTTATTCTGTGAAGCAGTGTTAACCTTTGCTATCCCATTTGCATCCCCTGTCCTGGCCACCCTGGCTCCAAGATTCTCACAGCCGATCACTGCTGTGATCTACAGAGTGAGATAATGCAGGTCTTCTGGGAGACAGGCAGGGCCTCTTCCTTTAAAGGTGTCTGAACTACAGCTCCCCTCTCTGCCGCAGCCTGATTTGTTTCTACTTTCTGGTGTATGTTCTCAATTTATTTGAGTTTGAATTCAACCCCAGAATACAGATATAGTGTTTCTTTGCTGGTGAAGTGATAAATTGTGTTTCTCTCTAAGGGCATCTGAGATTTAAATTACATTTCCTCCCTTTCTAGAAGGAACACTAACCCCAGTTCTCATTGCTTCCTTAACTTCTTCCCCTACCTACATTTCCAGAGGAAAGAGGTAATAGGCAGGACATCTTTTAGCTATTCATAGATGCCCACCTGTGAGGTGTCAGTGATGGCACATCAAGATGTTACTGCCTGGGACCTGGTTGATAAGGTAAGGGCTTTACTTGTAGCTGCTGATAGAGACAGCTGATTTCCTGGGGTGTGTCTTTCACAGGTACCCCAGATTACTGTTGGGGTGTTGGCACAAAAATACAGAGGAGGGGACTTCCCTGGTGGCGCAGTGGTTGGGAGTCCGCCTGCCGATGCAGGGTACGCAGGTTCATGCCCCGGTCTGGGAGGATCCCACGTGCCGCGGAGTGGCTGGGCCCGTAAGCCATGGCCGCTGGGCCTGCGCGTCCGGAGCCTGTGCTCCGCAGCGGGAGGGGCCACGGCAGTGAGAGGCCCACGTACCGCAGGAAAGAAAAAAAAAATACAGAGGAGACGAAATTGAAACTTAGCCTCTGATGTCAGTCACATATTCACACCTGTCTTCTCTGGTAGACCAAAGTCCTGTCAAGACAGTGGTTTATGGGACTTCCCTGGCGGTCCAGTGGTTAAGGCTTCACCGTCTAATACAGGGGGTGCAGATGCAATCCCTGGTTGGGGAGCTAAAATCCCACATGCCTCGCAGCCAAAAAACCAAAACATAAAACAGAAGCAATATTGTAACAGATTCAATAGAGACTTAAAAAATGGTCCACCTCAAAAAAATCTTTAAAAAAAAAAAAAAAGACAATGGTTTATTAGAACCTGGGCTAGGAGCCTGACTGCTCACGTTCAAATCCCAGCACTGCCACTTTAGAGATTTGTGACCTTGGGCAGGTTACTTAACATCTCCAGTCCCTCAGTTTTCATCCTCTGTCAAATGGGAATGATGATAGTGCCTACCACATGCGAGATTAAATGAATTAATACTTACATAGCACTTAGAACACAGAACGTGTTAACTGCTATTATTGTCATTTTATTATTACCATTGTTAGCATCCATTCTCATCTTCCCCATTCTTATTTGTTCCCTGTCTCATTCCACAGCAAGTCTATATGTTAAAAAGTAGACTTAAAAGTAAAAAAAATCAAGGGAATAGAGTTTAACATTAAGACTGCGGGGAGTAAAAGACCAAGCACACATGCAGGCCTAAAGGTCTTACTTTTTTGCTTTGGTTAAGCCTCAGACTTGGTACTAGGCTTAGGTGAAGCCAAGGAAAAGGGAGAGGGAAGGTAGTGTTTGTTACATCGTTGTGCTTGTCCAGGTGGTAAATGCTGACTGCATTCTCAGGGAAAAGGCAGGCTTGTGCTATAGCACCTCAGAGGAATCCTTTGTGGGGCCTGCCTTTCCCCTGTTTGACCTGACTGTTGCAGGACACTTAGCCTGCTGCTGAGCTCTCCCCGACCCCACTGTCATCTTCTCACATACCCTTTCATGTCATCACTGCCTCTGTGGCATAGCACTCAATTAGTGAGTTCCTCCTCTGACTCTAGAACAGGGGTTCTTCACGGGGAGGCCCTGAACCCCCTAGGAGGAATCTGTGGAATGGATGTCAGAAGGTCCATAAATTACCTGAAATTGTAGGTAAAAACTTATATATATGTAGTACCTTTTCTGGCAAGAAAGTTCATAACTTTTATCAGATTCTCAAAGGACTGTGGGACATAAAAAGGTTAACCATAGCTATAGGAGAAAGTCTAAACTCCTCAATTATAACAGCTGTCATTTATTGAGCACTTAACCAGCTGCCAGGCACTGGGTTAAGCTTTTATTGATATATATACATCTTTTTAATCCTTACTACAACCCTGTGAGGTGGGTACTGTTATTCTTCCCATTTTACAGATGAAGACACTGAAGCTGGGCATCTTCCCAAGATCACACAGCTAGCAAAACAAGGATTTAAATGTAGATCTGTTTCTGCTTCCAGCATTCAGCTCTCAGCCAGAATGATGTACTGCCTCTCCCTGTGGACTTTCACTGTCCTCCAGAATTCGCTGTGAACCTGCCAACCTCATCTTATCCCCCTTTTCCTCCTTTCTTAAATCTTTATTTCAACCAAACTGATTTCTTTGGTGTCTCAATTCTGCCTTGTTTTTGGTTCTTCTGCTTTTGTTTGAGCCTCTCATCTGACTGGACATGCCCACTCTCTTGCTTCCTTTCCACCTGTGCAGATACTCTGTGTCCTTCCAGGTTTAGCTCCCTCCCCACCTTCTCTACTGAGCATGTTATCCCCCAACCCATAGGCAGCACAAACTCCAGTCACAACCCATATCCACATACTACTGTATGACATCTTTCCTGTGTTGTCTTGAATTCTTCTCCTGATAATTACCTTAATATTTTTCTCCCTAAGTAAGTTGTAAGTTCCTGGAGGTGGGAGGGCTAGTATTCCAGGAGCACCCACCATCTGTCTGGCTCTGCCAGATATTCTCACATATGTTCTCTTCTTATACCTCTATAACCATGGAAGTAGGTCAGGTGCTCACCATTTCACAGGTCAGGGTGCTGAGTCTTAGGAAAGATGGAGTAACACATTTGCTGTTATAGTGGATTCAAACCCAAATTTGTCTAAATCCAAAGCTGCTGCTTCTGCCATGTGCTAGCTACTTCTCTGTGCAGTACCTCCCACCCCTGTACCGAGCACAGGGTCGAGCAAGAGGTAGGCTGTTTTTTCTTCTTCTTTCATTCAACCAAACTGTACTTTCTTAGAATTCTAGGGACCACCATTGTCTGATTCTCTAAAACTATACTGTCCAGTATGGTGGCCGCTAGCCTCATGTGGCTATTTAAACTAATTAAAATAAAACATTCAGTTATTCATTTGCACTTACCAAATTTTAAATGCTCAATAGCCACATGTGACTAGTGGCTTCATTATTGGACAGTGCAGGTACAGCATTCCTGTCACTGCAGAAAATGTGATCTGACAAAGCACTTTTGTGCCACTTCAGGATGCCTGGGAGATAGAGTTCTGATGCTGAAAAATTGAAATTTCTGAGACATTTTGCCAATTTGTGGAAGATACAAGACAGAGTATTCTGAAATTGGTAATGCCCCCAGGACATCCATACTGTTAAGGTAACTCTCAGAGCATTACTCCAGAGCAGTTGTTCTCAGACTTGAGCATGCATCAGAATTACTTGGAGGACTCCTTAAAACCAGATTGGTAGACACTCCTTTCAGGGTTTCTGATTGAGGAGGTCTAGGGTAGGGGCTGAGGATTTGCATCTTTCACAATTTTGAGGGTAATACTGATGCTCCTGGTCCAAGGACCAACACTTTGAGAACTGCTGCTCAAGAGTAGTACTTGAAATGTGCTACGCCGTGCATCAGCACCCCGACTGTTCACAGCACGCCCACGAGGTTGGTGCTGATTGTCTCCATTTTCACATGAGAAAATGAAGGCTTAGAGAATTTCATTAGCATGCCCAAGATCCCAGGGTTGGAGGCTAAGTTGGCATTGGAACCAAGTAAATGGACACCAGAGTCTGTGTTAGATACTGTCAGAGTCTAGGTGTAAGAACTTTTGGGGAAGGGATCAGACCTATAGCCAGAGCAAGTGGTTTGCTCAAGCAGGTATACACATGTGTATTTGAAGGTGTTTAACGACAGAGAGATAGAGGATTTTTTTTTTTCCATGGATGCTAAGCTAAGCATCTGTGGAAAACTCCCCTGGGAAGAGTAATGAGTGGAATTAGCCTTTTAGGGCACTAGTATGGATCTTATCACTTGCATCCTTTTAAACCGTATTGTGTAGAGCATGAAGGAATGCCTAGGAGGTTGCTCTCAGCTCACTTAGGCAGGAATGTATTTGCTACATCGGTTGATCTTTGTCCTCTTTTTTCTAGTTGGTGGAGCCTCAGAGCCTATTCTGTCCTCTGATTGACTCCCTGAAATAACTCTTTCTTCAAGGCTGAGCTGGAGTAAACAACTCCTTCTCTAGCCTCACTAAATCTCCATTACCCTCTCCCCCCATATTAAAGAGAAACAACTTTTTTTCCCCTAAGGAATACAGAAAATGGTGTGTCTCATGATCCTTGAAAAACTAAGATTATTCCTTAAGGACAAATCTAAACTAGGAAAAAAGTGGCAGTGTAAGACAGTGTCAGAGGAGGGAGTTAACCCTTGTCATACCATGTTTAGTGTGCCCTCTCTACCGCACCCCACACAACCCTGCTTTTTTCCTAAACACTAATAAATACTTGACTGACCTACAGCAGAAGCAGACAGAAGCCTTTTCACTCATATATTCATTTCATTTTTACTTCTTGATGATTTATCCTTCCTCTAATGTGTTACTTTCACTGGTCTCTGTGTATGTGCTGTAATGCCCTGTTGGTCTCCTTTCCCCACCAGCCCCACCATCCTTTATCCAATTGACTGATGGTCCCCTAGTTTGTCAGCACTCGGTCCAAATGTTGCATTTTTCTATGACGCTTTTCTTGATGTTCCCCAACCCCCACCTAGAACAGGAGACTGCTCTCACATCCCATGTGCTTCCCTCTGTCACAGCCCCTGTTGCACAGTATTTAATGGATGGTTTCCTGGCCAAAGAGCCACTAGCCTGTAAGCAACTAAAGGGTAAGAACTGTGCCTGATCATTTTATAGACCTAGCATCCAGTTCAGTGCCTGGCACACAGGCATTCCCCCAGTATTTAAAAATTATATGATGAAAATTGCTATCCAGTAGTACATTTTTAAAGTAGTACAGACCCTACCCGGTTCCCTCCTCCCCCTCTAGGAGAGCTTAGATTGGATTTCATTTTACTTCTTGATACACTTTCTAATTTATTCTTAGTCCTGTGTGACCTTGAATAAATATCATTGTTTTGTATTATAAACTTGAGAGGTTAACCCTCTTCCCATAGATCCTCTTCCTGCCCCACCAAAAAACCTAACCTCAGTGTCCTCAACTGTTAGCAGCTGATGATGCAGATCGCCTTTCTTTAACTCCCCTTGAGATCATTTTGCTCCTTTCTGTGTCTCCAGCGATAATAGGGTGACATCCTTCAGAGACCTTATTCATGACCAAGACGAGGACGAGGAGGATGAGGAGGGTCAGAGGTGAGTCTTTATTGGGGGCACAGTCCACAGGAAAGTCCATGGTAATGTACAAATCACCTAGAACAGCCTAGAAGGATAAACATGCTCGGTTATCGTTAGCCATTACTACTGTGGGCTAGTCATATGCATACTAGAAACAGTTTTCCACTCCCTGTGCTTAGAAGTGATCCCTGTCCTCTTACTATTTTCTTTTCTTTTGGGGTATTCTGGATTTGTTTTTGTTCTGTTTCATTTTTAATTATTAAGATAATATGTATTTATTGAAGAATATTAGGGGAAGGGAAATAAATCTATAAGGAAAAAAGCCATTCGTAATACAACCCAGAGGTAACCACGTATCAATAATATTTTTGGTGTATTTCCTTCCAGCTTTTCCTTAATTGAAAAAGCAATATATTACATAATAAAGAGAAAAAAAGGGCTTACAAATGTATATTCCTCCAATATACAGACACAGTACTGTTTTTTGTTGGTTTGTTTTTAACCTTTAGGAATGTTATAATAAAATTAGTGTCTGTTGTGGAAAATGTAGAATAGCGTAATGAAAAAAAATATAACACTCATCCACCCTGTGGTAACTACGGTTAATATTTTGGTATATTTCCACTAAGTGTTGGTTCTGTGTGTAAATATAGTTTGTTTATATTGTATTTTACATGGTGAAAGTCAGATGTTTGTTTCTTGCTTTTGTAGGATTAATGCTACATCTTGAATACTTCTCCAGGTCATTAAGATTCTTCATAACTGTTTTCAGTGACTATAATGGTCCATCATATGGAATGCTCGACATTTAAATCATTTCCAGTTTTTTGCCACCTTAAATATCAATGCTGTGAACATCTCTGTGTATTAATCTTTGACTACATTTCAGATTATTTTGGATAGTTTATAGAAATGAAAATACCGGGTTAAGGGCATGAATATTTTTAAGGCATTTGATCACAGATTCCTAGTTTGTAAGCCAGGGCTTTGAGATCCCTTAATAAGGATCTTACAGTCCACTGAACAGAACTTTGTCTACCTGGAATGAACAAGGATGAACTGGCTGCAGCCTCACTTCATGGGTTTTGGTTGTCCATGGAATCTGTCTTGGTCTGTCAAACATTCCTAAGGAACATTGTATAATAACCATTATGGAAATGCAGTTATCTCATCGTGATCACTCTTTGGGAAGTGGGCTGAGAAATTATGTGTGTTCTGTTCTCTGTCTTCATCCACGTAGTGACCTTTACACTACCTCAGAGCCTTCTGTTTAGATACACTCAAAGTTCAGGAATAAATGTTAATTTCAGTGTTTTAATACTTGAATGAAAGGCAGTGTCATCAAGTAAGTGAATGCCCAACTCCTAAATGACCTCCTCCTACTTCTCCTGTCCTGTCACATCCTCCAGGCGGTGACCTTCTTTTACTTCACATCCCGGTTACATCTCTGGTCCCTCAGCATTTCAGACCTAATGACACTGGTGCTGTTGTCCATGCCAAGGCCTAGGGTTTTGCCTTGCATTCTCTGGGGAATGTCAGGAAATGGAAGGCTGAGGCTCAGTTTTATAGGTTCTCAGTTCTCCTCACTGAGATGTGCTCTTGATTTAGCTGTGAATAGGAGTGATAAGGAGGCAGCTAGCCAAGGCTACATGACTGAAGATTTTCAGATGCAGCTAAAAAAAAAGTGCTAACTTCATCTCAAGCCATGCTTGGCCTATTGCAAAGCAGGTATGGGTATCTTGGGGCTTGTATTTGAGCTTCCCTGACCTGCTCCAGTACCCACTCTTCTGCATCTGCCCGGTGTATGTCACAAGAATTGCAAGGTTAGGTGAGGCTTGGGAGCTCTCGGTGCTGTATCACACCTTACATGTGTGCATTACTCTGTGCTTGTTCTTTTGCATACTTCCGCTGATTTGAACCTGATGGCCCTGACTTAAGGAACAGGTAGGTAGGGCATGTGATCCTTCCCTTCCATTTCAAAGAAGGAAAGTGAGGTTAGCTCAGTGCATTGGCTTGCCTAGGTCACTCAGTGGCAGAGCCAACAGTGGAACCTAGCTGCTTGTACTAACCACACCACTGCCACCATTAATCCAGGGCTGCTAGTGGTAGCTGCTTCTAACTGACCATAGTGATCATCTGCTGGAAAGGTGCTGGCCGCCGGATGGTGAATTCCTAGAGCTAACATGCTGTCGTGCATGCCTGGAATACCCTTCCCTTGTCCTTTACCTGATAAACTCATCCTCAAGATTTAGCCCAGAAGACACCCTTCTAGGAACCCTTGACTGTACACCCCAGCTCTGTGTTCCTAGAGCACCCCTTACTCACTTCTACTGTGGCTCACACTGCAGTATGGCTGCCTGCCTCTTAAATCTGTCCCCACCTAGACAGTAAGTTCCTTAAAGATGGGCATTTGTACCCTTTGCCTCATTGTGCCCAGCTCCTAGCCCAGAGCCTGGCACATGCTCTGTTCATGTTTTCTAAGTATATTTGGTGTTAGATGTGTATTTTCTGCACAGGTTTTATGCCGGGGGCTCAGAGAGAAGTGGACAGCAGATTGTTGGCCCTCCCAGGAAGAAAAGTCCCAACGAGCTGGTGGACGATCTCTTTAAAGGTGCCAAAGAACATGGAGCCGTAGCTGTGGAGCGAGTGACCAAGAGCCCTGGAGAGACCAGTAAACCAAGAGTGAGCATAAGGGGTCGGGGTCGTTGTCTGTGTCCACAGGACTGAGGTTCCAGAGCAGAGGAAAGGAGGCCTTCCTCACCCCAGTAGTGACTGAATTTGTTTTTGTTTTGTTTTTCATTTGCTCACTTCCTCTCATATGCAGAAGAGCAGTGCAGTTTCTCTTACCTTTTAACATGAAATCAAGATTTGGGGCAAAGTTTTCAAACCTATGGCCTATGGTCTGGATCAGGTTCTGCAAACATGTTTTGTTTGGCCTAACCAACCTGACTTACTCCGTGTCTTGCTTTATTTTTGTTTTAATTGAATCGGTGGCCACCTGTTTTACATACAGTCAGGATTTCTGTTTTCTTTGTGAAAATCAAAAAGTCTTTAGTGTTATCATACACCTAGATTCTGAAATGGTCATGATTAACTAGAGCTTAGTAGCAGCCATTCCCTTTAACCAAGCAATACCCCCCCACCATTCCAGTTTTGACCCCAGTCTCTGAGTTTCCTACTCAGAGAAAGTGTACCTAGTAGTTAACAAGCTTGAGATAACATCATGGTATCTGAATAACCTGATAACTGTTGACCCACTTCTCCGGTCTTCATGAACTTGTCTTTTATAGCCATTTGCAGGAGGTGGCTACCGCCTTGGAGCAGCACCAGAGGAAGAGTCTGCCTACGTGGCCGGAGAAAGGAGGCGGCATTCCGGCCAAGATGTGAGTGTGCACCTACCTTCTCTAAGGAAGCTCGTGGACTGTTTTATCATTTTGGGGGAGAAATTAGTCCCATGTTACATGTGAATCAGCAGCCTCCAAAAGGGAAGAGGCAGCAGGTTTGCTGTATTCCATGAATGGAAAGGCTTACCTGAGAATCAAAGACAGCTCTCATCTGTCTGGGTGTGGGGGGAGGGGGGTGGCCCATGAGTGGGGACAGGCAGAGCGGATGGACAAATAATGGAGTTTTCTGAGCATTCCATGGATCTCAGGCAGAGGGATAGTGATTGCAGGGTTCTCTGGTGGTGTGAATGTGCCTGAAGAACTTGGTCTTTAGACACCCCCCCAAGGAGGCCTGAAACGTACTTTTTGAACTTTTTCCGTATTATATTCCAGTCCTTTTTTCCCTGTGCATAGGGATCCCCCCTCTCCAATAAGTATAATCATACTGTAGAGTCAGTTTTGAGGTTTATATCGTAAACGTTTTTTTAAATTTTATTGAAGTATAGTTGATTTACAATGTTGTATTAATTTCTTTTGTACAGCAAAGTGACTCAGCTATAAATATATATATACTTTTTCAGTGCCATAAACATTTTCATACGACCTTGTGACCATTAGTCTCCATAATGTATTTGTTTTTAATTATTTTGGGTTTTTTTCCAAAGTAAAGTAGTCAAGCAAGGAGGAAATAAAAATCCTATCCACCTGAGGTAGCAGCTGCTAATATGCTGGTCTTTAGTCCTCTAGACCCTTTTCTGTATATATATATATAGGGAGTCATTAACAGAAATTGTAGATGTCATTTTTAATGGCTGCAAAATAGTCCACGGGAGATTTGCCATGCTACTTTAGTTGAACACAAGCTTTGTGCCAAGCACACTGGCAACCCTATAGATAAGGAAGCCACAGCTTCAGTTGAGTCATCTGCTCAGTGCCGCTTAGCTAGTGAGTGGCAAAATCAAGATGCAGACCCAGGTCTGCTTAAATCAAAGCCCATTCTCTTAACTTGTGCCATATCACTTTCTTATTTTAGGTTAATACTTATTTCATTGGTTGATTGATCTCCTTGTGCATGAGTATATGTTTGTCTGTCTGGGTGTTTTAATAATGACACAGTAAAATAGTAAAAACTCGTCAATTTGCAAGTTCATGCTGGTGTGCTTGCCCGGTTCCTGACAATGTATGGACTGCTTACCTCCTGTTGTCACAGGTTCATGTAGTGTTGAAGCTCTGGAAGAGTGGATTCAGCCTGGATAATGGTGAACTCAGAAGCTACCAAGACCCATCCAATGCCCAGTTTCTGGAGTCTATCCGCAGAGGGTGAGCAGAAAAGCCCTCCTTCGGATTCCATATCAGTGAGTGAGATGGCAGATGGGAAAGAAGAAGCTGATTCAAATGTTTATTATTTAAGAAGTTTACATTTTTAAGCAGATTTAGCACAGTTGAGATACAGATTCACAGATCTGCTCCCAAAGCCCTGTGTATCTGCATTTCCCCTTTGGGCCTAGGACAGAGCCAAGTCACCAAATAAGATACAGGTCTCCACTCTTGACTCTGAGCAGGCATGAGAGAAGGGGGAGGCGGACAGGTAGCCACTGGAGCAGTCAACTCCCTGTGAAGCCCAGCTTCACAGTTGGAACTGAGAAGTTTCTCCTCCCTTTGTAGCATCACTGTCATTCCCATCCTGCTCTTTGTGGGCCCCAGAACTGCCTTTTCTCCCACAGAGAGGTGCCAGCAGAGCTGCGGAGGTTAGCGCATGGTGGGCAGGTGAACTTGGACATGGAGGACCATCGGGATGAGGACTTTGTGAAGCCCAAGGGAGCCTTTAGAGCCTTCACTGGTGAGGGTCAGAAACTGGGCAGGTAAGGAGCAGCACAGGTGGGAGTGGGACTGTGTGGGTCACTCCTGTCGGGCCCAACAGGCCCTGTGTAAGGCTCGCTTTGTATAGCTCTTTACCATTTATTACAGAGTACTTCAGATTTTATTTTTATGGGAGGAAGAGTATGGGGAACATAGGCTTTGGCATTAACAAACCTGAGTTTAAATCTATTCTTCACTTTCTAGCCATTTGACCTTGGACTATCCAGGCTCAGTTTGCTCAACTATAAAGTGGGACTAATAAGAATCCTTACCTCCTCGATTACTGCTGGGAGGAGCACGTAGAGCACTGCCCCACAGTGAGCAGTCAGTGTAATCAGTAAAGGTAACACATTGCTGCTTTGACTCGGTAATCTAGGTGTCCCGGGCAGGGATAACCTTCTGCATGGCTTAAAGGCTGAAACAGACACATGTATTCAGGTCACTTGAAATGGGGATTCAGAGGAGAAAGGAATCCTGGACTCTTGCCGGCCAGCCTGCAGCGGCATCATTTAGGATCCAGGGAAGCTCAGAGACATTGTTGCCCCTTTGCAGCCTGCTGCTCCACTGTTATGGCAGCTCTTATCTCTATTTCTTTGGTCCTGCCTGAGACTCAGTTTGTCATTTCCTGTGAAATTTTTGCCACGTGTCCTCTGCCACTATCTCCATCTTGCATTCAAACCCCTAATAGGATCTGACTGGTTGATAGTCCCTATTACCTCTGATAGGCAGGGTTCTCACACCAGATCCTTGACCATCCCACAGACAGGCAGCCTTCTCTCAGGGACCCACTCAGCTTTGGCCATGCATGGGGTCACTTCGTCAGTATCCTTCAGAGAGATATTTGCACACGAGAGGCACTCAGCATGGTGACCCTCCCCTCCAGTACCATCCTTATTTTACAAAGGGAAAGCTGAGGCTCTTGGACTTTAAGGGATACCCTTAGGTGCTCCCTATGGTAGAGCCGGGACTGGAATCAGGCCTTCTGATTGGCATTTCTCCCCACACTCCTACACAGCAAGACACCGTTTCTGACCTAGCTCTGGCAGCTCTTGAATTAGGCACTGCCCTTGCTCACCTCACCACCATCTGCAGGAATCAGAGTGTGGTCTGCCAACAGCTGTGCTCTTTGAGCTTCTGGCTGGCCCTCTCCTAGAATCCCCTGCCTCCCTGCTGGCCATTCATGCCTCATCAGGAGCAAGGGTCATAGCTCAGGACATTAGAGACCAATAGATTGTGGTTTACCAGGACCAAAATAGTTAAGTCCACCCTGCTCATCATTTCATCTACCACATTGGGGCCTGTGGGTTAGTCCGGGACAGCTGTTCTCTGATCCATCTGTGACTTACCTGTCAGCTATGGTAAGCTTTGTAGAGCACCAGATAATTTTTTTCCGTATATTATTAAACTAAAATGTGTTTATCTTAAAAAAAAATAGAAAATACAGATAAAGAATAAAAACTGTCCCTAAACCTAACACCAGATATATCCAGTTAGTATCTGGGAAGTATCCTTCCAGTCTGTATACGTGTATGGGTGTGTGTGTGTGGGTGTGTGGGTGTGGGTGTGTGTGTGGGTGTGTGTGTGTGTGTGTGTGTGTAAAAATAAATGTTCTATCACCTGTTATTTTGCCTAATCAGTGTAGTATGGCTGTCATTCCAGATCAGTGGGTGTATTTCTACATTTTTTTTTTTTTTTTTTTTTGGCGGTACGCGGGCCTCTCACTGTTGTGGCCTCTCCCGTTGCAGAGCACAGGCTCTGGACGCGCAGGCTCAGCGGCCATGGCTCACGGGCCCAGCCGCTCCACGGCATGTGGGATCTTCCTGGACCGGGGCACGAACCCGTGTCCCCTGCATCGGCAGGCGGACTCTCAACCACTGCGCCACCAGGGAAACCCTACAATATTATTTTAATGCTAACATAAGTTTCTATCTTATGTATGTGCCATAATTTAACCAGTCCCTGATGTTAAACATTTAGGTGGCTGCCAGTATTATGAACAACATTACAATGAATATCTCTAATTAAATCTTTATATACCCCTTAATGTTGTACTAAAAGTAAAATTGCTAGCTCAAACGATCTTCATATTTTTAAGATGTTGTCAAATTGCCCTCCAAAAAGGTTGTATCCGTCTTTCACCCACCAGTAGTTTTAAGGAAGGGTCCAGAGCACTGTGCAGTTTGGGTTTGTCTGGTTTCATGATACTAACAGAAAATGCTTCTACTATTGGAAAGTCTAACTCTATTATGTATGAAGACTCCACATCTCAAAAAATTAAGATGTTTTTAAGGAGTCTGTTTTAGCAGGATGGGAATACTTAGTGCAGGTGATGAATCAACAAGTCGAAACAGAGCTTGATAATCAGCTGTGATGCTTGTCAGCTAAATAAATGTTCATTGCCAGTACCAGTACCAGTACCAGTACTTTGATTTTATTTCAGTTCTAGCTTTTAATGAAAAGTGAGCTAAAAAAATGTTTTATACAGCTAAGGGAGATGGAACATTAGCTTTTCAGTCTAAACTAGATGGACAGCTCTTTTAGTTTTTCCAATAAATTTTACTATGCTTTCCATTGTCTTCTTGTTAACTAAAATGATCAGGAAGCCAAAAGTTTAAGAAATTTTTCTCAGGTTTGCCTCAAAAATCAGTCAATGCTTGTTTTTTCTCCAATTACCTAGAAAAATAAAGTGAATAAATAGATTTTTCTCACTTCAGAAATCTGAAAAAGTTCGTTCAGTTGCATGAAACTTTTTTTATTTTAGGCTTTGCATTTGTTTGTTTGGATGGGAACTAATCTGAAGATTTGGGAAGCCTGCATTTACTTGATTTTGAGTACCAAACACCAAGAGTGCACTTGGGATGGGGGTGAAGGGTGACACTGCTGCCAGGATGAGCTTTGTCCCCTCACCATGCTTTCTGTAGTGGTCATCTTTGTAAAGCAGGTGGCAGGGTCTCAGGAGGTAGCATTGTGGCGACAAAGCACCTTAGTGCCCAATTGATTCCCACTACAAAGGAAATGAGCAGTCAGGTAATTCCGCTTCTCTCTCATTCAGGCCTTTCTGGCAGGCAGTAGCATCAGTGAGTACCCATCATGTACTTGGAATTGTTATAAACAGTTGAGGGACAGGCTGCCTAGAGTCTAATTAGAGAGTTGACCTAATGCCCTTAAAACTAATGAACAGAACAGAGTAGATCTTAGGCATTTACAGGTTCAACATTTAACTTTCCACTGTTTCCAAGCATCTCCTCAGGCCCGTGGTGGTGTAATTTATCTGTGTCTCAGCTCACATTTGAGTCCCACGTGCTGTGAGGCTGATCCATAGAAGCTCCTCTCATAGCCAATAAGTGTGGCCAGGTTTCTCTTCTGAGCTCCACTTTGTAATTCTCTAAGCCACTATTTTTCATGTTTACAGAAAAGAGTAAGTTCAGTTTTCAGTTCTTCCTTGCTAATTATTTGCCCTGGGGCAACATTTCACTGTGTTCGATGAAAGAATCTGCAGGGGGTTAACAAGCGTAACATGAAAGAAAGGACATGGTGATCAAATAAGTCTGCCTTAACCCCACGATCTCTCAAGGCCTTCTTTAATATGTTAGTGGCCTGTGATGCTGTTGGTATAATATGTGGCATTTCCAAAACCTTCCTGGAGATAACTCAAGGGACTAGGGTCCCGGGGAACACACTTAGGAAAGCACTTTCAGTTGGATTTCCTAAGAACCCTTTTTAGGTTGTAAGGATCAGAGGGAACGGTGAGGTGTATGAATTAATCTAACTAGAGGCTTTGGGCGGAAGCAAGGGAATTCTCATCCAATGGCCTCTGTTCTCTGCATAGGTCTAGGCCAAGATATCTGCTAAGAGAAAGACTGAGAATGAGATACATAGATGGTTTACTGGAGAGAGATGAAGCCTCCAACGGTTATGGAGAATTGGGAATTCGTGTGCATTTTGTGTTTGTCAGCCACCCTGAGTGTAGCACCCCTTTAATCCTCACAAGAGTTCTTGTTAAAGAACCTTGTTACTACCCTTGTTGAAACTCAGGGAGCTTAGATAACTACCCCAACACTAGTTAGCTAGTGGGTAAATTCACACCCTGGTCAATCTCATTCCAAGATCTGAGCCCTCAACACTGCAGTAGGAACTGTGTCCTGTTCATATTGTATAATTAATCCCTGCGGTGCCGGGCACTTAGTTGGCTTTCCAGAAATCTCAACCACCTCCTGATAGTTGACACATGAGTATGAGATACTCACATGAGTGAGGTTGCACTGGGGCAGGCAGGCCTGAAAACTCCCATCAGAGGAAAAGAGTCTGGACTTGTCCCTTACATTCCAGCAGTCACCTGCCAAGCTGTGTCAGGCCTACCTCAGCTGCAGACTTGGAGTGCCCCCTCCCCATTCTGCCCTCAGCCTCTCACTGAGGCTAATATTCATCCTGGTCTGTTGGATCCTCCAGCATCAGATCCCAGTTTCTCCTGGCCCAGGCTGTCGTGCATACTGCTTTCCTCCCTTCAAGCCCTTGTTCAGTTGTGGACACCAAGAAAGAAGGGGGTTGGTAACTTGCCCAACGCCAGGAGTGAGGGAGCTAGCAATAATTTGGGGGTTGAGGTGAATTCCGCTGGACCTCTAAGTTCCATCAGGACAGGGATTCTGTCTTGGACACTCCTTATATCAGTAGCAACAAACAGCACCAGACGTAACAAGTGCTCAGTAAAAATCTGAGACAGGATTCCCCTCTTGTGTGGGGCCTTGTTTCTGTTTGTGTCCTGACGCTATCCTCTCTCCTCAGCACTGCACCCCCGGTGTTGAATACCAGCTCTCCAGCCCAACAGGCAGAAAATGAGGCCAAAGCCAGCTCTTCCATCTCAGTCGATGAGTCGCAGCCTACCACAAACATCCAAATACGGCTTGCTGATGGCGGGAGGCTTGTGCAGAAATTTAACCACAGCCACAGGTACCTTGCATTATGTGGCCTGGCTTATTCTAAGAGGGTCCCAGAAACTCCCACGGACAGGTGAGAAGCAGGGAGCAGTTCTTCCCCCTAAACACCAGCAGGCGCTCCGTGCTTTCCCCAGAGGAGGCAGTGGGATAGGAAGGTATGGAAGTCTGAAGCCTTTGGTTTGGTCCCCTCTTCCATTAAGTGCGGCCAGTGACTTGCTCCCTCCCCTGTGTGGGTCTCTTTCCTCATCTCTAAAATTAGGGGATCGGATTCCTCAGAGGGGTTTTTTTAACCACCAAACAATTTGTTCAGAGGAAGTTTCATGCTAAAGCCCAAGTGTAGAACAGATAAAATTTGAACTGCTGTGGTTGATAGAGGGGAGAGGGGATGCAGTGCACCCTCCCACCCACCTGGCTTCCTCTACCTCCCTGCCCGCCAGCAGCCTCTGAAAACCACTAGGCTACTAAGGTCTCTTCTAGATCTGGACTTTGAGAATTCTAGAATACCTGTTCCATCTCAGATCATCTGGGATCAAAGCAACTGTGCCTCTCCAATTTAAAGATGGGGAAACTGAGGCACAAAGTGATGAAGGGATTAGCAGGGGAGGACTGTTGCCAGTAAAGCTATTTGGCAACTCCTTTTTCTAGAATAGCAGTGTCTAAATTTCATCAATCATAGGCCACGTAAACCAGAACCCACATGTGGGGCCCAGGGGATGGCTTGCCAATCCTTGAGTGTTGACAGGCTTCACATGAGGTTAGTTGTGAAACAAGTTTGATTAGGATTACAGAAAAGGGGTCAGGCAGAGAAGCCTCTAGGAAGAGGGACCCAAATGTGGGCAGGGAGCACAGCATGATGAAGAACTGAAATGGGGAGGTAGGAGAACAGGGGGAAGGAGGGTGGTGTAAAATTAGGCAGGCCTCAGGACCACAGTCAGGAGATTGCTGTTTATACCAGGGAAAGGGGGAGCAGCTCTGAAGGGTTTTAGACAAAGGAGTGACATGAGCTCATGTGGTTCCAAATGAGAGCTTTGGACACTCTGTGGAGAAGGATTGGGCAGGGGAGGGGACCTGGGGATATGATACAGCTTCCTGAAGCGGGGGGTGGGGGCGGCAGAGAAGAACACTGCTCACCCACCTCCCCACTCCCCCCACTCCACCAGGATCAGCGACATCCGACTCTTCATCGTGGACGCCCGGCCGGCCATGGCTGCCACCAGCTTTGTCCTCATGACCACCTTCCCAAACAAAGAGCTGGCTGACGAGAGCCAGACCCTGAAGGAAGCCAACCTGCTCAATGCCGTCATCGTGCAGCGGTTAACATAACTGCCTGGCCCAGCCAGCAGCCTCATCTCCTTCCTGTGTCCCCGACGGCCAGCTGCCCCGTGGAGACCACCCCTCCACCCCCTCCCGCACACCCTGCAGTCCAGTGCCACGTCTCCTCCATAGCTCTGCGTTCTTAGATCTCAGTTGGACATTTGTTTTCTCCTTAGTTGCATTTCCTGGGTTTTTGTGACGATCAATGGACTTTAAAGAAAAAAATAAAAACAACCAAAAAAATGGAAGGAATATCACCAGCATGTTATACAGAACCTCTCCCACTGAGGCAGGCTTTGATTATCTTAAAATCATATTTATGTCTAAGGTGTGTAGGGAGGAGTTTTCCATCCCCTCTGCGCAAAAATTGCATGTGGCACACAACACCCACCCACTAGTGTGTCCCCCCACTGCCCCCAGGATGACTAGTGGAGGATTTCCCCTGTGTAGGGAAGGGAGTGGGGGGACTTACAGAAAAAGGCTTTTGCAGCCACTCACTTCCACAAGAACAGATCTCTTGCCTGGATAAAACTGAGCAGCAACAAGAGTCCCCTGAAGCATGAGGTCAGATCCAGAGGCACACAGCCTCTGTGCTCCTTTCACTCAAACCCTGGGAGGTTTACACTCTCCAGGCCTTGGCCAGCTGAGATTCTAGCTACACCTCCTGCTTCAGCGCTTTCCTCCCTCATCATCCAGGCTGCTCTGTCATTGCTTTATTTACTCCACATGCAGAAATCTGTACCTAGGAGGTAGACAGGGTATCTTTTTACTGGGAAACAGCTTGTGCCAACCCAGATGAATTCAGAGTCAGGGTATCTTGGTCTGAAAGAGAAACAATTATAATACCACTGAGCACTGATGACGCATGGCAAATCACATACTGAAGAAGGGGTGGGTTCCCTGTGCTACGAGCTCCTTGTACTGTGGTAGCATTTGCAGAAGGCTTCTGCTGACTGAAGTTAGGGTGAGTAACAAAGATGGCTTTGGTGTGCAGGCTTCACCCCGCTCTTCTCTGCCCGCTGAGTTCTGACTTGCACCAACGTGGGCAGTAGTCCCAGCCAGGGCAAGACCTTCCCCCTATAAGTGTGCAAGGTTGAGAGAGGAGGATCACTGGGGTCTTGGATGGAAGCCTTTCCACCCCCTATTAAGTGAGTCACAGACTTAGAATCAACGCTGACTCAGAATTTTCTGGCTTTGAATCATAACGTGCCTCAGTACTCTTTCCAAGCAGTCATCACCAATCACTTTCTCTTTTCTGTTTTACCCCCTGCAATGAGCCAAGAGCCAACACTACTTCTACCCAGAGTCAGGGAGGCCTTGGGGATCCAACCTGAGAAAGGGACTTGGCTTGGTGCTTCTGATCCCAAAGTGACAGGGCGCTGCTGGGGCTGCAGCATCTGCCACAGTTGGAGGTAAATATGAAACTAAATGCTGGTCTGGAGAAACTAGATTATTGTCACCTTGACCATTAAAAACCAGAATGAGGACAATGGCGTTTTGTACTTTCTAATGGGTTGCTTTGAAGAAGTTGTGTAATGACAGCAACCATTCTAAGTACTTCAGTGCCTCACAATGGTTCCATTGTACAGTGCCAAACCCTGAAGCCCAGGTCACACAGCTGGTAAGTGGTAAGGCCTATCTGCCCCCCAAGGCTCCTGCTCTTAACCATCATGCCACATATACGTGCACTCCAACCCCAGCCCTGTATACATAAATACACTCGACACTCCCCACCCCTCTTCAGGGTTTCTGCTATGTTTATTATTAGAACCAGAACAAAGCGTAAAAACACGCTTAAAACCTGCATCATGTAGAATTTACAAAGGCCTCTGGCTTCCCACCCAGCCCTGGGAAGTGAGTGAGGCAGCTGATGTAATCGTTGCAGCCACCATGGTACAGACCAGCCAGGTAACTGGCCCTAGGTCAGAAGGACTGCCAGCCACAGAACCAGGGACCACACTAGTCTGGTTCAAGGCTAAGTAAGGGTGTTTTCAGCCCTAGTTTTTTGTGCTGGTGGCCCAGATGGAAAGGTTCAGCCATCCAGATAGGCTTTCATAGGTTTAAAAAAAAGGTGGGGGAGATACTCAACAGCCACTGGTTCTGGGGTTTCTGAATTCAGGGCAGTTCTCAGTTGAGGCATTTTGGATCATCCCAAAAATTGGCTGGTGAGTGGGATCCTCCTGGCATTAAATAGGCTGGGCCAAGGATATAGTGCAACATACAGGGACAGACTGTCAGGGTCAAGGGCAAGAGCAGGGGCACCAACAAGGAAGTCCATTAGGACATGTCCTAATGGAAAGATACCTAAAATTCGTCACTGAGTGAAAAATGCAAGTTAGTTGTCATGATGATGCCCTAATGAGTACATTTTAAACTAGTCTCTACTGTGCAACATGTGTGTTCCTGTTTGGTCTCGTAAACCACACCATGCTAAACAAAACCCTGTAGGTACAGTTTGGGACACGTCTGGTTGCTTCCTCAAGAGATTGCTTTGGATGGCATTGAGAAAGTGCCCTCCCAAGCCACAGGGCCCCTTCCCATGACCACCAACAGTATAAAGTGTGCCCATCCCTGCCAGGAACTCCTTAAAGCTGACTTTGAGTTCATTGGGGGAATAAATTGGTGCAGAAATGTGGGTTCCCTGCTGCTCCCTCTATCCAAACTGCATTTTAGGGGGAAACTGGTGTCAGGACTTCTCCCTCCCAGGGCCAAGTAAGGCGGTCTTCCTTCGTTAAAATGGGCTTTGCTCCCTTGTCAAGGGCTATGACTGTGTCCTCCCCTCCCCCCTTCAACATCCTCTGCCTTCTCAGGCCAGGCCAGGGAAGTGGAGCAGCAAACATTGTTGACTTCTAGTGTCCAGCCTGGTTCCCGGTCTGAGCAAGCTTCTGTGCCATGCGCCTGCATCTCTCTCTCTCTCTCTCTCTCACTCTCTCTCTCTCTCCCTCTCTCTCTCTCTCTCTCTCTCTCTCTCTCTCAGTAGTCTCATGCCTCACCCCATGTCCAGTCCCTCAGTAAGTCCTCCAGGTTCTGCTGCAAATGCATCCCAAACCCAGACACTTATCATCCCTCCCTACTATCTCCCTGGCCCATCGTCCATCTCTCACGTCAACAACTGCAGTGACTTCCTTGTTGGTCCCCCTGCTCTTGCCCTTGCCCCTGACAGTCTTTTCACACACAGTCACCACATCATTACTCTCTTCCTTTTAAAGCCCTCAGGAGCTCCTCAGTAGCCCTAGAAACTTCTTCTAAAGCCTGAAGAGCCCTGCAGGACCTGTCCCTTGCCCATCACTTAATCCCTCTGTCCTGTTTTATTCTCTGTCTTATCCTAATCTCCAGCTGATGCATTATACACTCTGATTCCTTTGTCCTTCCACTAGATTATAAGCTCCATGAAGCAGGGTTTTTTTTTTTTTTTTTTTTTTTTTTTTTTGCGTTACGTGGGCCTCTCACTGTTGTGGCCTCTCCCGTTGGGGAGCACAGGCTCCGGACGCACAGGCTCAGCGGCCATGGCTCACGGGCCCAGCTGCTCCGCAGCATGTGGGATCTTCCCGGACCGGGGCACGAACCCATGTCCTCTGCATCGGCAGGCGGACTCTCAACCACTGCGCCACCAGGGAAGCCCAAGCAGGGTTTTTTTTATGCTTCACCCATGTACCCTGAGTACCTGGCACAGTGCCTGACACATAGTAGGTCCTCAACAAATAACTTGTTGGATGAACCTGTGAAACGGAGATAAGACCTCGCCATCTACTCCCTTCCTCCCAAAGCAGGTTCCCATTCAGCCACAGGGGGGCATCATTCTAAAGGGTGCTATAGCTTCAGGTTCTTCCAGAAAAGACACTTAGGCAGAACAAAAAACAGGTGTGTGTGGGGGGAGGGGGCCCAGGGTGTAAGGGAATGCCCCCTAGCACTTTCCCCACCCTGCCTGGGCTGGACTAGGAAGGTTATTAAGGGCCAATTACCTCCACAGTGAGCACCTGAGATCCTCAATGCCGGGACCAGTTCTTTAGCTTCTACTGATGATAATAGCAGCCACCATAATTTGAGCACTAACTTTGTGCCAGACCTTGTATATACCTTACTTCATGTAGTTTGACAACACCCAAAGGTACCGTGGTAGCCCATTTTGTGGAGGAAAATACTGAGGCCTAGTGCAGTGAAGGGATTTGCCTGAAGTCACACACCAAGTAAAAGTCAGAACCAAGACTTTGAATCCCCAGCTGCCTGACTCCAAAGCCACAGCCCTTGACCACCAAGTTCTACGGCTGTGAAAAAGACAGTCCCAAGGACAGCGGTAGGAGGAATGACTGGGACACGTGGGGAGAAGGACAGCATGAAATCAAGGAGGACTTCTGGGAGGAGGGCACCCTTGAGCTGGGCTGTGAAGGATGTTCATTAACAAGGAGGAAAAGAGTTTTCCTTCCTCAAGAGACAAACCCAAAGGATTTGTGAAGGCGTGGGGCAGGCAGATCTGGCTCTGAACTTAGGTTCCATCTTTTACCAGGTATGACGTTGGGCAAGTCCCTGGAGCCAGTGCCAGGGGCCGCATCTTGTCCCTACTGAGGGACAACACTAAGTTCCCCTCTGGACTTGTGGGATGAGAGAAGACTAAGGAAACCAAGAATGGACTCCAGAGCCCTGGGGTCAAGCCCTTCCTCCTCAACTCAACTCCTTCTCTCTGCTCTGCAGTTTTCCCATCTGTAAAATGGGCTCTCAGCAGAATTATTGTATTGTTAGTAACAATTACTGTATGCTAGTAACACTGTTTCCCAAACCTGTGAGCGCCTGTGTCCCCGGATCAGCCAGTACTGTTAGTTTTGACAACACCACTCAGCCTCCAGGGCAGATTTGGGACACCTCAACTCCCTGAAAGCGATGGGGTGTATCCAAAGATTTCAGACTGATAAGATGGCAGTTCAGCTTGCAACCTCTCTCCCTGGCCCAGGGGTTTGTCCTTTTCTGGATGATTTTCAAACAGGAACTTGGAGGGCAAGGCCCCAATCAGCAGAGACACCAAAGGCTCTTAGCGGGTGGGACCACGTGACCCCATGGAGATGGGATGGCTTTCCTTCCAGGCAGACCAGACAGGTCCCCAAATCCCCAGTTGTGGCCAGAATTCAAGAGAGACTTTGGCCATCTGAACACTCTCAGCTCACCAGCCAGATGACAGAGATCTAAAGTTGGCAGGGGCAGGGGGGGAATGTTGGGGGGTGAGAGTTATTGCAAAGGCCAGACAATTATCTAAACCAAATTCCTGAAGCCCCAAGGGCACAGGTAGAAGTGACCAAGAGATAAAGTGCCCAGTGCCCTGAGCTGGACTTGGATCTGAATCTTGCCACACCCCTTACTGGCCGTATCCTCTATCAGAGCTTTAATGTCCTCATTTCTAAAGGAAGATAATGATTATATCTGCCTCAGAGGGTTACTGTGAGAATTAAATCAAATAACGTGTATAGGCACACACTCGTTAAGTGTTAGTTGTTACCTGCATCAGGGCAGAAAGCAGATAAGCCGTGACCTCAGACCTCAGCTTGCTAAGCGCAGCTGAGATCTTGAGCCCAAGGAAACACATTTTCTGAAATCTAGGTTTCTTGCAGATTTAGGAGATTAAAACAACTGAGAAATATAGCCCACAGTAGCCATCAGTCAACAAGGGTTGGTAAGCACCGCCGGGGTTCCTTGAAGGTTTCACCCCATGTGCAGTCTGCAGGGGAGAGGGATAGTCATTAAAGGACACTGAGGAAGGTGAGGAGCAAGACAGACCCCGGGAGCTTGTCACAGGTAGACATGGCCTGTCAGGGAGCGAGAGAGCCTTCCCCAAGGAGAGGACTTTGGTGCTGACAGCTGGACATGGTGCAGGATTCAGCCAAGTGATCAGAGAGCTGGTGAAGAATGTTTCAGGAGGAGGGAGCAGAAGGTGCAAAGGCCAGGAAGCCCCAGAGTGTGTAGTGCATTCTGGGAGCCAAGTGAGGTACGCACACATGAATGAATGAATAGCTTTGAATCAGTCTTTGTAATATAAGATTCTAAATGGATTTAACCAGATGGTTAAGTAAATTATGGCGCATTCACACAGTGAATACAATGCAGCCATTTATAAAGAAAGAGTGCTCGTGCATGAAAAGGAATGTTCTCCAAGACACCTTATAAGTCATTTCCAAGAATAGGGCTTACCGTGTTCCAGACACTGTTCTCAGCACTTCACAAGTTTTAACCCATGATCTTCACACCAACCCCATTAGGGAGAGAAGAAAGAGAAACATGGAGTGTAGATTACTTGCCCAAGGTCATGCAGCCAGTAGGTGGAGGAGGCAGGATGTGAACATGAGGACCTGATTCCAGAATGTCTGCTGGACCATTTCCCACCCTCCCTTGGAACGTGTAGTTTGCTTCTGTAGGGGAGGCAAAACTTTACCTCTACCCGTCTTAGGTTTTTAGCTAGGACTCTAACAGATAGATTAACAAGAGAAAAACAGTTTATTAATGCGTGCAGTGCACATCACACAGAAGAAACCTAACAAATAGTACAGTAGCTCATCCTACATATGAACGAGTTCTGTTCCGAGAGCACATTTGTAAGTCCACTTTGTTCGTTAAGTCCAACAGGTTAGCTTAGTTACCCAACTAACACAATTGGCTGTATAGTACTTTAATAGGTTTATAATACTTGTCACACAAATAATACATAAAAACAAACACAAAAAATAAAGAGAACATTTTTAATCTTACAGTACAGTACCTTAAAAGTACAGTAGTACAGTACAACAGCTGGCATACATACAGGGGCTGGCATCTAGTGAACAGGCAAGAAGAGTCACTGAGTGGAGGAGGGAGAGGAGGTGGGAGATGGTAGAGCTGAAGGATCGTCAGCAATAAGAGACGGAGGGCAAGCTGCAATTTCACTCACACGTGACGCTGGTGGCACAGGTTCTGGTTCCTTGCTGTATTCAATTCTATCTAACCTCTTGAAAAAAACGATCCAGTGATGTCTGGGTACTAGCTCTTTTTTTCTCATCATAGATGACATGGTAGCACTGGATTGCATTCTGAACCGCTTCGTGTACCGTTCTACATTCGGGTCCTGTGCCTCAAAAACTAACAGTGTCTCCTCAGATAAAGAAAATCCCCTTGCCATTTCCCACCTCATGAATCTCTTCGGTTCTTCAGTTACTTCTTCTCCCTCTTGTCTCTCTCGGTCCTTTCTCTGGGCCTCCAATTCCATCAAGTCTTCATTAGTAAGCCCCTCGTGTTGCACAGCAAGGAGTTCGGTGAAGTCGTCCTCCTGCAGATCTAGCTCCAGCTTCTCGCTGAGGGTCACTAAGTGGATGAAGACCTCTTTGGACTCCTCATCCACCTTCTCAAATCCACAAAAATCATGAACAAACTGTGGGCAAAGGTTCTTCCAAACCCCATTCATGGTGATGGCCATAAACACATGCCAAGCAAAGTCAATGTTTTTATGGCCTTGTAGATGTTATAGTCTTTCCAAAATTGTCAAAATGTTGTTCCTGAATTGTCACTCGCCTTTACAGCCTGACGAAAAGTGTGATGTAAATAATGTCTTGAAAGTCGCTATAACTCCCTTGTCCGTAGGTTGGATAAGCGACATAGTATTTGACTTTGACATTGGGATGAAAGTCGTCCATGAATGGGGGGTGGCCTGGAGCACTGTCGAGCAGCAAAAGAATGTTGAATGGGACGTCCTTCTCCAAGCAATATTTCTCTACCTCTGGGATAAAGTGGTGGAAAAACCAGTCCTGGAAAATGGCCTGTGTAACACATGCATTGAAGTTACTCTTCCACCCAACAGGAAGAGAGCCCTTGGGTATGTCTTTAAGGGCTCTCGGGTTCTCTGAATGATAAACTAAGAGAGACTTCAGCTTCATATCACCAGAAGCATTGCCACCAAACAACAGAGTTAGCCTATCCTTTGCTGCTTTATAACCTGGCATCAACTTTTCCTCCTTACTGATGTAACTTCAGTCTGACATCCTCTTCCCGTACAGTCCTGTCTCATGCACATTAAAAATCTACTCAGGTAAAACCACGCCTCCATCAATAATTTCTCAAAGCATTTCAGGAAATTCCCTGGCAGCTACCGTATCTGCGCTCTCTGCCTCGCCACTTAGTTTTATGTTTTGAAGGTTGGCTCTAGGCTTGAACTGATGAACCCAGCCATGGCTGACAGTAAAAGATGCACCCTCTGATTTCTTCACTGTGTTTCTTCTTCAAGTCTTCATAAGGGCTTTTAGCTTTCTCTTGAATCAGCATTAAGCTGCGTGGGACTTGACACTGGTGCTGATCCTGCATCCACAGACTGAGAAGTTTCTCCACCTTCTCCATCACTTTTCTACGCTTCTTCAATATTTTTGTTGACATCATTGGCACAGCAGACTTCACATGTTCCATGATCTTGTCCTTGTTCTTTAGAATCCTGGCAATGGTTGAACGATTCATGTTACAAGAACAAGCGATGACTACCATCTTTTCGCCTCGCTCCATTCTCTCAATTATTTTCACTTTTGTTTCCATCGTTATAGCTTGGTTCTTCTTATTAGTACCAGCTACATCACTGCTGGTTTTATGCTTGCTTCCAGACATCTTGGACTTGAAATAAAGATACTGTACAGGGACTTCCCTGGTGGTCCAGTGGTTAAGAATCCACCTTCCAATGCAGGGGACACAGGTTCGAGTCCTGGTAGGGGAACTAAGATCCCACAAGCCACGGGGCAACTAAGCCTGCGCGCCGCAACTACCGAGCCTGCGCACTCTGGAGCCTGCGCACCGCAATTAGAGAAGCCCACACACTGCAATGAAGAACCTGTGTACCGAAACGAAGACCCAGCACAGCCAAAAAAAGAAAAAAGATACTGTACTACTATACTCTATACAGTACTGTACAGTAAAGTACACAAAAGTACAACCACTTGTAGAGGATGCACACACATGACAATGTATGCCAGACGTGTGAACGCACATTTGCATCTTTGAAAGTTCGAAACTTGAAGGTTCGTATGTAGGGAACTTACTATAATTCAAAATGGCAGCTTAGAATTTCAGGATCTTCAACACAGAACAGTAAGTTTGTAGAGAAATGACAGGACAGAGGAAAGCAGTTTTAGTCTTCCAAAGATGGCAGATTGTGGGAAAGTAAATAAATGGGAGGGAACAAATGGAAGAAGGTTTGTTCGCAGATTCCTCTGGTGTCACCTCTGGGCTGAAAAGTCTGTCTCTAATAAAAGGAGAATATCCTGCCTTTAGGGGGAAAAATGGGGGAAGCTTCTTCTGGGTTTGCTGCTCCTTAATTGTCTTCAGTTTAAAATAATTTTTATGTCAAAGAGGCACATTTTGGGATGACATATTCTGCTTTCCTTCACTTCCATCCATATAAAATAAAATTGATACAAATATGTATTTGCTTGTATCTGTATAGACACCACACACACGCTGGAAAGACACACCAAATGGTGATTGTGGGGAGAGGAGGCACCTGTGTGGCTCAGGGACAGAGTAGGAGGACTTATGTTACACTGTTTTTTTTTTTTTTTTTTTAAACTTTAGAATTTTGAACTGTGCACTTTTATTGTCTATTAAAGATCATGCTGGCTGGGGGAAGGGAATGGATTGGTAACACATACACTGTGGATGAGAGTGTAAATTGTTAGGATCACCTTGGAAAACAAATTCTCCTAGGTGTGTACCCAAGAGAAATGAGCACATTTGTCTAAAAAAGGCATTTCAATAGCCCCAAACTGGAAATGTTGACATGAAACAAATAGACTGCCAGATATTTCTCCAGCAAAGATAGATTTATTCAGGATCAGCAGAGAATTGCAACTCAGGGTCTGCAACCATGGTGAGCCACGTGCAAGTCCCTGCACTGCAAGGAAAGGAGATCGCTTTTATAGAGGGGAAAAGGAAGTTGGAGGGCTGTAGTAAACAAAGAGTCAATGGCTTTTCATTGGCTGAGTCCTTGCCAGGAGAGAAGAGGAGTCCTTCTTCTTCCTGTTGGGCTCTGCTGTCATTGCAGGGTGTGAGAGCTCCCCCTACTGGTCTCCCCACTCTGTTTAATTGCGGTTTCTGTTTATTAATTTTTTTTACAGAAACAGCCAAAGTTTCCATTAATGGTAGAATATATAAATAAACGTGGTATGTTTACACAGTGGAATACTCTGAACAGTGCAAGGGAACCGATGACTGCTACCTGCAAATAACTGATGAATTTCACAAACATAAAGTTAATCAAAATAATCCAGACACAAAAGAGCAAATACCCCATGATTGCATTTATATAAAACTAATCTGTGGTGTTGGAAGTCAGGATAAAGGGTACCCTTGGGAAAAGAAAAGGAGCCAAGGAAAGGGCCCAAGGGGACTTCTTACTTAGAGGCTGGTCATATGCTATTTCTTGTTTGGGTGATGGTTTCTCAAGTGTATTCAGTTTGTGAAAATTCATCAAGATGCACACTTTTCATTTTGCAATTGTCTATATGTATGTTACACATGAGTAAACGACTTTAAAATGAAAAAGAGAAAAGCATGGAGGGGTTTGCAATCGGCAGGGTGGGAGATGAGAGAGTGATGGAACCTGGCCTGCGGAGCTGGCAGTGGGGTGGGGAGAAGTGGGTGATTTGAGGGGTGGGGAGGGAGTAGGATTTTCTCAGTTGGTGAAGGGGGCATGAGAAGCCAGGAGGGCGCCCCGCTTCTGGCCGCTGCTTGTGGTGGTGCCACCAGAGACATGGAGAAGCTGGTGGGAGACACAGGCCTTGCCTGCGAGATGTGCAGGAAAAACGTCATGCAGAGAAGTGGCTGGAGGGGTCTGGATTCACAAGAAAGATCTGGAATCTTTCATTTCACAAAGCCCAACCTGGAGCTCAATCCAGGAGGAATTCTACTCACTGGGAGCCTATCTGGTCGAGAGAAACACAGCCTTGTGCCTCTGAGATTTGTCACTGGAGCCCTGGTGGCTTTATGGAACCTGGCAGGTCTAGCTGGTTGGGGGCAGAGTGGGGACAGATCCTGCCTTTCTCAGTGGTCAGGGCTCTGGAGCTGGGCCTCAGGAAGGTCAGTGAATGAGAAGGGGTGGAATAGATGTCCTCCGGGGCCACAGCCCTTTGCTTTAGGAGAAGTTAGGTCAAGGGCTGGCTGAGTTATAGTAACAGCGGGCCAGTGCCAGGTGGTTCTGGTGTGGGCCACCGGGGCCCATCTGTACCACAATCAAGGGGGTGGACACAGGAAACTGATGTTTCACAAAGAAACTCAATGTAGTCTCTTGATGGAAAGTGAAATATGCTCCCTCCTTAGAGAGGTCGGAGGATCCCACTACAAGGTATCTATTTCCAAGTGGTCACAAGACGAAGCGCTCCAAGCCACATGCACCCCTGCCTGCACCACCGTCTTCCACCACTCCTCCCCCGGCAGCCATCACCTTTACCACCATCCCCACAATTATCTGTACCTCCCCCTCCTCCACCATCTCCCCCTCCCCCTCCTTCCTCCATCTCCCCCTCCTCCACCCTCCATTTCCACAACCATCATCCCTATTTCTTCCAAACCTAAGCTATCTGAGAATGCCCCCACTGCACAAGGACGCTTTTTTTAAGGAAATATATTAATAGCTATTTTTTCTGGGTATGCCTAATCATTTGAAACATAAAAAAAAAACACAGATAAAGTTACTGGCCTCCATAATCCACTATCACCATCCAAGATAGGGGCAATGTGTCATTTAATGTAGATACTCCCCGACATTTTTCTATAATGACAGCTAATATTCACTGAGTGCTTACTTCCTGCCAAACACTCTTCTGAGTGCTTAAATGAAAATTTTCCACAGCAGAATGAGAAATTAAATCCTGACAACAACCTTATGAAGGGTGTACCATTGTCTCCTCAGTTTTGCAGATGACAAAACTGGGGCACAGCGAGGGGGACTGAGGGCCCCCCCAGCCCTGCCCCCCACGCTGGGCCTCCCTGCTGTTCCTCAGATGCACCCAGCCCCCTCCCACCTTTGCACATGCTTTTCTCTCTGCCTGGAACACACTCCGCCCAGATCTTTACATGGCCTGTTCTCCACATAGACACATACACACACACACACACACACACACACACACACACACACACACACACACACTGTATTCAGGTCTCTTCAAACGTCACCTCCTGGAAGTGGCCTCCTCGACCCCCAACTTCAACCAGCTTCGTTTTGCTTCATAACAATTTCCTCCACCTGCCACATTAATCATCCATTCAGCATATATTTATTGAGGCCCTACTGTGTGCCGGGCACAGTTCTGTGCACTGGGGCTGCAGCAGGGAAAAGACAGACACAAGCTCCACCCGCGCAGAACTGATGTCTGTGGGGGAAACAGACATTACACATAGGTGAGTGGTAAGCAGAGCACAGGAGGGACCCGAAGTGTGTGCTGTGGGGAAGCAGGGAAGGGGAGATCAAGTTGCACTTTTAAGTGGTGAGCTCAGGGGGAAGCCTCACTGATAAGGTGACATTTGAGCAGAGGGCTGAAGGAGGCAAGGGGGCGAGTCATGCAGGTACCTGGAGGAAGAATGTTCCAGATCCAGGGAACAGCAGTGGGAGGGCTTAGGCAGGAACAGCTTATGAGCACCAGGAGAGCAGGGACTTTGCTCTGCTCACAGCTGAATCCACAGCACCCAGCACAGCGCCTGGCACATGGTAGGCGCTCAGTAAATGCTCTCTGGATGGCTGAGCACTTTCTATACCCCAGGCACAGTTCTAAGTGCACCGTACACCTTTTCCCATTGGTTCCTAACAGCTGGCCTATTTCTTGGCTCCATGTACGAGCTGTGTGGCTTGGGCAGCTTCTTAACTTTTCTGAGCCTCAGTCCTCTCGCCTGTAAAGTGGGACGAATCATAGAGCCCGCCTTTGAGAGATGTTGCTGGGATGAAATGAGTTAATATAATAGGAACTGTTCAATAATTGTTAGCAATTATTATTGTGGTTTTTGTTAGCATCACTAGGCTCTGTAGGGAGGCAGAAGAAGTAGTCACTATTTCCTCCGTCAACGAGGTGGCAGCTGAGTTAGGAAGTCGGGAAGGACACCTAGGAGATGACCCTGTGTCACAGAAGTTTTTCAGGGCAGATGGAGAGATCAGTGGGGGCAGAGAAGGCATTCGAGAGAAAGCAGGCCTTGAGCCAGGACTCAAAGAGGCAGTGGGATTTGAAGAGGCAGGAGATGGGGAGAAAAGACCCTCCAGGCGAGTCATGTACAAACAGAGGTGCGGAGGTGGGACTGAGCACCCAGGCCCAAGTGTGCCTCTCGCTCCTTCCTCTTGTTGCTTAGAGGAGGCCATGCGTTCCTGATGGCGCCCCCAGATGCCTCTCCTGCCCTGGGGACTGTGAGCATGAGGCTGTGGTGACATCCAGACAGAGGAGACTTGTCACCAAAGTATTAAATGAGGCTTCATCCACCCCTGAACCTGGTTGAGCCCCAGTAGGGTGGCAGACTGGAGACCAGCCTGGCCAGAGCCACTTGGCCCTGATGAAGACAGTGCAGCCCAGGTGTGATGGTCATTTTGTCCCACCTTTCTGCTCTGTCACATTCATCAACACCTCTACTGCCAAGTCCAATGGCCACTGCTCTGAGCCTTTGTCCTCCTGGGAGCCTCCACATAGGGCCCACTGGCCCCTTGAGGCTTCTAGGATACCCCAGTCTCACGCACCTGGCCCCTCCCAGTCTCCTTTGCTAGATTCTCCGGGGGGTGGGGGGCGCCTGAGCACTTTTCAACTTTCTATCACTATAAGATGCTCCAGCCTCATCCTGTATATTTCTACCCTCATTCGAGAATCAACTATCTATCCAAGGAGCCTCAATTTCTTTTATTGGAGAATAGTATTAGAAACCAAGATCCGGGTGTTAGGTATGCTCTTTGCTCTTTGGGTGTCTTTCTTTTAGGCCATCTCAGCTAACAGAGCAAAGAAATACATGCATGCATACTAACCCATAATATACACATACCTATGAATGTTTCTATCGGTAACCATCTGTATCTATATTAAATTAAACATGAGTTTCTACTGAAGCCTCTTTTTTATAAGGTTTATTACCTTGCTGAGATTTTTTCTATTCTCCCCCCCTTGTTTCTGTCATTGATTACTGAAACATTTTTATGATGGTTGCTTTAAAGTCCTTGTCAGATAATTCTAACATCGGATTCAACTCAGTGTTGGAGTCAATTGCTTGTCTAGTATGTTCGGAAACTCTGGGTCCTAGTTATAGTCTTTATTTTAGCAGCCAATCACCCTGTTTAGGCTGAACGTGCAGGTCCTGGACTACTTTTGCAGGCTGTGGTTCAGTTTCATTTTCAGAGCCTCTGGTGGTATTATTTTATTCTGCTTGGTTTATCTGGTGCTCCTGGGTTTCCCAGTGGCCTCAGCTTATGCTGCCAAGAGGGTGGAAGGGGTTTCCTTGGGCCTGGCCGCTGTGTGTCTCTTGCTGGGGAGGGAAGTGTCAGACCTGCTGTGGTTGCTTGCTATGGCAGGATCCCTCCTGCCTGCCCCACCTGCTCACCCCATGTCTCCCTGTGGGGAAGGGGGGTGCTTCTCCTGCGTGCTTATTGTTAGTGGGACTCCCCATCAACCCCCCTTGCCAGTGGTGTTGGGATCACCTGATGTTGGCAGAGGGGCTCCCCTTTCATCCAGGGCTGCCTGCCTGGGCTGCCTTCTGTTGGGCTGCCTTCTGTTGCTAGGTTGGGGGTCAGGAAATGATAGGTCCAGGTTGCCTTCCTCTGTTGGGTAGGGGGACATAAGGTGCCCTGCCTCTGTGTTGTTCCTCCAGTGCTGGGGTTCCAAACCGGTTCACCTTCCTCTACTACCTGTCAGAGTTGCTCCTCTGGTTGCCCCTTGCTTTATGGTCTTCCTCAACAGGCAGGAGCAGGGAGAAATGGGTCAATGTCAACTTGTCCGACCACAAGTCCTGTAAGCACATATTTAAGGCTATTGATTTGTGTGGCCGAACTGCTTTCTTGCAAGGCCATTCTAATATATATGTCCCCACAAACGATGCATGAGAGTGCCTACTGTTCTCCTGTCACAGAGAAGGAAACTGGCACTCAGAATAAGGTCACCTGCCCAGTGTCACACAGGAGCACAGAAGCAATGCGGAGTCCTGCCCAAACCCTGTGTTCTTCCCCTGACACCCCGACATGCTCAGCACCCTCCCCAGTGCTCCAGGAAGCTCACAGCCGGCCAGAAGAGCACACCCCAGTCTGAGCTCTAGGCCCGGTTCTTTACTGACGAGCTGGGTTAAGAAGACCCTGGGCTATCGGAGAACTTGCTGACATGATGGAGAGGACATGCGTGCGATTTGGACACCCCATGGGAATTCAGCCAGTGTGGGTGCCCTTACCCAAGTTCCCCATCAGGAGCTCACAAAGGGCAGACATCGTATCACTACCAGCTACCCAGCAGGGCACCCAGAGTGTGGGAGTCAGAGGAATAGGAGCCATGGCTCTGCCACCACAAGCCTCCTCTAATCACAGAGAACGTGCAAAACCCAAGGGCTGTGGTTGAATTGTATCACGCGCACGTTTAACTGTCAGGGATTGAACTCATACACAAAGCAGAGAGAGAGAGAGAGGAAGAGGGAGAAGGAGAGGGAGGGAGAGATACTACTCAGCAGTAAAAGGCTAACTCAGCAGGAAAAAAAACTTGCTGAACAACAGAAAATAGAATGGTGGTTGCCAGGGACTGGGGAGAGGGGAGAACAGGGAGTTTTGTTTAATGGGTGCAGAGTTTCAGTTTTACAAAAAAGTTCTGGAGGTGGATGTGGACAATGGTTGCACAACAATGTGAACGTACGTAATGCCACTGAAGTGTACACTTAAAACTGGTTAAAATGGTAAATTTTATGTTATGTATATTTTACCACAATTAAAAATAAATTTCAGGGCTTCCCTGGTGGCACAGTGGTTGAGAGTCCACCTGCCGATGCAGGGGACACGGGTTCGTGTCCCGGTCCGGGCAGATCCCACATGCCGCAGAGCGGCTGGGCCCGTGAGCCATGGCCGCTGAGCCTGCGCGTCCGGAGCCTGTGCTCCGCAACGGGAGAGGCCACAACAGTGAGAGGCCCGCATACCGCAAATAAATAAATAAATTTCAAAAAAATTTTTAAACTTACTCCTGAGGTACATGACAACATGAACAAATCTCAAAGATGTTATGTTGAAACAAAGAATACAGTGTTATCCACTATACATTTAAACTAATTAAAATTAAATAGAATAAAAGATTCAGTCTTCAGTTGCACTTGCCACATTTTAAGCGCCTAATAACCATATGTGGCCAGTGTGTACTGTAAATGTATGTGTGTGTGTGTATCAGTTATAGAACATTTCCATCATTGCAGAAAGCTCTATGGAATAGTGCTGTTCTAGAACTAATCTGCAGGCATAAAAATCAGAGCGGTGATTGCCTCTTGTGGGGTGGTTGACAGGAAAGTGGCCATAAGGGAACTTTCGAAGGAGATGGCAATGGTCCATATCTTGTTTGGGGTGTTGGCTACAACTGTGCATACATTTTTCAAAACTCTATCTGTACACTTAAGATCAGTGCATTTTACTATACTAATTCATAAAGACAGTGGAGAATTCCCCAAATGGGCATCAGGAGAGAGGCAGGTTCCATCCCTCACCTCTTAGAGGGAGGGAATTTATGCACTGGGGGTGACCGGGTCTGCCTTTCACACAAACACAGTAGACTTGTCTGGAGCTCATCCAAGGAAAAGGCGGCTGAAGGATAAAATGGTCCTGGAGGACTCAGTGAGAGCCAGACACCTCCAACAGGGCAGTCTCCGAGGAACTGTCAAGAGTGATGTCCACTTTCTGCAACTTGTGTCTTTCACAGAGAGTTTGGAAATTAACTGTGGACCAAACTTCGGCTCTCCTGTCATCGACAGCAGCCCACACTGGCTGAGGAATGTCCCTAAGCCCTTCCCAAGAGCGTTCGGGCACCACTGGGCTTTTTAGAGGGGTGAACACATTCTGCCTCTTCCTCTGTTGCCCCCATCTCACCACCAACAGAGGGGAGGCCTCAATGCATACCATTTCCCCCACCCCCTCACCGATCACGACCTTATACTTCATTCAGCAACTCACATTTGAGCCTCTACTATGTGCCAGGAACTGTCCTAGAGTCACAGATCGTTACAGCCTTCCTGGGCCTTGGCGGTCATCTAGACAAACCCCTTCTCTTTACAGAAGCCCACAGAGGGGGATGGACTTACCCAAGTCACACGTCAAGTCACTGGCAGTGCTGGATCTAGAACCCAGCACTCCCCCCCGCCTGCCCACAGCTCTTCCCACTTCACGCTGAAAACTTTCACAGGGATCCTTGTTCCCTGTGAAGGGCTCGTATTTGTAGGGAAATGCTCTGTGCTGGTGCCCCGACAGCATTGCACGCATCCACCTGGACCACAGAGGAAAGGCTTAACCACAGCTGACCTAAGCCTTGGTGGAACCCGCGAGATCTGCCGGAACGTGGGAAGTCAGGCAGTCTTGTGAGGAGCTGCCACGAGGCCCGTTCTGCTGTCTTGGCTACCCTGGTTCTGATGAGGTGGGGCTTCCGCGCGCCCTCCTCCCCGCAGGGTACAGCTCAGGCTGTAAAACCCCGTGGGTCCTGGTGCACGTCGTCTGGCCCCTTTCATTTCAAAGTCATCCTGTGGACAAGGGAGGCAGGGAGCTGACAGCACGGCTGATCTTGCTTCTGCTGCTTATGTAAACGATAAACAACTGCCATCCATCAGGGCTTGATGTGCTCCCATCTGCTACATCCATGCTAACCTAACACTTGGAATCTATTAGCATGTCTGACCATATTACTTTCAGGTCAGCATGGCTGTCCCCTCTGAGGAGCATCTGTGGCACATCCCTCATCCTGGGTTGTCCCTGCCCACCAGCCTGGGGACCCACATTAGGATCCCCAGTGATTCAGAAGCCTGAGCATTTTTCAGACTACCACATGTAGCAAAGTCGATCTACTTAACAATAATTTTTTAGAAGCACACCATGCTCCCCAAGCCAAATAATGGTCCCAAATGGGTTCTCCACACCCACTCTACCTCCATTAGTGCCACCATGGTGGAGGGGAGCATTTGTTTTCTCCACTGTGGCTCCACGGTGCACGGGAAGCAGCGGAGCTGTTGGGGCCAGACAGACCTGGGCACATTTCTGGCCTTATGTGATGTATTAGTTTCCTGAGGCTGTGGTAGCAAATGGCCACAGACTCGGTGGCTTGAAACAACAGGAATTTATTCTCTCAGTTCTGGAGGCCAGAAGTCCAAAATCAGTATCACTGGGGTAAAACCAAGGTGTCGACAGGGCCATGCTTCTTCTGGAGGCACTAGGGGAGAAACTGTTCTTTGGCTCTTCCAGCTTCTGGCTGTTAATCCTTGGCTTGTGATGGCATCACTCCAGTTTTCAAAGCCAGCATCTTCAAATCTCTCAGCTCCATGATCCCATCCCCTTCGTGTGTGTGTGTGTGTGTGTGTGTGTGTGTGTGTGTGTGTGTGTGTGTGTGAAGTCTCCCTCTGCTTGCCTCTCACATACGTGTGATTACATTTAGGGCCCACCCTGATAATCCAGGATAATCTCCCCATCTCAAGAACATTAGCCTAACCTGCAAACGTTCTGTTTTCATGTAAGGTAACATTTACAGTTTCCAGGCATTACGACCTGATTTCTTTGGGAGGCCACTTTTCAGGCTACCTATAGGCAACTTACCCAATGTCACTAAGCCTCAGCTTTCCTTTTGGTAAAAGTGATATTGGGATGGGGATTGTATAAACCACTATATGCAAAGCACCTATCAATGCATTTCTTGCAATCAGGTCAGCTACCTGTTGCCTTGCTAGAGGGGAAGAAAGATTCCACTATGGGAGAAGCGTGGGGGTCACTAAGGGTGGGAGGCAGGTGGGTAGACATCTGTGTGTCCTGGCTTCCTCACAAATCTTGGGGAGGGCAGTGTTAGTTAGGATAAGGGGGAAATCAAAAGCACCGGAGAAAAGTCACACCAGGAAGTAAAGCCCTACATCTTAGGTGAGGCATACAATGTTTCCTGAAGTTTCCCACACATCTGGTCGGGCTGGGGCCCTGCTGCTATGTAGTAACTGTTTTGGAGGTATTTCAGTATGTGAATAATCATTGAGATCTTTGTGGCAGATTGTACATCCCAAAAGGGCCAGAACAAGATCCACCATCCACATCCATTCTTCTTAATGATGTGACTTTGACACTCCTCCCATTGAGAAGTGGGGTCTAATTTCCCTTTCCTTTAATCTGAGGAAGGGGGTTAACTATGGAGTAAGTAATGTGATGTGAGTTCCAAGATTAGGTCATAAAATGTGATATAGCTTCCACCTGGTTCTCTTGGGACACTCCCTATGGGAACCCAGCCACCATGCTGTGAGGAAGCCAAACAACCATACAGAAAGTCCACACATAGGTATTCTGGCTGTCATGGATTGAGTATCCGTGTCCTCTCTGAAATTCATATGTTGAAGCCCTAACCCCTGATGTGATGGTGTTTGGAGGGGGCCCCCGGGAGGTAATTAGGTTTAGATGAGGTTATGAGGGTGGAGCCCCCACGAAAGGATTAATGCCTTATTAGAAAAGGAGGAGACACCAGAGCTTCCTCTCTCCACCATGTGAGGATACAGCAGAAAGGCAGCTGTCTGCAAGCCAGGAAGAGGGCCCTCACCAAGAACAGAATTGGCTAGCACCTTGATCTTAGATCTCCCAGCCTCCAGAACTATGAGAAATAAATGTCTTTTAAGCCACCCAGTCTATGGTATTTTGTTACGGTAGCTCAAGCTGACTAAGACCCTGGCCAAGAGACCAAGCTGAGATCCCAGCAACAGTCTACATCAACTACCAGACATATGAGTGAGTGAACCTTCTGATGATTTCAGCCTCAGCCTTCAAGCTGCCCCAGATGACAATGCATGGAACACAGACTAGCTTTCCCCATCAAGCCCTGCTCAAATTGGACTGCATTCGGGGTCAAGAGACAACCAGAAACATCTTTAGCCATAGATGCCCAGAGGAACATCAGACTGGCCACCTCTCCATGGGTACTACACATGAACACCCAAGGCAGCACCCCCTGCCTCTAGTTCCAAGAGGATCTTAAGCCTTTACCTTCCCAGACACCATCTTGGGAAGGGGGATAGGGAGGCAAGAAATAGCTTTGAGGAGTTGTCTCAATATTTACCCCCAGACTGATTGTTTTAAATAAAAAGAAATGGTTCTGTTGTTGTTGTTATTTTTTATTACCATTTTTAATGAGGACTTTCTATACCAGCCACATTTATCCAGTTTAACATTTTTTTTGAAAATAATTTCAAACTTACAAAAAAGTTGCAAAAGTGGTATGAAGATTTCGCATTATAGTCATTCAGATTCCCCAACTGTTAACATTTTACACTTGCTTTATCACTCTCCCTCTCTGTCTCTGGAAAAAGCTCTTTCTAGAATCAAACAGGACTGGGTCTGGCTCAGGTAGGACAGAGTAAGCACTCTGCACTTTATTTATTCCAATGAATGCAACTATAAAACCCGTACAAAATGCAGAGAGTAGCCATTTAAGAACTCTGAAGAATAAGTAGTAGCAGGTAGATTGAGGAACCAGACCAGAATTTGAGGTACTACCAATCCAGCCGTGAGTTAACCATTTTTTTCTTCCAGTACTTCCCAGCCTGGACTCAGTGCAGCTTGAAAACTAGAAGTATAGGAATTCCCTGAAGGTCCAGTGGTTAGGACTCTACACTTTCACTGCCAAGGGCCCAGGTTTGATCCCTGGTCAGAGAACTAAGATCCCACAAGCCTCGCTGCACAACCAAAACCAAACAAACAAACAAAAGACTGGAAGTATACACCAGGGCAGACAGAGAAGCTCTAGGAGAAGCCCTCTAATTCTGATTTGAGGAGCAAGAAAAAGTCTCCTAATTCTCAGCGTAAGGGCAATCTCCCAGCTTTTTCTTTCTTTTTTCTGTTCACGTTCACTGCAGCCCCCAGGAAATCCTATGATGAGGGTGGCAGCTAAAGCAACAGCAACGATGGCCTGTACCTGTAGGAGGCTAAAACTCTGAAAGATGGGAACCTTCCTCTCCAGTCAGAGGAGCGATGGCCCCAAGAGCATAGGGCAAACTCCTGCTGCTTTTTCTTTCTCTCTCTTCACTCACTGCTTGGTCCTGAATACAGGTGCAGTCATGGGAATTGACTGACATAACAGGGTAAATAACATCCCAGACTTCTGGTTAGAGGACCAAAAAGGGAAGCCCCAGTGAACCAAACATTATTGAGGCAATCACAGGGAAGAGTTCAGGAAAGCTACCCAATAGCATTGTTTATGAACTTCTGGGCTCCTCCCCCTGTTTTGCATGTGTGAGTTAAGTACTAAACAGCTCACACGGACTTTGAGAATTTATTACAGGATAAACTACTGCCCAAGTCCCAGATAGACCACTGAGTGGTGCATACCTGGGAAAGATCCAAATGACATTGGAAAGGCTCTGGAAATAAAAATAACATTAAAGCCACAGAAGGCTGGTTGAAACTCACAGCCTAAGCCCAATCTGGTCAATTTCCTGCTAAAACAGAAATATCAACATTCTTTATAGGATTTTTAAAAGACTCAAGTATTATAATATGATATTCAAAATGTCCAGGGTATATTCCAAATCACTTGACATATGAAGAAACATGGAAATCTCAAATTTTATGGGAAGACAATCAACAGATGCCAATGCTGAGACAACACAGCTGTTGGAATTATCTGACAAAGTCTTTAAAGCAGCTACTATAAAAATGCTTCAGCAAGTACAGCAAACCATCTAGAAACAAACAGAAAGATAGAAAGTTTAAACAAATAAATAGAACATATAAAGAACAAAATGGAAATCTTAGAACTGAAAAATAAAAATAACCAAAGATTTTAAAACTCCTTGGATGGGTGTGTAGCAGAATAGAGATGGCAGAGAAACAAGTCAGTGAAGACAGAAAAATAAAAATTATCCAATCTGAACATCAAAGAGAAAAAAGATTGGAAAAATGAACAGAATTTCAGGGATCTGTAGGACAATTCCAGAAGAGCTAATGATTGTGTCATCAGAATCTGAGAAGAACAGGAGAAACAGAGTGGTACAGAAAAAAATTTTTAAAGAAATAATGGCTGAAAACTTTTCATATTTGTTGAAAGATATAAACACACGGTCAAGGAGCTGAATGAAACACAAACAAGATAAACCCAAAGAAATCTAAGCCCCCGTTTTTCAGATTTTGGAGCTGCAAGGAAGGAATCACTCACCCTGTCATCAGGGATGCTTACACTTTGAGATTCAAATTACTCCCTGTCTCCTTTATAAACCATAAAAATAATACACACACAGAGTAAAAATAAAGTCAATCAGTTAAGAATGATATTAAAGGAAAAGTGAAATCTCCTGTTCTTTCTCCCAGTCCCACCTCTTAGGGTCACTCACTATTTCTAAGTTCTTCTGGTTGCTAAATAGGTGATTTTAAAAGATTTGAACACTTAACATTTTTATTAACTAATAACTAGGCTTAAAATAACAACTAACAAATTAACAATTTTGTTGTTAATCGACAATAACATATTAAGTCACGTAAGAAAAGAAACCACATTTTTGTGGAAAAATTAATAACTAAGGCTATAGATTATGAACATAGAGTCAAAACCAATTTGGAAACGAACTCTTCCAGTTATTATAAAAATATTACAAATGTTTAATAAGTGTTCCTTGTGTTGCACAGCATGCATCAGTTCTGGCGTTCAATTCACCTCAGGCCTACCCAGTACATCAACACTGGTGGCTCAAATGGGCACCACATGTTTTCTTTCCTTTCCTCAAAGCAGTGAAGAAGAGGTGGTGTAAACATGAGGTCCTTGGTGAATCCCCACAGGAAAAGGTAAACAAAGTCTTATATTGGACCCAAGAACTCTCTGCAGTCTGACTTTCTCTAGGTAGTGGTACAGTGAAGAGGGTATGCGTGGCATAGTGTCCTGGCAACTGCTGGGATCTCCCTTTTAAACTTTGTCTCTTAATATTCATTTTTCTCTTCTTCAGTAGGCACAGAATGCCTGATTTTCCGTTGGGCAAATGGCCACCCAAAATGAAGATTATATTCCTCAGCCTTCCATGCAGCTACATTTGGCCATACAATAGGTTGTTGCTAATGAGGTGTAAGAGGAAGAGATGTATGTAACTTCTAGGTCATGCACTTAAAGAGAGGGGGATATGCCGTCATATTCCACCTTTCCCCCTTTCCACTGGTTGGAATGCAAATATGTTGGAGAGCCGTCTTGGACCATGCGTATGACAGCAGGATCTTAAGAATGGAGAAGCACAAGTAGAAAGAGCACGGGTTCCTGGACAGCCTGTGAAGCCAAGCTGTCCTACCTGCCTCTAGACTGTTATAAGAGAGAGACACCAACTTCTGCCTCATTTCAGCCAGTTAATTTGGTTTCCGTTACAGCCCATATCCTAAATAATGCGAAAATTGCCAAAGCAGTCACAAGGCTCCCTGAGATTCTAGGGAAAGAGGGGACACAGATGCTGAGAAGAGTGTTAAAGAACTTTGGGGCCATGTTTAAAACACCTCAGGAGCACATGCAGGGATGTGGACTGGTCCACATCTGTCTCCCTCAGGTCCTAGACTGTGTCACAATGCTCCTTCTGGCTGCAATGCCTCTACCTGTTCCTTCTGCCTCACCTGCCCCAACACACACACAGCTGGTCAACACGTTCCGACCTAGACTAAACCTGGCTACCCCAGGGAAGCATGTCACCACAGTCCACGTTAAGTCAGGCATCTCTATTATATGTCCCTCAGAGCACAATGCCATGAACCGCTCTCACAGTACTTACAGATTTGAAACTTTACATTTACCTGCGTGGTTGATTGTCTCTTCCTCGCGAGACCGTTAAGTTCTGCAAGGTCAGGTACGGAGTTTCCTTTACCCACGTTTCCCCAGCACCTAACACAGTGCATGGCACAGAGTAGGTGCTCAATAAGAATATATGTATGCAAGCTGTGAATGGATGAATGAATGAATGAATGAATTCGGACAAGAGAGGACAGGCTTCATGCAGGGCAGTGTAAATGCTGACGCCTCCTCCAAATCAGAAAAACAGAACTCAGAATCGTGACCCACTGATTGAATGCTATCGCGAACGCACATTTGCTCGGACCTCTCACAACCATCCTTTTCACAGGGCAGGTGTGGACTTCTCAGTCCCCTGGTCAGTAACTGGTAACTGGCCGACCCCCAACTCTGATTTCCATTTCTCGGATCCGGAAACTGGGCTAGAGATGCCTGCCCGGCTGGAAAAACGGAGAAAGGAAAGGTGAGGGAAGAAGCCCGGCCCCCCGGAACGACTGCATCCGGACGCCTCGGGGCTTCCGGGCTTCCGGCCCCCCGGCCCCGCGGCCCGGGCTCCGGGGACGTGCGCGCCGTGTGGGGCGCGCACGCAGGGCGGGGCTGCGGGGGCGCGCGCGTGCGCCGCCGTTCCGCGGAGGGACGAGGCACAGCCGCGGAACCGCCGCCAGATTCGCTCTCTGTCCACGCCGCCTGTCGCGCCGGCCGTCGCGCCGCCCGCCCGCCCCGCGTCCGCCGCCGCCGCCGCCGCCGCCATGGGAGTGCAGGTGGAGACCATCTCCCCCGGAGACGGTGAGTAGGTGCGCCCAGCGGCCTCGGAGTGCCCCGGCTGCCGCGCGCATCCGCTCACCGCGCCCGTCTGTCTCCTCAGGGCGCACCTTCCCGAAGCGCGGCCAGACCTGCGTGGTGCACTACACGGGTGAGTCGGCGGGCCCGCGGGATGGGGTTGGGGGGCGGCCAGCGCGGCCTGGGGGCAAAGGCCCGGGGCGTGGCGGCGACGGGCCCGCGTGGCCCGAGGCCGAGGCCTGGGCGGTGGCAGCGCCCCCGAGGGGACAGCGTCGGGCCTGCGGAACCCCGGACGGTCTGAGCCGGCCGGCGTGTGCGAGCGCTGACCGCGTGCCCGACGTTATCCTGCACTTCGAAAGCGGTTCTGTGCCTCAAATGCTGCCGTTTTGCCCACAGCGCGGATGGGGAAACTGAGGCTTGGGGAGGCGAAGTCACTTTTCCAAGTCACACGCTCAGTAATGGGCAGAGCACTGGCCAAGGACCATCAGAGAGGATTTATATCATTTCTGTGTCCCGGTTGACACCGTATCCCCGCTTCCTCCCCGCCCTTCGATGGAGATAAGAAGGGCGAAGTAATTCTTAGTCCGTGGGAATTCAGCCTCTTTTCCGAGGAACTCGACCCTGCGCTGCGGGTGGGGAGACGTCCCATTTTCTAAGTCATTGCTCTGGCCCAGCCCGGCCTTGGAAGAACCAGATCTGCACGGTCTTTTTCCTCTTCTTACTTTTGAGCCACTTCACAAATCTATGCCTCAGTGGCAGTGATGGCCCAGGCTGACAGAACATGTAATTTAGCCCCCCCAACCCTTCTAAGAGTAGAGACCTTTCCCCATTCTAAAAATAAGGAAACTGAGGCCCAGTTAGGGAAACAGACAGTACTGTAAGCCAAAGGAAATATTAGACTCTCAGCCACAATTCTAACATGACAGTCATATGCCTTGAGACCATCTTTTACTCCATGCCCTTACAAGGTCCTCCTGGGTTGTACTTAGTGGAGGAAGGGAGGGAGGAGGCTGAACAGGCGGAGACTTCTTAGCTGTAGGGGTGTGCTGGTG